>NC_080542.1:46124259-46431401 GCF_028640845.1 Ahaetulla prasina | reverse complement strand
ATCATATAATAATGGTGAAAAATTAAAAGTACTTTTATGCCAATTCTATTAATGACATTTTAATACAAATTTTTACATTTAAGGTTAGCTTCCAATTGGATGCTTGCTGATAATTCAGTCATGCGTATTACACAATTTTGTTATTTTTTTCTTAGCATCTCTTTCACTCTAGGTCATTGATGGCCATTGCATGCCAAAAAGGGGGGAGGGGAGGGTCACGCGTGTGCATGCCCACACCTATAATTCTTTGTGTCCCACCCTTGCGCATGCGCACACAACTCTTCCCCCCCCCCCGACACGTGATGGCCCAGTAAAACTGGGAAGGCCTGTTTTTCTCTCTTACCTGGCTCCAGAGCCTCTCTAGAAGTCTGGGGGAGTGGGAAAACTGCCTTTCCCACCCCACCCCAGGCCCTCCGGAGGCCAGAAACGGCCCATTTACCAACTTCCGGGTGGACAGGAAGTGACGTGTTTTGCTGTCCCCAGCCTCCAGACTCCTTGAGAGGCCCTGGGGAGGCTGGGGACAGCAAAAAATGTCACCTCCTGTCCACCTGGAAGTTGGTAAACGGGCCGTTTCTGGCCTCCGGAGGGCCTGGGGAGGGGTGGGAAAGGCAGTTTTCCCACTCCCCCAGACTTCTAGAGAGGCTCTGGAGCCAGATAAGAGAGAAAAACGGGCCTTCCCAGGTCCTCTGGAGGCAGGAAACAGCCTGTTCCCCTATTTCTGGTCGGCCCAGAAGGCCCAAAAATCAGCTGGCCAGTGTGCGCATGTGCACCAGAGCTGAGCTTGCATGCCCACTGATATGGCTACGCGTGCCACAGGTTCGCCATCACGGTTCTAGGTCATTGAGCCTGTCTATATTCAGTCCAAGCAGCTCCTATTCCATAAGACAGAATGGCATAAGATTTTTTTTTATGGGGAAACATGAAATAGCCTGGACTGACCTTATGGTTTGATCACATAGTACTGAGGGAGAAGAAAAGGCAGAGCTTGGGGGTGGAATCAAGGGATGAATCAGTTTAGAGTTGTTACATTGCCATAAACAATCCAAGTTCAGCCCCCATTAAGTTCTGTTGACTCTTATCAAGAGCCAATTTAATGCTGATCATTAGTTGTCTAGATTAATGTCAGGTACGAAGAATCAGGACCACATGTTAAGTTCCAGTTAAGAAGATTTATTACTCAATCCTATTTATTTGTTGCCTATCCCACTGTGAGGCTACTCTAGGAAGTTTACAACAGTAAAAAGGAAGAAATGAAAAGAGTGTAAACAGAACAGAAGTTCTCCTACAAAATTCCATTTTGTCTTACTGATAATTCCAGTTTTATAGCATTGTTTCCTGAACACTAACTGAACTCACAGGATGTACTTTGATCTTTCTATCAGGTGCCCTTCATTTCTATCAGAGACAACTTAGGCCACTTTGCATCACTTTTTCTTTTCTTTTTTTTGCACATTCACCATTGCTTCATCATAGAAGAGTTGGGGAGCTGATTGTAACAGACAGAAATTTCACTCTTATTAGCCTACTTCCCAGAAGGCCATATACTAAATATTATTTCCCTCAAACTTACTGTATTCATTTATTTTATTTGTACACTCTGTTCTCTCTCAATATGGAAAACTCTTTGTATTTCAAGCCTGATCTATGGAACCAATTGATTCTGAATTTTAATTGCACAGGAAAAGAGAAATATGTTTCTCCATGCTGCTAGACCTGATTCTAAAAGCTGTAGCTGATATCTCATCCCTTCTTATTTGTAGCAGTCCATTTGGTAGACCAAATGGTAGGATTCTCAGAATCCTGCTAATCCATTTGCACCTTAAATCACCTTCTCTCACAGTGGTCTACCATTTTTGTGATCCAACTACTTTTGAAATGGGCCCTAATGTCAGCCAAATCTATGTCCAGACCTGGATTCTTTTTTCTGTGCCCCGGTTTGTTTTTCCAACATTTTTCATCAGAGGTTTAAAGAATCTTAAAGTCTCTCTACCCTGACTTGGCTTTTCTATCTCTGATAATGTTATTAATGTCATTCATAATTTTTCCGCCTTATCAAATTCAGATTATATTTTTTTCTGATTCACTTTTTACTTCTAAGGCTCACTAGTCTTTTCTCAACATTTTTTTTATAGTTTACCCAATCTGTAATAAAACCTTGTCATTGTCCTAGAGCAGTGCTTCTCAATTATTTTCTGTCATGCCCCCCTAGGAAGAAGAAAACATTTTTCGCGCTCACCCGCGCGACTGTAAACACGGGGCTTAGCTTGTTATGACAGTGTTCGCCGAGGTCAAACGCGCCCCCCTTTACGGAGCCTCGCGCCCCCCCTGGGGGGCCCGCCCCACTATTTGAGAAGCACTGTCCTAGAGTAACTTTTTTAGGTGTCTCTTTCTCCTCTTCTTTTCCTGACTTGCAGAATAAGCCACAGTCAAAACCATTTATAGTTGCATAGTACTTCATCTGATTATTTAGATAGAAGTTGATGCTTCTTGATAATACTTAGCTTTTTTTCTGTCTTAAGAGATCTATTCTGCCTGCAGATAAGCATATTGCCACATGTATCTCTACTAGTCAAAGGCCCAAAGTAAGTTGGACAAGTTGAGCTTACCAATAATTGAGGCTCTTTTGATGGTGATTTGTAGATTCACACAGCTTACCCCCTATTCCTTCTCCATGCTGTTTCAGAGAATTGAGAAGAAAGAGGAAAAAAGTTTATTGTTGACAGAAGTAGCAATAGTATGTAATTTCTCAATGCTTCTTTTAATGTTATTTAAAAAAGAAGACCAATGTTGGTTATCTGGTCCCCCTGACAGGTGCTGACTTGATAAATGTCTATGGAGATTTTCAGTCATCCAGATCATGGTTGTCCCAAAGGTGCTTTTTCAAGAGGCAACTGGACTTTCTGACTTTTTTTTTGAAGATGTTTCAATTCCCATCCAAGAAGGCCACCTGGACGTTTATCTGTGTCATGAAGATCACATTTAGTCCTGATAGGTTTATTCTCCTATGTTGTGCCATGTGTTTATGAAGACAGTTTCCTCAATGTACACATGGCTTACTGCACTGTACTGCATATACCATGTTGCTCAATTTGTGTTTGGGTGTTTTATCCTTGGGGTGGACAAGCTTCTTCTTAGTGTATTCTTGCATTTGAAGTGTGCACGTAAGTTGTGTTGGCTGAAGACACTCCTGAGCTTTTCCGATATTCCTGCAATTTATGCAGGAATTGCATAAATTTATGCTCTTTTCATTGTCTGTTATGGAAGAACCCCTCCGCTGGAGCACAAAATGGGAGTCATCAGAACCCTACACCAGTGAGCTGAAGGTCTGCCAACCAGAAAAGATGGGAAAGAAAAAGAACTAAAACACATCAAGAAATCCCTCAGAACGTGTGGCTATCCCAAGTGGGCCTTCATCAAATCTCAAAAAAAACACTACATGGGCTCCTCTATAACAGACAATGAAGAGAACAATAAATGAAGCAACACTGATGATATTCCATATGTTGCAGGAATATCAGAAAAGCTCAGGAGGATCTTCAGTTAATACAACATACAACACAAACTGAGCAATGTGATATATGCAGTTCAGTGCAGTGGATCTTGTACAGATCTGTACAACAGATTGGGGAAACAGCAACCATTTCATAAACACATGGCACAACATAGGAGAACTAACCCATCAGGACTAGATTCAGCAGTCCATCTGCATTTAAAAGACAAAGGCCACTCTTTTAAAGACAGCAAAGTTCCCATTTTGGACAGAGAGGACCGCTGGTTTGAAAGAGGGGTGAAAGAGGCCATCGATGTCAAAATTGAACAGCCCTGTTCAGTACAGTGACATTCAAATATTTCCCCTACCGGTTCTGTAGGTGTGGCTTGGTGAGGGGTCCTGTGATTGAGTGGGCATGGCCAACTCGATGTCACTCACATCCACACCCACTTAGTCACATAACTCCACCACCAACCCATGTCCACAGAACCCGATAGGAAAAAAATGTGTGTTTGAGCAGCAGAAGGGCTAATAGTGAATGCTGTGGCAGAGAGAAGCTGAACTTTTCCCCTTCCATTCACAGCGGAGCTGCTGCTCCCTTTATGGTCCCCCCTGACCCTCCTCCCTCCCGGGGATTGAAGTACCTTAAAGGGACAGGCTGCAGCAGCTCCACTGTGAATGGAAGTAGAAAAGTCCGGATTCTCTCTGCTGCAGCATTTAACATTGAATGCTGTGTGGCAGAGAGAAACTGAACTTTTCTCCCTCCATTCACAGCGGAGCTGCTGCTGCCTTTATGGTTACCCCGTGGCCCCTTCCCTCCTGGGGACTACCTTAAAGGGACAGGCTGCAGCAGCTCCACTGTGAATGGAAGTAGAAAAGTCCGGATTCTCTCTGCTGCAGCATTTAACGTTGAATGGGTCAAGCGGCTGGAAGGGGTGAGCGGTAATCGGGCAACCGGGCACATGTAGGTGGGGCCAACCAGAAGTGGTTTTTACCAGTTTGGCGAACTGATTCAAATTGTCCCTACTGGTTCTCCCAAGGCGGTCTGAATCGGTCAAATTTCACGCTGGCCGTGTTTCAACAGAGGGGGAGGGATACGCCATCATCTATCTCCAGTTTACAACACAGTCCTTTCAATAGTTCCAAGAAGGCTCCACACCCATTTGCACTATTCAGGTGATCTTGATGACACAGATAACCCTCCAGGTGGCCTTAACAAACTCACTATAAATGTATAAATGTAAACAAACAAACAAACAAACAAACTAAAAGAATGCAAATGACCAGTTGTCTACAAGGAGTATAAATCCTTCCATTTCCCACCATCCAGTCAGAGCTGAAGAAGCTTCTTGGATGAGAATCAAAACATCTTCAAAAAAAAATCAGAAAGTCCAATTGCCTCTTGAAAAAACACCTTTGTTGACTTGATAGTTTGAGTAACTGTATGATGCCCAGGAAGCCATGTCACGGGTACCAGCAGGATGTGCAACCACTTTCAGAGGCTCCCATTCTGAAAGTGCTTTGCTTCCTTCCTTTTTCTTTCATTCCCTTTCTCACAAATTCAAAAAACCTCATAAGCAATTTAAAAAACTCAAGTTAGCTTATGCATAATATATGTGCTATAAAAAATTATGATCCCACTGTCTTCCTAAAAGTAAGGTGTGAATGGGCCAGTCTATCTTTGGATGGCAAATATTCCACGAAATAGGGTGGTGCAGGAAAAGAACGCTTCTTCATAACTATTTGTCTCATAAGCCCACATGTAAGGGAGGAAATGGGAGCATTCCTTTTTAAGTTACTGGGAGCAAGTGAAAATTACTTTGACCTAAGCTATGTAGAACTTAATTAACAACAGCTTGACTTATATAAAGAAACAAATGGGCAGATACTGCAGCACTGATGTAGATTGGCTAAAGTGACTCTCCCTGCAGAGAGATGCAGTGGGTACAACCTCCACATTTTCATCCTGACAACGGTCATCTGCTAGAGTGACCAATATTATTTCAGTCTCACATCCAGAACTGAAACTTGAAAATATAAAAATGAATAAAAATACTTGGTTTCATCCTGAATTCTCTGTAATAGATGCTCCATGGATACTTCAAAAATTTGCCCCCAACAAGTTGCATATTGGGGCATAGCCAAAATGGCAGGTTCCAGGGATGACGTTTTCAGGATGCTATTCTCAATCTGACAAAAAACTTTATTTGATTTCAGCTTTCACCCTGCAGACACAAGCCATCTTCATATGGTGGGTATACTTACCCAATTACATTTATCATGCTAAAATAGCACGTCATATACCAGCCCTGAATATTTTTTCAAGTCCAATAAGAAAGAATGCACAAACAAACTGATTAATGTCTTCCTTTTCACTTTCATCAGTATGTGACAATCTTGTTTTTCCTTCTGCTGATCAAAGATATATCCAGTGAGTTGTAGGATATTCAGATATTTGCTTGTGGAGGCAACAGAGCCCCACACTTATATTAAAAGTTACACCAAATTTGGCATGGTACTGATGAAATATGAAAGTCACTCTTCAACTTATACAAATACTTTATTGTAGTTTATATAGGACTAATGCACTGCAGTACAAGTGGAATAGTTTGAGTTGTATGATATTTTCTTTTTTTAAAAAGTATTAATTTAAAGCTTGCTTTCCAGATGTTCGCTTCTGCAGAGCTGAAACATGTGGCTTCATTTGTTAAACCAAGTTGCTAAAAAATGCCTTGGAGACATTTTCTGTTTCTTCTTTCTTCTACGTTGACTGTTATACATAGAGAAACCCTTTGCACTGTGTCATTGGCTGGCAGTAGGTGTTACTTATGTTCTTTTTCTGACTATCAAAGGTGCAGGTGCTTAATAAGAAGCTGAACTTTAGCCATGTCCAATCCAGGTGTGGATCAAAGGATAATATCAAACATATCCCAGGAGGAGGCAGTGTGAGTACCTTCACACCATTCAATGCACTATAATAAAATAACTTATTATTAGTGGCATGAATTCTGCATTAATCCTAAAATGCCAATGCTGCTTGCTCAGTCAGCCAGCCATTGGTAACACACTTGAATATAACATATATAAATTAACCTCCTACTAGGAAAGATATGGCTTGATTAAACTTGCAGTAGAATCTGTGTGTGGCAATGTATGCAGGATTAATTGGCTATTTTTCAAAAATAATACTGTAACATTTTTAATTACATAGCTTTCAGGCTTCTGACAAATATGTTGTCCGGTTCAGTTAGGGAAAGAGGAAGATGTTAATTCAAGATAGAAATCTAGAAATTTGATAAATAGTATGTGCTATTCTGGAGGTCTCATGAAAACATTACACATAGACATGGTAAATCAGATGTTCTGCATCTGAAACATTTTTTTTCCTTTTTTCTTTTAAAGGATAAGCATGTTCCCTTACCCAGAATGTGCAATTTTGGCAATTAAGCAAATTATCATCTACAGGTTTTTTTTATATGTTTGTTTTGTTTCTATAATTGGTGATTTTTAAAGCCTGAGGAATGTAGAAAAAGTAGAATTTAGTATCAGATGCTATATGGAATCAATAGAGTGGCTCATTGGTAGATAAATAGATCCAAGTTGGATCTGTGGCAAATAAGGCATTACCTCTTTAAGAGTTGTGTTTTCAGTGTAGATATTCATGTTCTCTGGGACAACATAACTTGTTAGGGGCTCAAGCAAGCCAATTAATTCTTCCTATCTCTTCCCATAATATCCCTTATTTAGTTATACTGAGTATAAAATTTCTAGGGACTTTTTAGTAGGGTAGTGGAGAGATAAATGTATTTTATATCTATCTAAAAAACCATCTTTACAAATTCTCAGGATTTTTCAAAATCTCAGGATTTTTCTGGACCATAATAATAATTCTTCTCATTTCTAAATAGCCCTGCTTTATTCATTTCTTAATTTACCTTCATAAGAAATGAAGACAGGGATGGCATATGAATCTTATTGGCCAATCCAAAAACAACTATCCAATATTGAATTTGGAGCCTTCACCAGATACCAACAACTGTTATTTCTTTACTTCTGCAAACAAAGGTGCTTCCAGATTAGGCTTTAATGGGGCTGATGCCATTGATAGAATTTTATGGGGGAATTCAGGTATGAATTTACATGTGCAGCTCTTCTTAATGTTTCCATCACTTTTCTCTCATCCCTCCCCCAGTTTTTCAATTCTCAAAGGGTTAGTTGATAAAAATATTTTTATTTGTTGCAATAAGCTTTGTCTGGAAGCACATTAAGAATGCAAGGATTTATTTATTTTTTTACAAAATCTTGAGTTAACCCTGAGATTCCAAATTTAATCTTCCAACTCAAAGCTTATGGCACTTGATATATACATTAAATAGCATATATTGTCCAAAAACCCCCTTAATTTACTAATTAAACTTGCATAGTTTGCATTATTATTCTGCTAGTTTATCTTTTCAGGAACACTATTTGCATGATGTTGGACTTGTACAATGTTCTCTGTTTCAGTGTTTATCAACTGACATAATTGTGACATTTGTCTGCAGTGGAGAAAATGATCTTAATAGTTGGCATTTAAAAGAAAACCATTAAAAAATTCAAAAAGACAACTCTATCATCCGATTAGTATTATGCTTTTGATGCATGTATTTCACTCTCTAAATTAGAGACTGAAAAGTATATAAATAAAAGTGTACACTTTATAAGAGGGATTTTGATTAAGATTATGTAGTTCATGAATAATGTAAAAGTAGGCTACATAGAGTAACAATGAACAATGCACCTTTTTTATAGGTCCCATCTACCAATCTTTTTTATTCTAGCATAGTGATGTCTGCCTCATTTGTGTGTCAGACACAGCTCTAATTCATCCTCAACCACTATTTCTGCGATAGTGTTCTATTTTCTCAAACTAATTTTGTGACCTTTCTCCCATTATTGGCAACTCCACCTGTACAGTTACAAACATTATTTGTGGGTATGGTTTTAACATTTTTATTTTTCTCTTTAATTCAACTATAAAGGCTACTTCTCCTATAATTATAATAGTATGTAGTCAGTTGATTAAATTATAAACATAACTGAAACAATGCTGCATTTGGTAACACAGGCCACTAAGTACTGATGAAATTTTGAAAAGAAAAATCATGGAGTACTACTTAGGAAATGGAAGAGGCTTCATTATTGTATAGATCTACAATATGTATAGAAACTGAGAAAGTGTTTTATTAGATTTTGCTTCTGCAACAATTTCTATAAATATCATTCTAAAATATTGCTTTTAAAAGCTGCTCTTCTTTTCCATTATATGTAGCGTTCCCTACAAAGTCTAGAAATTTAGCCAATGCTGTTTAGATTATTAGAGTCTGCAAAGGGAATTAAATTGTGACAGTACTGTCATTCTCACAGCAGCAATCCTGTAGCTTACCAAGTTAAAACTGTGTGAGTAATGAAAACATTTTTCATTAGATCTTTCTAAGCATGTCTCTTTCATGAAGTAAGTTTAGAAGGAGGTTAATTTCTAAATTCTTGACAAAGGACTTGTGGACAATGTGAGGTTCACATACAATGATTATGAATTTGTTTTCAGTCCTTCCTTGTCCTCTTCCTTCCTTATTCCCCTTTGTCTATCCAGTCAATGTGCATCACACACCTATACTTGATATACGTACTTTCTATCCTTGCTGTGTGCTACCTCCTTTTCAGTGATTTGTAGCTTTTCCACAGAGAAGAGGAGAGAATCCATTGATTTTGATTGGTGAGGTAGGCAGTGCATTTTGAGAGAAATAGCCAGGGAGATGAAGGACTTCCTTAGGGAGTAGAATGGCTAGAGAGAGGCTTGAGAGGATGAGGTACCAGTACTAAGCATTACATTTTACAGAAGAAGACACCTCTTACGATCTATGTAATTGTATTGGATTTTGAGGAAACAAAGCAAATCAGGAAAGAAGTGCAGCATCTCAATGCAGGGCATAAAAAAAGGAGGTAATCAGATTGGCTGGCTCAGAATTCTGGGAGTTGAAGTCCACATGTCATAAAGAGGCCATAGCTATCTATCTCTGATCTAAGGAAATATCCCATTTTGTCTTGATATTTTTTTAAAACTTCCCCCTTTTTTCTTTTAATTGACAAGCCATAGTTACTCAATGGTAATTTAAAAAATAAATTACCTGGGTTGACACAGGTATTTTCTTAAATGTTTTTTGTGTGAAAAATGGGTAACAGAGGTAGGCCTTTTATCTGATTCGAGGAAGGTTATGCTCTTAACATATGGCTTATATTTGAGTAATGTTCTGTAGATCTAACATGAACAGTACTTCTGAAGTGAGGTTATAGTAACAGGTAACTCATTCAGATCTCATTGGGTTTTTTGCATATGGGTGAATATGTTCAAATGCATCCTGTTAATATATAAGACTTTGAAATGTTCCTCTAGCTGGTCAGCAACCTGAGAATTTCAGGTATAGCCTGTCTAACTCAAGCCATCATCCCTGAATGATTCCATTATAGGTAAATGGATTGATAAAATGATACTGGTCTAAATTATAAATACCTTTTTTATTTTTTTCTAATCCAAAAAAATATTGGAAAGAAGTTATGTAAAGGGGTCAAGACATTGTTTATCCATCTGTCCATCAGCACGATAAATGTCTGGAAACTGAATAGAAGAGTAATAAAGATGATGGGAAAAGTTTGAAAATGGACTGGGGCTGCAGAGAAAAAGATTCCAGAAAAACAATTCCCAATTCATCCCTATAGGAGAAAAAGGCCAGAGAAAAGTTGTAACTTGTAATCACGATTGCCTTGAGTGAGTTCCACCATAGCATAACATAGCATCAATTTGCTCAGGACTATGGTTGTTTCCTGTGGTGGGTTGCTAAGTTTCTATTCCTGTATCTAACCCTCAAGAATTCTGGTCTTGAGGGTTACAAGGGAATCAGTATCTTGGTACCTGCTCAGCTTTGGAGCAAAATGCACAGCAAAGATGGATTTGGTCCCCACCCTTTGGGACTATATTGTATGTCTTTTTTCCAGTTGTATGCCTTCCTGCAATGTCATTTGTTGTAACCTAATAACTGCTAGTAAGTATTTTTGTTTATATTTGTGCCTTATGTGCATGTCTTATTTCTCGATAACTTGACTCTACTGTGATTATAATACTACATTGTTCCAAATGCTTTTTCAGTTGCATTTTAAAAAGATCCTTTTAAAAAATAATTCTCTCCCCACCCACCCCCAGCCTTTTCAATGCACATTGATTATTTCTGTTCTTTCAGTTTTGTGGACATAAACCTTAAGTTTTACATCAAAAAAGGTATTTAGCTCAGTTTCTGTTGTTGTGCTTTTAAATGATTTCTATGTGATATAGTTTATTTGATTACACCTCTCTTTCTTTCTCTCCTCTCCACTTTCTACTTTCACCTAAATGCCCTCAGTTTCAAATCTCCATTTTCTGGAGGTATAATAGTTTTTGCATGCTGTGGAAATGCAGTGTCACATATGGGGTAATTTTGCAAGAATAGCAAGATCTTCAGAGATGAGTACAACAATTATTTTTAAAGTATGGCTTTCTCTGTGAAATATTCTAACTCTTAAGAATATGGATAGCCTATAAATGACTGAAATATTTGGATTCCTATGCTATTAAAAAAACTGGAACAGCATGAATGTGAAAAACAAAATAGAACTGAATAGTTAATTCTAAAAACCAAGATAATTAACTTTTAGAATAGATAATTTATTTGAAAACATGGGCTCAACTATTCTATGGGTATCTTGCTTTTACAATGGTTCTTATTTTCCCATGAATCTTTAAATGAATCTTCTTAAAATTACAAAATGATCTGTGCATGCTTGGGAGAAAATCAGATAACACATCTTTTGGCTTCACAGTTTCTTGCAGAAAGCTTTTATTCAGCCTTGCTTGGTTAAATGATTCTTCCAACTATATTTCTTTTCCAAACAAGTTCCAGTATTTTGTATGTCTCACTTTTCCAGCATATTTAAAATAAATTCCAATCCCATAGTGTATAGGTTTTTTTTTCATTTTCTTCTCACAGATACAAATTGTATACAAGCCAGTGGATCTTAGCCATGTAACATCCAAATGTGGGTCTCTGGATAACATTCATCACAAACCAGGTGATATCTATGTATTTTATTTTTGAAGTATCTTTGTAAGATATACTGTGTTGTTTGTCTTGAGTAAATGTTTGTTTTATTTTTATTTTACCTTTAAAAAATATTGAGACGATGAAGATAAAGGTAATTGCAAGGGATGTAGAGTTATTTAGAGAACAATGAATAATTACAATTGAGAAATGAGATCAGGGAAATTATTCCTTCTGTATTTTTATTCCTGCTGTTGTTTAACCAAGTGTCTACAAAATACTGGATGCTGTCATATACAGAATTCCTATCAATTTATTACTTCCGAACATCAGGAAAAAAAACGTATGTTTAATTAACTGTAAAATTAAATGAACAACAAATTCACCCAAGTGGTTTCTGTAGGAATCACTCCAAATGTCTTCCTTTTAAGGGAAACATTCTGGGTGTGGTGTTGTTGCAGGATGAAATCTGGAAGTCCTTCCTTGATGTGCACCAGACTTTTCTGCTGTAATTTAGAACATCAATTTCCAGACTTTTAGTAGGGGATGCAATTTGCTCTGGGAATAAATCTTATCCAGTAGTTCTTTGAATCTTATGTAAGCCCTACCTCCTTTTATCTCTTACTTATACAGTGTCTAGAAAACAGGAAGCTAGAGAAAAGGGGCAGTGTAGAAAAATTGGGGTCCATTAGTTTAGATCGGGGGTGTCAAACTCAAGGCCCCGGAGGCCAGATCTGGCCCATGATGAAGTCAGATGCCCATGAGCCATCCTGGAAATTGTAAAGTGCTGGCCCACATTGCTTTGGCCTGGCCCACGCTATTCTGGCGTGCATGCGAATGCACAAGAGGAGGTGGGCACATGCACGCACAAGAGGCCAGTGCAAAGACCCAGTTTGCTGCTGCCTGCAGGGCAATACAAGTAATTTGTGTGACTCTGGTAAAAAAAAATAGTTCAGGCATTCCAACTTTGCGAGATCTCTCTTTTTTTTTTTTTTGGTGAGAAATTGGAAGGTCTGAACTAATTTTTTTTACCAGAGTCACACTAATTACTTGTATTGCTCTGCACATGGCGGTGGTGAATGGAGCTGGAAAGCAGGTTAATGAAGGGATGTGGCTGCCCTGGGGTCAGGGTGGTGGGGTTTGACATGGGTGGCCTGGCTGAAGGGTTGTTGTGGCCCACCAGCGGCCAGTGGATCTGGCAGCAGATTCAGACAATGAGGAGGTTGGAAAAGAACATGGGCCAGTTCTGGAATCTGGGGAAGGCTCTGATGAGGGCTCTGTGTCGGAGGCTGAGAGGGGCCAGGGCCATATGCCAGTTATCAGCTGCCTTTGGAGTCAGACATCAGTGAGGCAGATGAACAGCTGGAGCCTGTTCCCAGTGTGTGCATGCACAGAGTTGCCAAACAAAGGAACAGCTAAAAAACAAGGGTCAACTTGGGAATAAGGCCACAGGTGGATGATGGAATAAAAGAGGAGGGAATAAAAAAGGAGTGAAAGGGGAGTGGAGTTTGCAGGAGGCAATTAGTTCATTACTGCTTTCTTGCCAAGTATTGTGGCATCAGAAAGATATCAGCCTGGCCACTCTCCAACCCTCCAACCCTGATAAAGGTCAATAATTGTGAACTGTCTTGAAGGACTGTGGGAAAGGAAACACTTTGCTGGAATTCACTGTAAATTAAATAAAAAGGGTTTATTGGGACAAGGACTTGGCTTTGTGCTGCTGGGGAAGCTTAGGTCAGAACAAGGGCCCTCTGGTAAGCCGGGGGAGAGTGAGTGGGGCAGCTCTGCACTCCCTCCCTTGCTTCATCCTCAATCCCCTCACTGCATTGCTTCGTTCTTCTTCATTCTTCACCATTTTTCCTTGCCGCTGTAATGGAGCAGGAGGCTGAACAACACACTGGTGCAGCAACCAAAAGCGAGGCAGTGAGGGTTGGAGGATGAACCAAGGCAGGGGGTGCAGAGTGGCAGGTCCAGCAGTACTGTCCAGGACTCTACGCTCAGCCTCTTACTCTGTTGTGTTCGTGAGCAAGGAGAAGTGGGCTGGTGGCCATGGAGGGTCCTGGATGGGGTTTCTGGAGCTGCCACCACGAGGCCAGGCGGTAAGCCAGTGCATGGGGCAGCTCTGCACCCTCTGCCTTGCTTTGTCTTCCACCACCACCACCCCTGCCTCATTTCATCTTCCACTCCACCACTGCCTCACTTTGTAGCCACTGCATCGGTATGTCACTCATCCTCCTGCTCCGTTATGGCAGCAAGTAAGGAGAAGAAGTGGCGAAGAATGAAGATAAACGAAGCGAGGCAACGGGGGTGGGGTGGGGTGGAGGATGAAGGAGTGCAGGCCACTGGGGAGAGCATGGATGGTGCCACTGCCATGAGATGCGGTGAGAGCGCGAGAGAACAATCTGATCAAACCTGTGTGTGTGAGAGAGAAAGAGCTGCTTTCAGCACCGCTTGGTTTCCAATCCCTGCCAGGCTGGTCTGGTCTGGTCTGATGGGGCGATTGCCTTTTGCATTCTCTGCCATGCCACAAACGGGGATTGACCATCCCCTAAGCCCCACTGCTGTCAAAGAAAATCCTGGATGCTGCACTGCACTGGACAGATGAAAATCATAGCAGGGAGAAGAAAGAAGGAAAGCAGCTGAGTGAGAAGTGCCCTGCCGGCCAGGCACTGAAACGCCACCCCTGCCAGATCAGGAAGAGACAGAGCAAGAGAGATCCGATCCAATCTGTGTGTGTGTGCGTGCGTGTGCGTGTGTGTGAGAGAGAGATACACCAGGGCTGGCTGCGGTGTGCTTCTGTGCCTGGCCAGTGGGACCCTTCTTACTTGGCTGCTTTCCCACTCCTCCCTGCTCCTCTTCGTCCATTGCAGCGAAGTGCTTAGGATTTACCTCGATAGCAGCTGGGCTTGGGAGATGGTCAATCCCCGTTCATGGTGCAGTGGAGAAGGTGGAAGGCAATCCCCCCTATCAGACCAGACCAGACCAGCCTGGTGGGGTGGGTGGGATGGAAAACCAAGTGTGCCGAAAGCAGCTGAAGGCACACTGGCTGTAGCTGCCCCACCCCGTCTCACCTCACCTCATTATGTGGGATGAGCCTCCTGCCCACCCACCGGAGATCCCTGGATTCCCTCCCCAATCCTACTGGGCCCCCACAGGCACCAGTCACGTGAGTGACGTCAAGCTGGCCACACCCTTGGCTGTGCCCAGTCAGCTGTGATCACCCCAGCCATGCCCCTCCTCCCTTCTTGGTGTTGCTGATCCGGCCCTCAGTGTAATTGACTTTGACACCCCTGGTTTAGATTATTAAAAGTGCAGCACTGCATGTGAAGGTCTTGCAAGCTTAGCAACATTTAATTTTAAAATTATTTACCTAAAGCTGTAGCTTTTACTAAGACAGGTTTCTTAATTTGAAGCACAAATTCAATACACTCCAATTAGTTTTTCCTTTCTGTTTGCCTTCCAGTAAATATATATTTCATTATTTTGAATTTAGAATGTGTGTTGGAGCTAGGCTATTACTACTACCAGTACTATTACTACTACTGTACTAAATGAAAATTTCGAGATCCAAAATTTCTTTGTAAATCGTGTGAGACTTGCATAAATGAATTTGGATATTGGGGCAGAATTCATATATTCAGATGCTTAAGTGGACAAACACAACACCTGTTGAGGGAAAGAAGTATTGACAAACCTACACATAGAAAAGTATTTTCTTCAGAAGTCATCATTATATTTTCCTTTTGATATCTGTTAATCTTGCTCATTTTTCCTTAGGTGGTGGGCTGGTAGAGGTGAAATCTGAGAAACTGGATTTCAAAGATAAAGTGCAATCAAAAATTGGGTCATTAGATAACATCACCCATATTCCCGGAGGAGGAAATAAGAAGGTAAAAAGATTTCTCTCTTGCTATTTTTAGTTGTGTAGGTGATGGGGTCTGATTTGCCTAGGAAGCTGTAGGGCAATAATTGCATTAAGCTTTGAGAAATGGTATCTCTATCAAATCTTCTAATTCTGGAATGGTGCTAATTTAACACAATTTTTACTAGGTCCCAATTTTCATAGCACAATATCTGTAAATATCCCCAGTGCCAACTGAAACATATTAAGACATTGACTAAACCAGCAGCTGTTCTTAATTGTAAAGAAGCAACTAAGAGCTAATAGATGCTATATACCAGCTCACATAAACTTCTCAGGTTGATCTCCCTCAAAAATGGTGGGCCAAGAGGAAAAAAGCAAGGCACACAAATTTTTCCTTGTATGGAATGCCTTTGCTAAAGAAGGCATCCCTCTTTTCATATATCTTTGGTACATTTTCCAACAAGCACCTTCAGATGTGTACAGACATACCTAAACAACAAGGCTGCTACACTGGAAGCATACCCAGCAGGTCATCAGATACACTTGTTCCTTTATAAGAGTGAGTAAAGAAGCAACAGGTTTGTGCAGTGAAGTTGAAGATGATACATAGTATTAATCAATTGTTAGTTTTTACTTTATGATCCCACCTTCTCACCTCTTTCTCATAATAACATTTAAAAATTTACTCTTTTAAATATATCTCATGATATTTCTTGTTGAACTGACAGCAGGAAGATATAAATGTTTCTCTGATAGTTTCACATTTGGAGTTATTTAGACCAGGGTATGGTTATTTAGGAATGGTCTTGAACAATAACTATCTTCTCTTAGAGGAGAGAATGTGAGAGAAATGATTAGGAAATTACTAAATATATAATTCTGCAAGATTTTGAGGTATTTGAAACACAGACAAGAATGGATGACTTCCTGTTTTGGATATTATCCCTTCGATACATCTCCATATTCTCTAATTCTTATGAGGATTCTTCCATAACACAAACATTTTTTACTTGCACAGAAAATATAATTACAACAATTATTACAATGTGGATAAATCACAAAAGCACACCAGACAAAGAAGTACCCATGTCATGCTACTCTCATCTTGACTTGGTTGGAAAACAGTCTTCTCTTGTCTCTTGTCTTACTGAACATCTGCTGTGTTAAAAGGTTTTGGAGCAGGGCAAACTGAACTTACATTTTTAATCAGTGACCATATCCCACTACCAAAGTATTCTATAAAAGGCCAATGCCAGGATAAGGATATTTATCAGTTCCTAAACAAGCTTCTTTCATTCTTAGATTTTTAAAAATACATTTCTGCCAGCTCTGATACTTGCCAGAATATTAAGAAAAGTCAAATCATGCCCTTGGATATTATTCTGATTTTTCTACACTAGCTGTGGAAACTCTGCTTCTCCAACTACAGTATTTTTAAAGATTTCTGACCATCTTTTTTTTCACCAAGATCTACTGCTAAAATAGGAATTTCTCTTTTTGTAGTTTGAACTACAAAAGAGGAGAACATTAGAATCATCAGAGAAATAAACGTAACATAACCCCTGCTTTTAAGTACACTTGTATATGTCAAAAGAAATGCAACAGTAATTAGTATTTCAGACAGAGCAGAAGGGAGGAGAAATATTTCTTGGCCCCACTGGATAATGAAGTCTACAATGAACCTGGATGTTTTGATGATTTAATACTGTTTTCATATATGAAGATACCATATGGTACTTTTGAAGATTATCTCAAATTGCACAAATCTCCTTGCTCTGTCTTTGAAAGATCATCCTAAAAAAATCCCTTTTGATCATTTCTTGCTCAAATAATTGCTTCTAAGTTATTGAAAGGGTAAGTGTGCTATCTTCCACAGGGTGTAAATATTACCAATTGCTGTCATCTTCATAGGGAAACAGATGAAATGATGGAATACAGAGTTTTTCTGTAAGGACAGCTTTCAGGGAAGTTGAAGTCAGTGGAATGTGCTTAGAAGTTAATTACATATTTGTTTTAATGGGACTTTCAACCTGGTTCAGGCTGGAAGATAACCTAGGCTGGATAGGGAGAAATTCAATGGAATTGTTTGTCTCTGAGCACTCACAGTATTGCACCTCTTGATGATGAAACAAGGCAAAATGGAGCACTGCTAATCAGTTATGTTTTGTTCTGGGTCACGCTGTTCCTGAAAATCTGGAGCATCTTGTTGCCAAATACTGGTTCCCATAGCAAGAAGTTTGCCCAAGGATGTTTTGGATTTCAGCTGCAAACATTCCCAAAAAAATCTGCTTTTAAAATCTTGTTTAATCCAATCCTTGATAGCATTACATTTCTGCAGTGTGCTGTACCTAGGGTTGCTCTTCAGGAGTGGCACAAAAGATAGTAATTTAGACTGCCAACCAGGAGCCAGGGTTGGAATATCTTCACTGATTAGGAGTTGTCTTAAAGGTATTTATTAGCTTTGTATTCCAAAATTTGATTTGGATTAATCTGGACAGATTAAAGGTATGTTTTGTTAAAAACTTGCCAGTTTAATGTAGTCCACAAAAAAGAGCCTGTTTGAGGACACTTCGGCTCACAGGTGTGCAAAAAAGCCTTATCCTGCATCACTCCCTATACTGATGATTCTCAAGGATGCTACAGAAGACGACGAGGTGCATTATGATAATTTTATAGTAAGCTCTTATAACTGCTCATAAATTATATACTCAGAAATTACCTTTACAGCAGAAATAATGATTCGGTTTGCAAATAAGAATTCATTCTTATGTGAATGATTGCTGAACTAACTGATGCTCTTGAGGAAATCTGTAAAAGTGAATGTGCTTTGAAGAGTTTTGAGGTGAGTGAGCTGAAGGAAGGTTATCCCAGGGATCAGTGTTTCTCTCCCCAGCTAGTGAATGGGTAGGCATTTACAGAGGTGAAATCACACAGGTTGAAATTAAAGAACAACATTTATTATAAGTATTATAATAACATAATTAAATGTTTATGGAGTTTCTCAGTCATTCAGGCCATGATTGTTCCAAAGGTGCTTTTTCAAAAGGCAATTGGACTTTGTTTTGCCTTGAAGATTTCCAGAACTGAAGAAAGGTCTTGAATGAGAAGCAAAATATCTTCAAGGTAAAACAGTCCAGTTGCCTTTTGAAAAAGCACTTTTGAGATATTATAATAACATTGATCAAAAAACAATTGGCTTTGAATTGAAAAGACAAAATTGTAAAAATAAAGAATTCAGTTAAAAGTAGGACACTTCAATTGAGTCTGTTTACCAAACTTTATGAAGTGAAACAAGTCATGTGAATCTCTTTCACACAGAAGGGTTATCAAGAGGAAAAATATTATTACATCAGAAACAGAGTGAGATGCTTACTTACTTTCTTTCTGTCTGAGCAAGAAGAAAATTGTGATAGCAGAGCTATCTTACTTAGAGGGTATATGCATTTTCTGTGCTCACAAATGTAAAAACTGCAAAATTACAAGCAATTGAGACAAATGAGAATATGTCTGGAATTACATCTGATAACAGAGCCATATAAATCTCATCAAGCCCAAGTATCCCACTAGGTGGCAAAAGAGAAATTAAATCTGGTAAGTTTCTGTTTGTTTGTTTGATTCATAGTAATTTAAAATTGAAAATATACTAACCACCATATAATTATAATAATTAAGCAATTTTCAAGGCTACTGTTTTATTTGCAACTACTCTATTTCTGTAACAAGTCTTCAGAAAACAAATGCTTTCCTTAGGCATTACTCAGTGATTCAACTTGTGCCTTCAGGATAAATTATTAAGACAACGGTGTAGTAGAAAGTGGAACATGGTGTCAACAGACTGCAATGTATGATTTTTAAGAGTACCATTAGTAGAGGGCAGAAAGATTAAGAAGCTTTGTTTTTACTGCAGTAGTAGTATGGAAAAGAAACATTATAACTCTGTAATCTGGTCTTTCAAATTGTTAATGATGGGTTTCAAACAAAAGTATTGTATAATACTTTCTTTTTTGATTGTGAACATTTTAAAACTGTTACACAAAATCTTAGTGTGTTATAGAAAGTAGAGCAATAAAGAAATAAAGTAAATTAAAAAAAATTCTTTGGACCAGGATAGTCATGACTGAATCAACCCACTGAATCACCCCACTCCAGTCAGTTTTTCAAGTGGCTACCCTAGCTATACCTTCAGAACAGCTGCTGGTAGTTGTTATATTTATTATTATTATTATTATTTTATTATTTATTAGATTATCTTTGTGCAGTAAAAGGTTTCATCTCTTTAAGTTTTGTATATCAACTTGAGATTGAAATCACAAGCTATCTAAACCTAGTTATTTTTCTTGTAAATTGGTGTCCCAGTTTAGATTGCTATATTCGCATAGTTTCAGGGCTAGCAATAAAAATGTAGCATGGACTTTGAAGCAATAATCTGAGAGTGACCCATTAATGCGAGTTATTCTTTTGTTTGTATGTGCCTTATCTGTTGTTCCTCTCTTGGGGAGGGAGGCTCCACTCACATGCATTTCAGTCCTTTCCACTCAGATGCATCTCATTTTAATAACTTTATAAAACTTTTTGTTTCTCATTAGCTCTTTCCAATGAGTGTTCTGGCTTCTGATGGGAGGACTTTTCTGCTTCCTTATCCTTCTCTCACTGATATTGACACAACTTTTGCATTTCTTCCTCCTTCTTTTTGCATTGTTTCTTACTTCTGAATTTTCTGAATCACAGTTGGGAGAATTCAGCAGGTCAATAGATGTGCTTGATTGTAGCTTTGGTCCCATACTTTGAGAACACAGGAATAGCATTTAAGGAGTTGAAGAAAGAATTGCCCATTCATAAAATGGCTGCCACAGTTTGAATACAGTCACCAAAAGGCAATCGTCTAGAAACATTAGGTGATATTATTTATGGCCTTACAGGTAATCCTAATTTCCCAACCACTTGTTTAGCAACCATTCACATTTAAGATGGCGCTGAACAAGTGGTAGTTAGAGATCCGGTAGTTAGAGATCCTTGCTTAATGATCACACACGATTTGTTTAACAATGACAACTGGGACTGTCAAAACTGCTTTTTTTAAAAAAAACTTATGATTGTATCATTTAATAACTGAGTTTCTGCTTCAAATTACTGGTGTTAAGCAGAGATTATCAGTACCATATAGCACCTCAGCTTTATCTCCTTTTCTGGACAAATGAGAAAGGTTAATGTAGATATAAGATTATATAGTTCATTCCACCTCCAGATTTATTTTTAAGGGAAATCAGAACTTTGAAATGTGTCCATTGTTACATCCGGTATCTCCTTTTATGCCTATTGAACATCTGGAAGAAAAAAACATTAGTTTGAAAGAAAGAACTTTGAAAGAAAAACAAATTACAAATTGATAATGAGTGTACACATACATTATCTGTTTAAGGACAGTGGTTTTCAACCTTTTCTTCCCCATGGACCTACTTTAAACACCTCTTGTGCCCACGGACCATGGGCAGAGACCCCCAAGACTTTAGATTTAAATCATAACATTTCTTTGAGCCTTCATGGACCCCCTTGTGACAACATCGCGGCCCCTCAGGGACCAATGGCATAGGGGATAAACTGTAGAAAGAATTAGAAATAGAGTAGACCCACTGAAAGCGGGGCTGTATTATTAGCCACTACCATCTGAATTAGGTGTAACTGAAACTAGGTCCGACATCATCTGTTTTTCTAGTGTTGCTGTCCATGTAACTGTGTATGAAGAAAAGCTGGTGAGGGAGAGACCGAGGCCTCCCATTTTGGCCATAGATCTTTCCTTTATTGTTTGCTTCAAAGAGGTATCACTCAATTTTTGAAAGGCAAATTAATGATCCTTTCTATAGGCTAGGCTGCAAAAAATGCTTGATCTTGCTGATCTATTAAGTCACTGCAGGTTAATAGTCCTTAATTAATTATTAGTAAAGCCATCCTTTGTAGGATTCGGAGTCAAGTCGGTGTTATGTGATTCTTCTTCTTTAGCTCTTACATTCTTCATCTTCAGTTACTGTGGCTTCTTTTTCACACTTCCTGCTGCTTTCTCTTTCTTCAGTTCCATATGTCCCTTCCTCCCCATTGAAAAGTTTTGGTTTCATTGTCATCTTATTTGATGATGCTATTCTGCATCCCACTGACCTTCTCCACCCACATGCAGAGAGAGAAGGGCAAGGAAGACAAGAACCGTGTACAAAACTGCCCCAATAAGGCTGGGCTTCCTTCCCCCATCACGGAGCCCTCCATCCCTGAGGAGAGCCCACTCCCCGACTTGCACCCATGCGATGTCAGTAAGTAGTTACCTGTTGTCATAAGCTTTGTGAGAGCAAGAAGGGAATTAGATGCCCAAAGCTGGCTGGGTGGTTGGGTGGCTGGAATAATTTCATTCCTATTCTTTCTTTTTTCAGTTGGAAAAAAGTCGTCAGTATTAAATGAGTGTGGAGGAATGTTGATGTTAGGCTCCCCGATGTGATAAAAAACAGGGATTCTGGACCTCTTAATGTTGGGTTGGATGAATAGCTAGGTATGTGCAACTGGGGTGGCAGAGGCAGATTGTCCTATTTGAAGAAGGCAGGTTGTGCTTGTTGAAGGATACCTATTTTTTTAGGGCTTCCCCCTCAGTTTCTCTTGTGCTACAATCAATCCTACTCACCATCACCCCTCACATTCATCTGCAAAGTATTTTAAGGAGTCTTTGTGTATCTAAATTTTGAATCCAATCTATCATAGAATTCAGATGAGAATAATATTTCATGTGAAAAGTTTTATTAGGTCTGGAAAGCTGTTTTTGTAAAAATTTACAATTTTTGCACAAAGGTTTATTATATCTTATATCCTATATCTGGGTAATTTGTAGCATGGACTTCATATAGTAGTGTGGTATGTCAGAATATGCTGATCGAGTAATCATAGAATAGATAATTAAAACTTTCTGATTGGCAAGAAGGATCCCAGTTTATTCTTAGAATCACACATTAAAATATGAGAGTATTTCCATGGGGTGAACCATTTTGGCTCTACCACCATATGACTGAAGGGAAGGTTTTAATTCCCTGTCTCATTCTGTCCCTCCATTTCACTTCGTCTCATTTCAGATTGAGAGCCACAAGTTGACCTTTCGTGAGAACGCCAAAGCCAAGACTGATCATGGAGCTGAAATTGTCTACAAATCACCCACTGTTTCTGGAGATGCTTCTCCTCGTCGCCTTAGCAATGTCTCTTCGACTGGAAGCATCAACATGGTGGACTCCCCTCAACTGGCCACATTGGCCGATGAAGTTTCTGCTTCCCTGGCCAAGCAAGGCTTGTGATTGTATTGTAGTGGTTGGAGATAATAAGAGAAAAATTAACTCTGGCCTTTCTTTCTGTTCTTTTTCCCCCCATCTACATCCCTCATCATTCCTATTTATTTTAAGTTAATATAAACTCTAATCTGTTCTCTCTTTTTCCTTTAGTTAAACGGTCATCTGTGGTTTTAGAATTTCATAATAATTAACAACTTGGAAGCAAAGATTTCCATCCTATATGGAATATGCTATTTAAAAAGTCTCCCATCACTTCACCTCACCTCAAAACAAAAAGAAATGTAATTGAATACAGATAAATTTGTGAAGTTTGAAATCTCAACCTTGGAGATGTAAAATGATATATTCTGCTGTACATGCTCATTATTTGGCCAAGTTTTTCCATTGAAATTTAAGGCATAGAAGCCTTGTGACCACCTTAACAATTATGGCTGCTGATTTAGTATAGAAGTTAATGCAGGTCCAGAGATTTCCAGTGTACAAGCAGTACAACCTTCTACTTCAAATGTCTCTCCTGCTAGAGCTGGAATGCTAGGCTTTAATATTTGAAGTATATTTCTTCCTTTGAAGGAGAAATTTTGATATAGGAAAGAGAGCTTTTGAAAGGACTGTTATGTTACATATGCATCCATTCTTTTTGGTACTGAAAATTTTTGTGAACCAGGTTCAAGTTCAAGATAGAACTGCATGCTTTGGATAATTAAGACATAAGCCAAAACTGCCTTGAAAGCCTGCAGAATGCCAGTTCTCTTTAATTGAAATGATGTATTTTAAAGGCGATAGCTTATCTATTTTTTGTTTCTACCTAAAATTAACCTTTGACTTTAGGCTATATAATCATCCTACTAAAATAATTGGACTTAATTAATTTCTTATATGCTAAGTTCTCTTAATTTTATCGAATCAGTTACATTCTTTTTTCTCTTTTTCAAGCAGTAACTATTGCCTCTCTTTTGCCCATCTCACCTTCAACCTCCATGATTTTGTCACACCATAAAAATTTGTCCAGAGTTGCTGGGGAAGAAGCAAATTTGCCTTTGTGTTCAGCCCAATTGGCCTGGTTGTTCCAATGTTTTTTGTAAATGTAGAAATTTGTGAGATAGAGGTATGGCTCTAGGCATATTTAAAAATAAAGGAATTGATGTACTTATTTATGGTGCATGCAGGTGTTTTTTAGGAAAGACAATTGCGTGAAAGGACACCAGTTCAGCAGAAGTGGGAACATGTATATTTTGACCTATATCTCATACATCTTTATGTAATATTTGTGTATTTGAAAGAAGCATTACACATCAGAAATCATAGCCAGAAGCAAGTACACTCCTTTCAATAGCTACTATTCAGTTACTAGTTGTGCTTTATTCAAGAGACTCTTTAGCACCTCAGATATTGCAGAATTACGATTTGCACTCAACTACGAGTCTAATCATCAAGCTGTTAGGGATCCTGGGAGTTGTAATTCAGAAATAGCAGAAGAGTTGTCATAAGAACTAGCTGTAAAAATGTGTGTCTGCTATTAAGCTCACTCACTGCAATGCAGCAAGCACTGCTTAAAAAAGACATTTGATTTCTGAAAATTTGTGGACTTTAATTGATCCACTGTGAAGAAACATAATTTTCATAAGGCAAGTTGCATGATGCACTTATTTAACAAGCTTTTTCCCACATGCTGCTTGCTGTTGGGATAAATTTTTCTATGCTAAGGGGATATATTTGCTGTTCCACAAAAATATTATTGGATTACAACTCCCCATCTTCTTGCATTACCTGTCATAGTGGCTATGAGTAAATTTAGTCTGACAATATTTAGAAGCTGCTGATTTGCTCCAGTAAGTGTACTGTAAATGAAAAGGCTCTTCTTCACCCTCCATTTTTTAAATTTCAGAACAAGAATACTCCTCCAAGCATCCGTGTTATATGAAATATATCTGCAAATGGCAACGAATTAGACAAAGCAGAAATTGTGAATAACTGGTTCGTCCCCTTCGACCAGGCTTAGTGATAGGTGCTTGAAATTGCTGACATTTTTTTTAGGATAATTTGATGGAAATTTCAAAAGAACATAATAAGGAATTTTATAGGTGGAGTAGAACAAGAATGACTGTTGGAGTCATTCAACATGGAGTCATTCATATAGTGGAGTGCTTTAAGAGCACCTAAGAACATCTAGTTCATTTTAGAGATGCATTATTCTTTCCACAATAACTGAAGCAGTACATTTAATCATTATGGTGTTCATCACTTTTGAATTGTTTTCTTGATTGCTCTTCTACACTCAGAGCAATAACAGGAAACTTCCTTGGTGATCATCCCTTTCCAACCTAGTTCCTAGTATCCTTTTGGACTGTAATGAAAATCCCAGCTTGTACTTTCTAGGTTGAGCCAACAGTCATAAAAGACATTGGTTTTTCTCTGCATGCTGTAGTTTCATGCATGTGATCAAAGGTAATCATGCTAACTCAGTCTGGTTTGCATGTGTTTTGGTTGACAGCAAAAATTGACAATGATCAAAGCTGAAAGGGCTTTTAAGAAAACTGGTTTGCTCTGGAAGCAATCTATTTTTTAACATGTTAATCTGATTTCAAGTCTGTAACGTTCTACGGTATCCTATAAAAATCAGGATACCTTAGTAGGCAACAGATAGAGCATCCTTGGTAAAAAGAAACATTTTGTTTCAAAGCCAATTAAAAGAAGGCCCCGGCTATTATCATTTGCTTTATGAGCCTTAATACCAGTCATATTCTGGGGGAGGGGGAACGGGTAGAGGAGCAGCACCAGGTTGAACAAATCACACAAGTTGACAATTCTTGGTCAGCAGCATTGCCCTTTTGATTTGCTGTAAAACATGATGTTCATCTGTGGTCCCACCATCCTTTTTCAGTACCAAGATAAAGTCAAGGGGAAATCTCTTGCTCCATCAATTCAAAGGAGGGCTGCAGTTTCCTGTTTTTTGTATGCTAATCAATCATCTGGATCATGTGAACAAAGTTTTGACAAACAGAACTTGTGGGATCTGAAGGGGAGAGTGGTTGGACAGAGTAATGGATAGCTTCTAGCTAAGAAGGTATAGCGTTCAAGTGGTGCTCAAGTGGAAGAGATGATTTTGCAGAGGATTCATCTGTACATCAACAGTCACTTTCCAGTCATTTATAAGCCTGTTGTTACCTCTGTAGTTAAGTTAGGATGGTAGGTTTATTCTTTTTAAAATCTAAAAATAATCAAAATTGGAAAATCCTTTCAATGCGAAGCTATGCACTATGCCATTGTGATTTCTTTTTGCTTGCGTTTGAGGACTTTCGGATGGAAAATCTTACAATAACCTTAGCACCTACTGTAGTAGTGTAAGCCTAAAAAACACTCCCATATTTGATAACTCTCTTCAGCATTCAACAGTGAAGAGCAATCATGCTCTACTTCTAGAAAGAGTATTGGTCCTTAAGTCCTTTTTCAGAAAAGTATGCCTTGCCTCCATTTACATATTTACTAGTGCTTAAATCGTCCTCTTTCCCAAGCATTGCACACATATTTAAGTGTTCTGAATTCTTTCATCTACCCTCTTTTAGCCATTTTCTTCGATCATAGGTCCCATTTCCCAACTGTATTTTGATTGACTTTGTGTCCTTCTAGGATTCCCAGACGTTTTCCCCCAGATGGTGAAGACCCATGGTGGTTCCAGACCAAAGCCATCTTAAACTGACTGGCTTATGTCTTGTCTTGGTATATAAATATACATATCTAGGGGTTTAAAAGTGTTAAAACATGACATACTGGTTTTGAAGTTCACAAAATGGGGCTTTATTACATAAATTTGCAAGTATAAAAAAGGGACAATGGAGTTTGGAAAACACCATAATTCCCTTTTAAAAGTTTTTTCAGAGATGGGGAAACTGGGAGGGGTGGGTGGGAAGGGCATGAGATCTCCGTATGGTCATCCTAGCTTAGCTACCTGTCTGTAACTGTCCATGTTGTATTTGTGTGTTTTAACAACTGGTTTACACTGACTGTTGCTGTAAAAGTGAATTTGGAAATAAAAAGTCATTATTACAATAATTAAATGTATTGTCTTTGTTGAAGAAAACTTCCCACACAGAAGCAGGGGCAAACTTCTTCCAAACTGCCATTAAGAAAAGCTCCCAGACTCAATGTAATCATCAGAATTAAGCCTGAAAAACTTTTCTTTTATTGAAAGGATGGGATGGTGCTCACGCCAGGCTGATTAAGGCAATTGTGGTTGTCTTTGCACCTTCCATCTTTTGCAGCACTAACTTGCCCATTCCATAAATGGCATTCATTTTCATTCAGATGCTTTACCTATCATAAAAAGTACAATTCTCAAAATCCTGGCTAAGTCACCTGTCTGAAAAAGTAGTATTTCTTTGAAATAGCATCAATAGTATCAATTAAAACTCATTTAAAGATTTTACAATCCAAAAATGAAAACCACTGTGTTTTCCGTTGAAATAGTTTCCGTAATTCTCTAAATGCCTTACAATGTATTTTCCCCACATTATTCCCCAATAAATTATAGCACTTTCCTTAACTTTTAAATTTTTTTAATTTTTTTTATAAGCACACATTGGTGCTTTGGCCAACAGAATCAAGACATTAAACAAAGATCAGCTTCTCTGAAGAAAAGCATTTCTATATAACAAGGACATTACACAGCTTGAAGCAGGAAAAGAAATATTTACAAAATACAAGGTGGGTTTTATTTTTATTTTTTGTAGATTTTTTTCCTTTTCAACGCTAAGATGGTTATTCAGAATTTTCAACTTTATAAATAGAAAAGCACTTAATGCAGAGGGATATAGTAGCATTGGGTTTTTCCTTTTTTCTTAAAAAAAAAAAAAACCAAAACAAAACCAAAAACTTTAGGTAATGTTGAAAATTGTGAAAAAACCCCAACCATTAAGCAGTTTAGCTACTATTTTGTTACGATTACAAAATGAGAAAAAAGTTTTTTTTTCCTTTTTTGGTGATGTGATTAATACAGAAGACAGGTGCAATGCTTAACAACAGGACAGGGACCAACAGCCACACCGCTAAGGTCAGGAAAACATTACAATGGATTGGTGTGCAAAATATGGGAGTGACTAGGGAAGTGAAGTGAGGACAGTGGCCTTAAATTAAATTAAAACTAAAATAAATTCAGATCTGTTCAACTTGGCAAAAATCAATCCAAGCCATTTTTAGGAGGGAAAAAAAAAAGACTTGAGATTTACTTCTCTCTCAAAACTGCTCTTTAAATTAAAACAAGAACAACAGATCATCATGGCAAAAGTCAGCCCAAGCCATTGTGTGTGTGTGTGTGGGGGGGGGAGGTTGGGGGACATGACAGATTCACTTCTCTCTCAAAAGTGCTCTTTAAATAAAAAAAAAATCAGATCTGTTCAACTTGGCAAAAGTCAGCCCAAGTCATTTTCAAAAGGGGGGGGGGCACATTTCTCAAATAAATAAATAAATAAAAATTCAGATCTGTTCGGCTTGGCAAAAGTCAATCTAAGCCATCTGCCGGAAAAAAAAAATGGGCAGATTCATTTCTCAAAATTGCCTCTTTAAATATAAAAAGAGTCAGATCTGTTTAGCTTGGCAAGATTCTGTCCAAACCATTTTCAGGGGGGAAAAAATAACTATGACTGAGATTCAGTTCTCTCAAATCTGCTCTTTAAATTAAACAAAGGAAGAAAAAAAAACAAAAAAACCCCACAGATCTGTTCAGCTTGGCAAGATTCTGTCCAAGCCATTTTTGGAGGGGGGGGGGGGAGGAACATGACTGAGATTCAATTCTCTCTCAAATCTGCTCTTTAAACTAAACTAAACAAAACAAAACCAGATCTGCTCAGCTTGGCAAGATTCAGTCCAAGCCAGTTTCAAGGGGAAAAAAAAAAACTATAACTGAGATTCAGTTCTCTCTCAAATCTGCTCTTTAAATTAAACAAAGGAAGAAAAAAAAAAACCCCCACAGATCTGTTCAGCTTGGCAAGATTCTGTCCAAGCCATTTTTTTTGGGGGGGGGGGAGGAGGAACATGACTGAGATTCAATTCTCTCTCAAATCTGCTCTTTAAATTAAACAAAACAAAAAACAAAACAAATTCAGATCTGTTCAGCTTGGCAAGATTCAGTCCAAGCCAGTTTCAAGGGGAAAAAAAAACTATAACTGAGATTCAGTTCTCTCTCAAATCTGCTCTTTAAATTAAACAAAGGAACAAAAAAACCAAAAAAACAAAAAACCCACAGATTTATTCAGCTTGGCAAGATTCTGTCCAAGCCATTTTCGGGGAGGGGGGGGGAACATGACTGAGATTCAATTCTCTCTCAAATCTGCTCTTTAAATTAAACAAAACAAAACAAAAAACAAATTCAGATCTGTTCAGCTTGGCAAGATTCAGTCCAAGCCAGTTTCCAAGGGAAAAAAAAAAACTATAACTGAGATTCAGTTCTCTCTCAAATCTCCTCTTTAAATTAAACAAAGGAACAAAAAAACAAAAAAAAAAAACCAAAAAAACCCCACACAGATCTGTTCAGCTTGGCAAGATTCTGTCCAAGCCATTTTACGAGGGGGGGGGGCATGACTGAGATTTAATTCTCTCTCAAATCTGCTCTTTAAATTAAACAAAACAAAAAACAAAACAAATTCAGATCTGTTCAGCTTGGCAAGATTCAGTCCAAGCCATTTTCAAGGGGGAAAATAAAACTATAACTGAGATTCAGTTCTCTCTCAAATCTGCTCTTTAAATTAAACAAAGGAACAAAAAACAAAACAAAACACCACAGATCTGTTCAGCTTGGCAAGATTCTGTCCAAGCCATTTTCGGGGGGGCGGGGGGGACATGACTGAGATTTAATTCTCTCTCAAATCTGCTCTTTAAATTAAACAAAACAAAAAACAAAACAAATTCAGATCTGTTCAGCTTGGCAAGATTCAGTCTAAGCCAGTTTCAAGGGGAAAAAAAAACTATAACTGAGATTCAGTTCTCTCTCAAATCTGCTCTTTAAATTAAACAAAGGAACAAAAAACAAAACACCACAGATCTGTTCAGCTTGGCAAGATTCTGTCCAAGCCATTTTCGGGGGGGCGGGGGAGACATGACTGAGATTCAATTCTCTCTCAAATCTGCTCTTTAAATTAAACAAAACAAAAAACAAAACAAATTCAGATCTGTTCAGCTTGGCAAGATTCAGTCTAAGCCAGTTTCAAGGGGAAAAAAAAACTATAACTAAGATTCAGTTCTCTCTCAAATCTGCTCTTTAAATTAAACAAAAGGAAAAAAAAAACCAAAAAACAACAACCAAAAAACCACCACAGATCTGTTCAGCTTGGCAAGATTCTGTCCAAGCCATTTTCGGGGGGGCGGGGGGGAGGGGGACATGACTGAGATTCAATTCTCTCTCAAATCTGCTCTTTAAATTAAACAAAACAAAAAACAAAACAAATTCAGATCTGTTCAGCTTGGCAAGATTCAGTCTAAGCCAGTTTCAAGGGAAAAAAAAACGATAACTGAGATTCAGTTCTCTCTCAAATCTGCTCTTTAAATTAAACAAAAGAAAAAAAAAACCAAAAAAAAAACAAAACCCACCACAGATCTGTTCAGCTTGGCAAGATTCTGTCCAAGCCATTTTCGGGGGGGCAGGGGGGGGGACATGACTGAGATTCAATTCTCTCTCAAATCTGCTCTTTAAATTAAACAAAACAAAAAACAAAACAAATTCAGATCTGTTCAGCTTGGCAAGATTCAGTCTAAGCCAGTTTCAAGGGAAAAAAAAAACTATAACTGAGATTCAGTTCTCTCTCAAATCTGCTCTTTAAATTAAACAAAAGGAAAAAAAAAACAAAAAACAAACAAACCAAAAAACCACCACAGATCTGTTCAGCTTGGCAAGATTCTGTCCAAGCCATTTTCGGGGGGGAGGGGGGGAGGGGGACATGACTGAGATTCAATTCTCTCTCAAATCTGCTCTTTAAATTAAACAAAACAAAAAACAAAACAAATTCAGATCTGTTCAGCTTGGCAAGATTCAGTCTAAGCCAGTTTCAAGGGAAAAAAAAACGATAACTGAGATTCAGTTCTCTCTCAAATCTGCTCTTTAAATTAAACAAAAGAAAAAAAAAACCAAAAAACAAAACAAAAAACCACCACAGATCTGTTCAGCTTGGCAAGATTCTGTCCAAGCCATTTTCGGGGGGGCAGGGGGGGAGACATGACTGAGATTCAATTCTCTCTCAAATCTGCTCTTTAAATTAAACAAAACAAAAAACAAAACAAATTCAGATCTGTTCAGCTTGGCAAGATTCAGTCTAAGCCAGTTTCAAGGGAAAAAAAAAACTATAACTGAGATTCAGTTCTCTCTCAAATCTGCTCTTTAAATTAAACAAAGGAAGAAAAAACAAAAAAACCCACAGATCTGTTCAGCTTGGCAAGATTCAGTCCAAGCCAGTTTCAAGGGGAAAAAAAAAACTATAACTGAGATTCAGTTCTCTCTCAAATCTGCTCTTTAAATTAAACAAAACAAAAAACAAAACAAATTCAGATCTGTTCAGCTTGGCAAGATTCAGTCTAAGCCAGTTTCAAGGGGAAAAAAAAACTATAACTGAGATTCAGTTCTCTCTCAAATCTGCTCTTTAAATTAAACAAAAGAACAAAAAAAAAAAAAACAACCAAAAAAAAAACCACCACAGATCTGTTCAGCTTGGCAAGATTCAGTCAAAGCCAGTTTCAAGGGGAAAAAAAAAAACTATAACTGAGATTCAGTTCTCTCTCAAATCTGCTCTTTAAAATAAACAAAGGAAGAAAAACAAAACAAAAAAACCCCACAGATTTATTCAGCTTGGCAAGATTCTGTCCAAGCCATTTTGGGGGGGGGGGGAAGAGGAACATGACTGAGATTCAATTCTCTCTCAAATCTGCTCTTTAAATTAAACAAAACAAAAAACAAAACAAATTCAGATCTGTTCAGCTTGGCAAGATTCAGTCTAAGCCAGTTTCAAGGGGAAAAAAAAACTATAACTGAGATTCAGTTCTCTCTCAAATCTGCTCTTTAAATTAAACAAAAGAACAAAAAAACAAAACAAAAAAAAAACAAAAAAACCACCACAGATCTGTTCAGCTTGGCAAGATTCAGTCCAAGCCAGTTTCAAGGGGAAAAAAAAAACTATAACTGAGATTCAGTTCTCTCTCAAATCTGCTCTTTAAATTAAACAAAACAAAAAACAAAACAAATTCAGATCTGTTCAGCTTGGCAAGATTCAGTCCAAGCCAGTTTCAAGGGGAAAAACTATAACTGAGATTCAGTTCTCTCAAATCTGCTCTTAAATTAAACAAAAGAACAAAAAACAAAAAACAAAACAAATTCAGATCTGTTCAGCTTGGCAAGATTCAGTCTAAGCCAGTTTCAAGGGGAAAAAAAACTATAACTGAGATTCAGTTCTCTCTCAAATCTGCTCTTTAAATTAAACAAAACAAAAAACAAAACAAATTCAGATCTGTTCAGCTTGGCAAGATTCAGTCCAAGCCAGTTTCAAGGGGAAAAAAAAACTATAACTGAGATTCAGTTCTCTCTCAAATCTGCTCTTTAAATTAAACAAAAGAACAAAAAAACAACAAAAAAAAAACAAAACCCACCACAGATCTGTTCAGCTTGGCAAGATTCTGTCCAAGCCATTTGGGGGAAGAGGAACATGACTGAGATTCAATTCTCTCTCAAATCTGCTCTTTAAATTAAACAAAACAAAAACAAAACAAATTCAGATTTATTCAGCTTGGCAAGATTCTGTCCAAGCCATTTGGGGGAAAAACATGACTGAGATTCAATTCTCTCAAATCTGCTCTTTAAATTAAACAAAAAAAAAAACAACAAAAACAAAACCAGATCTGTTCAGCTTGGCAAGATTCAGTCTAAGCCAGTTTCAAGGGAAAAAAACTATAACTGAGATTCAGTTCTCTCTCAAATCTGCTCTTTAAATTAAACAAAGGAAGAAAAACAAAAACAAAAAAAAAACCACCACAGATTTATTCAGCTTGGCAAGATTCTGTCCAAGCCATTTGGGGGAAAAAAACTATAACTGAGATTCAGTTCTCTCAAATCTGCTCTTTAAATTAAACAAAACAAAAACAAAACAAATTCAGATCTGTTCAGCTTGGCAAGATTCAGTCAAGCCAGTTTCAAGGGAAATAAAACTATAACTGAGATTCAGTTCTCTCTCAAATCTGCTCTTTAAATTAAACAAAGGAACAAAAAACAAAACAAAACACCACAGATCTGTTCAGCTTGGCAAGATTCTGTCCAAGTCATTTTCAAGGGGGGGGGGGAGACATGATTGAGATTCAATTCTCTCTCTAATCTGCTCTTTAAACTAAACTAAACAAAAAACAAAACAAATTCAGATCTGTTCTGCTTGGCAAGATTCAGTCCAAGCCAGTTTTAAGGGGAAAAAAAAACTATAACTGAGATTCAATTCTCTCTCAAATCTGCTCTTTAAATTAAACAAAGGAACAAAAAAAAAAAAAACAACCAAAAAAACAACAACCCCACAGATCTGTTCAGCTTGGCAAGATTCAGTCCAAGCCATTTTCAGGGGGGAAAAAAAACCATGACTGAGATTCAATTCTCTCTCAAATCTGCTCTTTAAACTCAACAAAACAAAAAACAAAACAAAACCAGATCTGTTCAGCTTGGCAAGATTCAGTCCAAGCCATTTTCAGGGGGGAAAAAAAACCATGACTGAGATTCAATTCTCTCTCAAATCTGCTCTTTAAACTCAACAAAACAAAAAACAAAACAAAACCAGATCTGTTCAGCTTGGCAAGATCCAATCCAAGCCATTTTCAGGGGGGGAAAAAAACCATGACTGAGATTCAATTCTCTCTCAAATCTGCTCTTTAAACTCAACAAAACAAAAAACAAAACAAAACCAGATCTGTTCAGCTTGGCAAGATCCAATCCAAGCCATTTTCGGGGGGGGGGGGAAACCATGACTGAGATTCAATTCTCTCTCAAATCTGCTCTTTAAACTAAACAAAACAAAAAGCAAAACAAAACCAGATCTGTTCAGCTTGGCAAGATCCAATCCAAGCCATTTTCAGGGGGGGAAAAAAACCATGACTGAGATTCAATTCCCTCTCAAATCTGCTCTTTAAACTAAACAAAACAAAAAACAAAACAAAACCAGATCTGTTCAGCTTGGCAAGATTCAGTCCAAGCCATTTTCAGGGGGGGAAAAAAACCATGACTGAGATTCAATTCCCTCTCAAATCTGCTCTTTAAACTAAACAAAACAAAAAACAAAACAAAACCAGATCTGTTCAGCTTGGCAAGATCCAGTCCAAGCCATTTTCAGGGGGGGAAAAAACAAACCATGACTGAGATTCAATTCTCTCTCAAATCTGCTCTTTAAACTAAACAAAAGAAAAAGCAAAACAAAACCAGATCTGTTCAGCTTGGCAAGATTCAGTCCAAGCCATTTTCAGGGGGGAAAAAACCATGACTGAGATTCAATTCTCTCTTAAAACTGCTCTTTAAATTAAAGAAAAGGAACAAAAAAACCACAGATCTGTTCAGCTTGGCTAAACTCAACCCAAGCCATTTTTCGGGGGGGGGGGGGGGAACATGACTGAGATTCAGTTCTCTTTCAAATCTGCTCTTTAAACAAAACAAAACAAAACAAAAACAAAAACCAAACAAACAAAAATCAGATCTGTTCAGCTTGGCAAATGTCAGCCCAAATCATTTTCAAGAAAAAAATAGGGGCAGATTCATTTCTCCAAATTGCCTCTTTAAATATATATATTAAAAAAGTCAGATCTCTTCGCTTGGTAAGAATCAGCCCAAGCCATTTTCTGGGGGTGGGTGGGTGGGGCACATGACTGAGATTCATTTCTGCCTCAAAACTTGTAAGTTGCAATTGAGATAAGTAAGAGGTAGAGGTGAAAAACAAAATCCAATTTTTCTCTGGAAAAAACAAATATTTTGGTACTCAAGACATATGTTCAAATTTAAATGCAATCTCAAACAATGCATAGACTACTTCTTTTAAATAGAGAGTGGAAGAAAAGGGAACAATGAGATTATACCACACTCATTATATGGCTTGTGGATCTGGGGTGGCAAATTGTTGAATCCTGTGACATCGCTCCCAGTACTTAAGGCTCAACACTACTGTATTGCAATCAATTAGCTGCAGATGTATAACCTACAGCTTTCAAACTAATGGACAGAATGCAAAATTAAAAGAAAACACAGAAGTGTTAGTAATTAACAGGGAAAGGAAAGAAAGTAACCCTAGATCACATCCAGAAAAAAAAAATGCATGGAAAAAAAGGTTCCTCTTGAAATGAATGGCTGTCAGCCTTCTCCCCACTAATCTGCCATTAAGAAACAAAACACGATATGAATAAAACATCCAAAACATATCCAGCCTGATTATGGAAAATTGCTTTTTCTCGCACAACTGAACTTTTTGTTTAATATGGAGAGACGGTCTCAGAAGCAGCAGAAAACCCCAGAACATATCAAAGGTTGCTGGAGAACAGCTTCTTGTTGGTAGTAGGTGCAATGGGTAGCTATCCCTTAAGGAACCAAGTGATCTTGAGTTTGCATTGCAAGTGCTTTCTAGTGCCAGTGGGCGGTGGGAGGGAGGGAAGGTCTCTTTAAGAAAACATCACTTGTTACCACTAATTTCACTTCACTAAACTTTTAAGGGTGAGGGAGGGCACCGTGATGTTGGCAGGTGAGGAAAACAGACATTAAACAGTAAAAGAAAAAAAACAAAACAAATGAAAAGTATTCTTTTACCAAAGAACTAATTCCAGGGTCAACCAGCCAGCTGCACTCTCCTTTCTGAGGAGTATACACCTACGTCAGGGAGGGAGTGGCAGGCTTTCTCTCCTCATCAGACCACAGCACTGGATAAGGTATGTGTGAGACAAAGAAACGTGGAAAGAAGGGGGGGGGGAGAAGGAGTGAAAGAAAGAAAACAGTTTCTAAACTCCTTAAATTCACTAAAAACTGTGAAAATTCCCGGCAGGATGTTTGAATATCAAACACAGATTTCAGAAACTTTTAATGCCAAGAGTTAATTTGGTGGATTTTTTTTCTTTTTGCTCCGCTTTCCTGTCCCTCTCTTATCTGTGGGCCGGCCGCTGAACTGTGGCTGTGGCCCCCGAATTCCGGCTCTTGAAGCAAGCAAGGGAAGGTGAGATGGAGGCAGTGTCTGGTTCTCGGGAGGGCTTGCTGCCTGATGTGCGCCGTGTGCAACGTGATGACCGGTCCTGTGGGTCTGACTGTTCCTCACACTCAGTCTTGGGATTGTAGGGCAGTGGGAAAGTGCGCCGTTCCCAGGGCTGCACAGTCTGGGAAGAAAAGGCAGAGTGGTTGATAGGCTTCATCACCTCTGTGTCCCATTGCACCTTATCTGGAAGCCCTTGTAATGAAAGACACTGAGCAACTACAGCAATGCTGCAGCGTATGAACACTCAAGACTAATACAAGACACAATCTGAAAACCAGAAATATTCTTTCGGAATAGAACTGCAACTAAAAGTAATTTTGCAGTCTGTATGCAGCTAGTATCCCCCAAATCTGGGGGCAGAAACCTAGAATACTTTCAATCTTTGTAGGTAAAAAGAAACAGGTCAAATTAACAGGAGCAATTCTCACCTACAAGGCCAACAGAGTCATAGATTTTTTCATTAAATGCCAGAAGAGATTCATTCACTCACCTGCTCATCAAGGCCAGAATCAGGTGTGGAACAACGGGTATCCTCTGTTGACAGATGCCGCATGGAGTCTCGAGACAAAGGGGTATGAGGACCAGAGAACAGGTCAGGACTGATGGGGCTGCGTGGAGAGTATAGATGGGAGAAATCTGAATGGGGGCAGCAGTTTCCAACATCAGGTGAGGCTGGCTGTGGAGTAGATGGGTTCCCCAACTGTGGGGTTGCCTGTCCATCTGTAGACCTGTATGACCTGAAATTAAAATAAATATAATACATAAGGATGGCAATTATTAATTAATACAATCTTTCCTCAATCTCCTATTACATTCTCCCATCTTAATCCAGACAAATCATAAGTGAAGCTTAGAAACAGTAAATGACACCAGGAAGTAAACAGTTACTTGCCAATGAAAAGTCCCCTATTCTAAAAAAACCTTGGCATGGTCCTTATCATTTCCCTCCTCTCTTGGATACATCTCTGGCCATGATGGTCATGGTCTCTTCACACAAGGTCCCCTTCTTTCAGAAAAGGCTTACTCTTTTTTTACACTTGAAACTCTCTCAAAACAGCTCTCTTATGTCCTCCCCGCCTTCTGAATCTATCCTTCATCCAAAAGTTTTTGACACAAACTCTATTTACCATTTCAAGAACTCAATTACAGTGGTGCTTTTAAAGTTTATGAACCTTTTCAAGTTCAGTATGTCTATATAAATATGACCTAGAATCTGAACTGTTCTCCACACTTTCTAAAAGTAGATAAAGAGAACCCAATTAAATGAATCAAAGACATTTTATGAAAATAATCCAAAGCTACATGTTTGAGCATGTGTGTGTGCAAATATGAAAAATTTTGCTTTTAATAACTGGTGTGCCTCCCTTAGGTAGCAGTAACTGTAACTGAACGTTTCCATTAACTATTGATCAGTCTGCAATCAGCCTGGAGAAATTTTACCCATCCCTCCTTTCAGAAAGCTTCAACTCAGGGATGTTGGTGGGCTTCAACAACATTTCTATAGGATCAAGATCAGGACTTAGACTTGGCAATTCCAAAACTTTCTTCTATTTTAACCATTCTTTGGTCATGCAACCTGTGTTTTGGGTCATCGTCTTGCTGCATGATGCAGTTGAGCTTTAGGGCACAGATGATAGCCTGAAATTTTTCTATAAAATTTGCTGGTTTAATTCAGAATAGTTCTTTCAACAATGGCAAGCTGTCCTGATCCAGAAATGGCAAAGCAAGCCTAAACCATAATCTGCCATGTTTCAAAGATGAGAACGTTTTCTCTTACTGGAAGGTAGGATTTGCCTTTTACTAAACATTAACACTTTTTATTCCAGTAAAATAAACGTAATTTTGGTATCCACAAAACATTCTTCTAATAGCCTTCAGGCTCATCCAGATAAGATTTTGTGAACTACACATGAACATTTTTTTTCTCTTTTCCCTTTTGGAAAGTACTACTGGCTTTCTCCTTGCAACCTTGCCAGGCACAGCATTGTTCTTCAGTTTCCTCCTGAGGATGGTTTTACGAATATTGGCATTCACCTATGAAAAATTGGCCTCTAGTTTCTTAGATGTTACCCTGGGGTTCTTTGATTTTATTGTGTTCTTGCTTGGCCAACTTCTCATGTGGAAAATAGCAAAAGCATACAAATGGAGGCAATTCAACACATCTGCCTGACAGTGGACTAGTGAAGTCCAAACTCTTTGAAAATAATATGAAAACCACTTCCAGACTACTGAGCATCAACAACTGTTTTTCAGAAGTCCTTAGAATCTTTAAGCCATGACACAATGACACACCTGTTGAGAAGATTGGACTTTGATAATGAATACCCGTAACTATGCTTCTTAAATAAAGCAGGATGTCTCACACTCAAACCTGATTGTCACCTCACTGATTGAAATAAAAAGGTACAGTAAAGTCCTTGTGGATTTTACTCTGCTAGTTTTTGCCAATTAAGAGGGAAGGGGCTCATCTCCGAGCCAGCACTACCAGAAGACATTTCTGTGATCATGAGGCCAGTATTAAGTCACAAAGTGCAGTTACCTTCCAACCAAAGTGATAACTATGTATCTACTCGCATTTGAACCGCTAAGTTGGCAGGAGCTGGGGTTAGGATGGGAGTTCATCCTGTCACGCGGTGCTTGGGTCTTGAACTTGCTGTAGCTTTTCCAGCCAACAAGCCCAGCATTTTAACCACTGAGCCACCGCACTGTTCCTCATTGACTGAAATACCAATTCCAATCTCTCCTTCAAACGAACTGATAATTTTAGAGATTTATATATTTCTGCCAAATACAAATATGTGGCTTTAGATTATTTTCCCTGATTAATAAACTGTTTTTGACTCCATGTTTAATTGGGTTCTCTTTATCTAAATTTAGGACTTATATGGAGAATGCATCTTGTTTTGAGATAGTACCTTTGCATTAATATTGAAAATTCAAGACATAAATTGTTAAAAAGTATCTTCACACATGAAATAAAAGTAGCTGAGAACTCTTTTCTTTATCCCAACTTCCATTTTCCATTCCCCACCCCCACCCCGGTTTCTGCTTCTCTGAAGTTCAAGCTCTAAACTTTTTGTAACAGGGATCTATCATATTATAGTTTGTAGCAGATGTGATTCCCAAGTCATGTAAGACTGTAAAGCTTCTGAACTCTTTCTGGAAAATAATGCCCCAGGTATCAGGAACACTCATACAAATAAAGATCAACTTCTTTTACTGAAGGAAATATTCTCACTAGTGCAAACAACTTTAGCTCCAGGAAATGCTTTTCCGCAAACACCCTCCCCACCATTCATTGGGGCATGAATGAGCTTTGTATCTCAACAGGGATATGGTATTTGCTACAATGCTGCTGAAAAGTTAACAGCAGGTGCTTATAACTGAAGTGCTGAGGTTGCTAAGCACTCTGCTTCTGAAGGAGCAGCCAGTCTTACCTGCTAGCTCGCCGTTGTGGTGGCAAACTTGTGCTCCACAGCCACCTGGCTCGCTCCATTTCCTCACACTTAGCATGGAGAGCAGCAAAGGCTGTATCAGACATATCCTCTATCTGAAAAAGCCATGAAAGAAGGTTAGGATTGGAATAGGACTGAAGCTTTACAAAACTTGTCCTACTGAAGCACTTCATAAAGGGGACAAACAGCTCTCTAAGAATAGTAGCTATTTTTTTCATCACAGGCCTACCTTATTCACTTCTTAAAATAGGTAACTGAAAAGACTCTAAATTATCCAGTTACCAATAAATTATTAAAAGACATAATTTATCTAGCCATAAAGCAAACTTTTCCCCCCTGTAGAATTAATGAAATACAGGGCAAAAAGACTCCTAGCCATATCCTGTGTCTGCTGATAGATGGTCCTTGACATATGACCACTACCAAGCCCAAAATTTGGGTAGTAAGTCATTGCAGTCATTAAGTGAGACACACCCATGACTGCCTTGCTCAACAACCACAATCCCAGCTTCACCTATTACAGTTATTAAGCCACTTGCAGAGGTGCTTCACGGGTGAGGAGGTCCAGGGAGGGCCAATGCAAACTGGTGCATGGAAATTTGTTATTGGCTGGGAGGTCTTAGTCAACAAGACCTGATGGCAGACAGGTCTCCCCAGCCCTTACTACTCATGAGTCTACTTATCTTTCCAATTCATGCAACTGTTGACAAGCCTGCCCAGTCAACAATGAGGTACAGCTTCCTCAGGAAGCTATTTAATGTGATGTTTCAAAAGAGCTTCAGAACACTGCAAGATATTCACCACCCTAGCAATGATTTAAGGTTGTTTCTATCTTTGGAAACTTCACACTGGCTATCTTTCTACAGTAACTGTGCCTTACTTTGATTAGGAATGCGTGTCAGCAGCTGCACTGAAAGAGAAGGTAAGCAGTTGGGTAGGAAGAAGGCCCAAGCCTTCTGGGTGTGATGAAGCAGGGGGAAAGCTGATGGGCCTAACTAGGAAATGCTTCCCTGCCTCTGATGAAGGGGACTTGAATCATTAAGGACAGATGTGCTGTCAAGCATCCCAATTTTTATTGAGACAGCAGGGATGCTGTAAAAGTGGAAACTTTGGGAGGGAGGGTGGTATGTTCTTTCGTTCAGCACCATCATATGTTTGAACGAACAGTGATTAGATCAAAGATTCCCTATATTATACACATGAATTTGCAATCCTGCTTTTACCTGGCACAGGTTACAACTACAAAACATTTTTTCAGGGCTGTGTAATCCTTTGGATTCAACCCAATAGGAATTTTTGCAGCATGCAGAGACATGTGTCTGCAACTTTCTCCAAGGAATTTTGCGATCATAGAAAAAGGCAATGCTGTTTTAAAAAAATGGAAACAGGAGCCACTTTTGTGCTCCCATATACTCTGAAGCATGTTATTTGGAATTTGGGAGTCTTTAAAGGAAGTGTTTCAGTGTATATCCCCTATGAATAACCACATCAAATTTCTTCTACATATATACTCTTTTTAGGTAGGATAGGATAACCAAATTCAGATTTTAGACTTCAATTCTCTATTAGCAGATTGAAAATTCAATCTGGATAAAATCAAACACCTAAGAGAACCCAAGGAGAAGATACTTTATACATTTTTGGTTCAAACATTTCCATGCAACTAGAGCAACCTTCTCCAACCTGGCACATCAACCTATATGGATTTTTAACCCCCATATATTTCAGTGATAGCCAATATGGTTGGGAATCAGTATAATTTCCTGAGGAAGATTCGATTTCTTAAGATGTGGATAAAACGAGTATCTGATGGTATATGAACTGTCAAAGAAAAATGGACACTTTTGTCATCATGATCCATCATGATCATCCTATTATCATACAATCAATTCAGTCACCTTTTGCTAGGGAAAAACTATCATTGTTTGAGAGTGGCTACTTCAGTTATAGTCTGAATTCCAGGTTTGTTTTTCTTCCATTCAATTGTGTCTGATTTTTGGAGACTGCCTGGAAAAAGTCTCTGCAATTTTCTTGGCAAGGTTTTTGAAGTGATTTGCCACTGTCTCCTTCCTAGGACTGAGAGAAAGCAACTGACCCAAGATCATCCAGCTGGTTTCATACCCAAGACAGGACTAGAAGTCACAGTATTCTGCTTTCTAGTCTAATGCCTTAACCCAGGGGTCACCAATCCCCAGCCCACTACTGGACCTTGGCATGTTCAAAACAGGGCCACAAAAGTGATGGGCAAGTGTGCGCAAAGCTCCACTCAAGCGGTGGGCAAGCATGCTCGCGTGAACCTCTACTCGCACAAACAGAGGGTGCTTAAATGGAGGGCGCTTGTGCTCATGAGCGAAGCTCCACTCTTATAAGCACTCTCCACTGATGCAAGTGGAGCTTTGTGTGCGAGAAAAAGCATCCTCCGCACATGACAGTGCAGCTCTGCACACAAGCACAAGTGCCCTCTGCTTGGACAGGTGCCTGCCACTGACACAAGTGCAGCCTTGCGCAAAAGCATTCTCTACTCACAAATGAAGCTCCACTTGCGCGGGTGGGGGATGTATGTGCCCGCCGCTTGGATTAATGGAGCTGAGTGCTCCTGCCACTCACCTGCCTCCCCCCCCCCGCACCGGGTTGCCAAGCTGGGAAGGTTGGAGACCACTGGCTTAACCACAATACCAAACTAGCTCTCCAAATTCCAACTATCTTCTAAGTCGGGGTGTGTAATTAATCTTCCCAAGGGGCCATATGAAAAACTGTGATTTTTGTGGAGGGCTGAACCAATGTATCCTGATTTTATGTCCTCAAAATTCTTTGTATCAGCTCCTCAAGTTGCTCCAGGTGAAGGGAGTACTGCACAGGAGTAGAAAAGCACCTCCTCCCCTCGTCCTCCTGAAGCCAACAGCTGACTAAAAGAGCAGACAGCAATTGTGTAAAGCTGGACCTAACTTGGCTTCTTCTTCTGTCCTCTGGAGCGTGCTTATCTATATTTGATTTCTAATTGCCAACTGTCCTCACATTGGCCCCACAGGTATAGCCAAAAGATCGATGTGACCCAGAGGCCTTAAAATGCCTGAGTTTTCTCTAAGTAATTTTGGAACCAGGATTTCTTCAATAGGGAAGACCCATTAAAATGTAGTAGCGCAAAAAGGGCAACTGGATAAGCTTCCTGAGATCAAGGCACACTACTCTTCAGTAGAAAAGAACAGAAACTTCACATGGAAAGGCTCTGACTACTTTCCCGCCATCTTGATCTAGAGAAGAACTTTCCATAGAATCAGAAGAGCAGATCACAACACAACTCTTAAGAATAGACTTCCTCATATTATTTCTATTTGTTGGAATGTGGAGAGTCTTTTATCTCTAACCTAGTAAGCAGGAATCTCCGATGGGCAATGCTAACTTAGCCTTAAAGATACTAAGTTCCAAAACTTGGGTCTGTCAATCCTTCTCATTAGCTACCTAGATACAGCTCAGTAACAGGCTGAAAAATCCTTCTTGGGGTAATTGATGCAGCAATTTTGTAAGTTTGCTCATTAACTGGAATAGAAAAATTGCCTGCGACAAGAGGATGAGCAAGGAAAAAAAAAACAGATCTCTTCATTGCTTAGCATAAGTAAGGAATCATTGATACATAGTGATCTCAGCTCGTTTGGATTTGTATAAATAAAGCAAATACCCCTTAATGTCACTGATCCATCAGCCTGGAGAATATAAAAATGCTGCTGGGCTCTAAATAAAGATTTCCCCTTCCAAGTGTGAGACTGCCTCCCACCTTGAGATAGTTACTGAGAGATACTGATACTGAGAGTTACTGAGGTGTTGCCTAGGAACCTACTAATATCTATAAAATAGGATGTAGCAGAGAATGAGATTTTCATTTAAAAGCATGGTGAGATGTAACATTAATTAGACAGTTCTTTTATTCTTGTGAATGCATGACAAGCAACAGCTTGTTGCCTTTTCCTTTGACGGTTAGTCCTCTCTCTCAACTCTGGCCTTAGCGGAGAGACAGCTAACATAGGCAAACACAGCATTTTGCTGATGCCACAATCCCGCTTTTGCAAGTATGCCTGGCTGCATGCCTCAGCCTATACAACTCTCTTCGGATAGTACTTTCCAAGAACACAACCATACTTTCTCCAAGCTAAATATTACAAAGTCCAGGGTCTCTCTGCCCTTCCCTCCCCATTGTCAAGCAAGGACTCTACTTTACCCTCTGTACTCCTGTGAGGAATGCCGGGCTGTAAAATGGGCAGAGATTTTGGGTTGGGGAGGGGAGGATAGGCTCTAGAATAAGGTGATTACTGACCCCAATCAAACAGTTATGAAATATTTATAATGTGTGACTGGACATATATATCTCTTTGTTTACTTTTTAAAAATATATATATATGTAAGCCTCCTGGAGGGAATTGAGTAGCCTTTAGTCAATCAGATGAATAATGAACTTTCACAAGGCAGTCTTCCTCAGCCTGAGCTAGCACCTTCTAAGGATATCTAGGCACAATTAGTAACATTGGCTAGGAATGGCAGTTCAGCACAATTACTGGGTGCTAGGCTGGGGAGAGAATCAGTAGGTACTCCAATTTTAGTTTCCTAGTAGTAATCACACTCACTGTGAATTGTAATTCTATTCTGCCCTCCAAAAATGCTCTGTGGGCAGACACTTCCATTTGTTTTTATCAGCCATTCAACAGATAACCAAGAAATGGCTCTAGATTGCTTCAAAAAGAATTCTTCCTTGGAAAAAGTCATGTGTTGATCATATCGTCATTTTAGAATGGAAAGAAAGCCACTCATGGGCAGGTTTTATCATTTTCTTCCAAATATATTTGGAAGTCAACATATGCCAATATTATAGTATCAGAATCTGCTCAGAATTCCATGCATGGAAATTAAGCAGACAACCAAGGAAAGCCATTACAATTACCTCTTCACTCTCTTCATCTGGATTCATCTTCACAGCACCAACATCCACAACACGCCAGCTGCAACAATTGGGTCAAAAAAGAAGAGTCAGTCGGGAAAATACACCCAATTGCCACCTGGATACAACAGCAAAGGGAATTCTGCTGCTTTTGCATTTGGCTTTTCCTCCATGGAGCTTAAGGAGATTTTCATTGATTGATCAAAGCAACTTAAGAATTCAACTTAAGCTGAAGATTGAACTTAATCCTTTCTTGGGAAAGTCAGAGCCATAACAGAGCCTGCGTTTCAGACTATCTGCCCCTTCTAAACCTCAGTACCACAAAAATTGCCTTTGATTTTCCAGCACACCTTTTCTAACTCTTTCCTCTCTCCAGGTAAAGCAAATAAGCTTCAAACATCTTTTTTTAAAGAGATCTCACAAACGTTCTTAACAGTCATATCTCAATCTGCCCTTTTAACATGCAGAGGCATAATTTCAAATCAGATATATTACCAGCTCACACCAACTCATGCCTTCAAGTCTCTGTACATACTAGGCTGCAATTCCAATCGCAATTTGCAAAATATCTTGTGAGATTTGCCATTTTAAAAAATATTTATTTGGAGAGTGTGAGCATTTTTGAAGGAAAATGCCTGTTGATTCCTATATAGCATATTCTATTAATTGCAATAATAACAATAAACGTATGTTGCTCTTGCAAGGATCAACTGGAAGTCTGGTGGAGTGCATTGGTGAGAATGATGAAACGGATCCAAGGGACAGAGCCAGAGATAGATAGCTATTCATCTCCACTATGTAATGTTATAGAGCCCCTAAAAGAGACTACTGTTGCCATGACAGCATGAAAAAGAACACAAAGAAGAAGGGGTGGGAAATATTTCACATTCGCTTTCCATGATTATCACACTCTTGCTCTAATTCAGCTGATATTTTTTCCTCTTCTAATTTCTAATGAAGCAGTAGAGATCATTTAAATTAGTGACTGATGCAGTGGATCTTTTCAATTAAAAGCATGATGAGCTATGACTCTTCCTAGAAAAGTACAGAGCCATGGCCCTGCAGTCACATGACTATGATTTATAATGCTTTTTCTGGAAACAGGTTATTTACTTTTGGTTTCCAGGAAAAAAAACAACACCCTGCTCATAGCAAAAAAAAAAAAAAAGTTTATTCTGCTTAATGATTATGATGAACACTTTATAACCACTGCAGCCCCCCAAAAAAGGGGGGGGATCTAGTCATGTGACTCACTTTACAACTGTCATGACTCAAAGCCAAAACTGTGGATTCAATTTCAGTCATAAGTCGAGTAACCACAGGTAAGAAGAAAGTTCCATCAAGGCCACAACTAAGACCCAGCATTTCTCCTTTCCATCTGTAATACTCTTAAAATCTACAATAAATAAAGTATTTTAGATCAAGCTACCAGAGCTAATGAAACTTCTCTCTCAATAGAAAGATGGCTTCTGTAACGGGAAAACAAAATTTTGTAAGAAGACCAGTGTAAGGAACATACTAACTACATTTCCCTTTCCTGGGAAATCCTTCACCTTCCTAAATTTAATTAGACACCTGTTCTGGAACACATTTAGCAAAATGTTTAACCTGATCTTAAGAAAATTGTTCTGCTTCTAGACAGTTGAGGGAGAAATGGTAGTCTTCTAAATACTATTTAACTTGTTTCAAGTATTTTTTACCACTGGGCATGCTAGCAGCTGAAAAATATAGATCAGCAATATCTTTGGGCTCAGAGGTTCACTCACACATGGATCCTTAGCTATGAAAGATTTTACGTAGTCTAAAAACCACTAGTGGCCTACAAGCTTCATTCAGGTGATCTGCAGAATGGAAAAAGCAAGATTCTAACTTCTTGTGGAACATTTATCAAGTAGTTCCCAGTAATTTTCTACAGAGGGAAGACTGAAAAAACTGAGATATTACATTATTCAACTAGTTTAGATGAACAGGAAGATTGTGGAAGTTTCAGATGCTAACTAAACCTCCAAACATACCTTGGTGTAAGAATTTCTTTGTACTGAAGTTTTTCTACCCTGGTTGTGGCAGCAACAGACATTGGTATGACGATGTTGTTAATGTCAAAAGAGCTTTCTCCTCTTCTCCTCCTTGGCGGTTGCTGCAAAATAATGCAGAAAACAACAGTGAAAATGAGGCAGGGATATGAAGAGGGAACAATTTCAAAACTAATCTACTGAAGAAAGAAATGACAAATGTTCTGGTCTTTTAGTCTAGTGATTAAAATACAATGGAAGTGGATTTATTTAAGTTCCAATTTGCTTATTCCAGGGAACCAACTACTAATGAAAAGATATCCTGATGTAAATTCCAAGTTAAGCAACCGTGTAACTAAAACTAAAGCAAAGCTACACTACCCATTGTATAGTGCAACTAGTTTGTAAAACATATATTCATTCATTGGAAAACCTTCTTCCTGACAGCCCATTTTCCTAAAAATTGCTAAAATGTGCAATATGTTGCTAGTTCTAACATTCATAGATACTCTGCGTATGTAACCCCACCAATATAACATTAAAACAAGTGCTTGTGGCTACTGACTTTTGCCTAAGCTTCTACCAAGCTCTTCATGAACATGGGATTTTTTTTTGACAATATCATCTCTGGCTCAGTGACTGCTATATTGTGTCAGATCTAACTTTTCCTTTTAGCTATTTTATAGTGGTTGTACACAAATTCCTAAATGCAATGTTTCTCAACCTTGGTAGCTTGAAGATGTGTGGATTCCAACTCCCAGGATCCCAGCTCCCAGAATGCTGGCTGGGGAATTCTGAGAATTGAAGTCCACAGATCTTCAAGCTGCTACAGTTAGGAAACCTTATCTTAAGGAGATTCTCAAGCCTCTGGCTCTGTTGACATAGCAATGTATACCAAATTATAATACCTATTTAAGACAGATATTCATTACTTCATTTTTATTGCAACTTTCATAATCAAGCTATTTTCTTTACTGCTTAAAATACTTGGTGCAGAATATACTTAGAACTTTTTTAGTGTCAACAAGCTTAGAAGAAATATTATAACTTATTAAGAGGCATTTAGAAAAAAATAGCTTACTTGGGGAAATTTGAAACTAACCTTATTACATTTCAAACTTTTAAAATGGTGGCCAACTTGGGAAACCTTGAAGTAGAGGAAACCAGACATGAAATATACCACAAACAATACTACCAAAAAATGTTTACAAAAACTGCTTATGATTTACCATTGTCTCAGTGTTCTCCTTTCCCCCCAGTATTAATAAAGAGGATAAAAACCAAGCACATGCATCTACTGCTGTTAAAACTGCACTTTAATCACAAGCTGAGACAAACAATTAGTCAAGAGCACTGCTACAGGGAGACAGACTCAATAGCCTCACTTCAGCTGTTAATGTTGGAAAATAGGATTGTTACACACATACAAATCTTGTCACTGATTGGCTAGCACAAGGCCCCTGTCCTGCATAAATGGACCTAGTATTAGTTAGTTACCTGAGAGGTTCAATGAAGTATGAACCAACAGGAGCTATTTGGGGCAGAGATGCAAATTTCGTGATTCAGTTCTTGCTTGCAAACTCATACAGAGGTACAGAGAGACCAAAGTTATATGTGAGAGATTCCATAAGTATCATAGTAACGCAAGCCAAAAAAGAAATGGAAAAGAAGACCCTCTTATTTGCCTCTGTTTGAATTAGTGACCTTAAAGTTATTCATGAACACATTTAGGTATTTATCCCCAAGATCAGCTTTTCCCAAATTGGTCCTGTAACAAGAGTAGTCAGTGATATTTTTCCCCCTACCCTATTCATCATTCTGGATGGGATTACATTCTCAGTAAAAGAGGATGGTTAGAATTTGGAAGGGCTCCTTGACATCTTCCGTTATCCCTGATTTTCAGGTGACATGAGTGGTAAGGTCAGGCAATTACATCAAATGTATCCCAGTTGCCTAGATCTAGCAATAATTAACTACTTGGTTATACTGCAATGTCAATGTAGTTTTACCCTTGAGGAGTGTATGAAGGCTTCAACTGGTATAAAATGCAAAAAACTAAGTTGCTAATTGGCAGACAATATCAGAAGCATACTTTGCCCATTTTGAAAAACGCAACCCATTGTTACTATCTTACAGACACAATTTTAGGTATTAGTTTTCATCTTTAAAGCCCTGAATGGCTTAGGACCTCACTATCTGATGGACCAGTTGATTAAATCATAAATCAGTAGAAGAGGCTCTTTTACAGGTATCTTCACTTGCTGAAGTCTGTCTACTAGATATCTAAGAGATGGCCTAGTTTCCAAGCTTTGGAGCACTCCCTGAAGAACCATAGTCTGTTCCCACTCTTTCTGCTTTCAGAAAATGGAGCAAAACCACCTTCTAAATTCAGCCCTTTTCTAATTGTGTTAGCTTAATAGTGGTTTTAACAATATTTAGTAAGATTTTTTTGCCACTTTGTAAGTGACCTTGTAGTGGTTGCTATATGTGCAGAAAGACACAAAAATAAATAACTGAAATTTCACCATAACCAACAAAAGCATAGCTACTGTTATGGTTGATGGAAGATGCAATCCAAAATCATCCAGAGAATTTAACTTGGTCCACAACTTCCAAAATAACATCCCAATATATTTGAAATGTTCTAGATAGGAACATGTTTTTATTGAATGTTTTTCTTTCTTTCTGCTCTCATCTACCCAACAAATAAAACATTCAACTAGATTATTTGCGATTACTTCTAATTGTAGGGCCCCCATTTTATGAGTGGAACTGGTTGACTGATCATGTTCCATTATGGCTATTATTAACTCATATTATTTGGCCTTTTCCAGGTGAATGAAATGAATTAACAATTATTATTCAAACTGTTTGTGAAATATTATTTCCCTATTCAACTCAAATTTGGCCAAGAAAGCATGCTTCTTAGACTGACATCCAGCTTTTGTACCGGCATTTAAGGAAATATATGCTATATCTTTTTCTTAAATTTATCCTTTCAATAATTACTCTTTAAGGAAATTAATGTGGCAGATGCAGTTTTATAGCTGAATATGGATTTCAATCCCTGATTTAGCTACTATCCTGCACTACTAAATGACGTTCAGCTGTCCTGATTGTGTCCAACCAAATAAGTATTCAGGTAAGAATTACAATGCTATTTTGAACATCATCTCTAGAGATGTCACTGAAATTCCACTTTTACCTGATACGTGCTACATGTCTTGAAATACTCAAGCTGAATAGCATATAAATTTAATAAATAAAATAAATGACTATTTCAAGCAAGTAAACTTGCTTGGCATAAAGAATGAATATGGGACTAGTGAATCAAAACACAGTGAACTTGTAGGGTGCTCTTAGTGTTCACATGCCAAGAAAATAAATCACAAGAAGGCTCCTGAAAAGTGTTTTCTAAAGTCTAGAAAACCAAATCCCACCAGATGAATAGAAAACCAAATCCCACCAGATGAAGCTTACCTATCACTAGCAATTGCTGAAATGTTTCAAACAAAATTAACTATTCATTACTTTGATTTCTAGAGTCCGGGCACACAAGGTCTTATTCCAATCATCCTATGTATAGGTTATTCCATACATAGGGTGGGAAGTTCTGGCCAGTGGTGCCTGGGTTAGAATATGCAGTTTTTGCCTGTGTCCAAATCATGCACTTTCCAAGCAGACGTGGGAAAGGAGAAAAATCAGAGATGGTAACATGAGGCAACAGCTAAAAGTATACAGAAGAGGAAGGGAGGGAGAGATAACTAATGCTGTTAGTTATGCACAAGGGGAACAGTGGTATGCAATTAAAGAGAAGTAAGGAGAAAGATGGCACAGGTTGGTTACGGAAGGTGGACATATATGTGGGCTGAGTTTCAAAGAGTGGCAGTATACAACTAAGGCAAACCAAACCATGGGAAGACTGAGAGAGGGGAGGGAGAGCAAGCTATATAGAGAGGAGGAAGTACACCAATTTTACCCTACTTTTTTTGTAAAGTCCTTGTCTGGGTCAAAAGAAAAAGAAAAAACTAGCAAGTTTCAATTCAGCTGGACTGAAAAGCCGTAAAGTTCTTTTCCATGCATGAAACTGAAGTTCATTTCTTAACTGCCACCTCTTGCCCCCAACTCTCTCACCCATTCTCCACTAGAATTCACAACTTCCTTGTTCCCAAACCCAGAATATATTGCTCCCCAACTTTTGAAACCTGCTTTTCTTCACTTTTCACTTTTTTCTTCCTCTGCTGCAGGTCTGAGACATTATAGCTAAATCTAATTATTCAGAAGATTAATGAGCATGAAAGCTAGAAATCATCTTTTTCATTGTATCTTTGATGCAATCCCTTGTATCCCATATTATACTCTATAATTGAAACGAAAGAGCACATGCATATCCTTCTGTTCATGTCATTCTTCCTTGCCCTAATTTTTCTTCTAAGTCAAGGTTAGCTCTCAAGCACCTTGAGACATGGAAAGACTGGGGTCATGCAACACACTGCATCCTGAAGCACTGGAGAAATTAAACTGTTGCTACTGTCAGGTAACACCCACCCACACCCACATCCAAAATACTTACAGTTGCACTGGAGCTTGCCAAGGAGCTTGTGGGGACAGGAGGGATGGAATTTTCAGAGGAAGTGGAGAGTTGCCTCATGAAGGAACTGTGAGACGTGGAGGCCATAGCACTCGACAAATAACTTGGCCCTGCCATCTCTGCATGATGCTTCAACACTATGCAAGGAAGAAAGAGAAGGAATAAGGTAGAGAATAATGAGTGAAAACAATGCCTGTATTACACCCACAAGCATTACACCAGACAGGCATCAAACAACTGACACAGAAGAACCAGAGCACATGTAAGCGACAGAAGCTTCCTCTGGCTGGATTGCTTCTCTAGAGGAGGAAGTTGTTAAAGCACACAAGAGAGAGCCCATGGCAGATGATACCACTGCCCCTTTTAAATCCCAGAAACAGAAAGCAATCATCTCGAAAGGGAGATGGGGAGCAGAATGCAGAGCCCAAGCTCCCCGCCCCGCCCCGACAGACCTGGCTGGGGCCAGCCTACCTTCATTTCTCTCGGAGGAGCTGTCCCGCAATCGCTTTCTCTCATGAACTGCCGTCAGGATAAGTGAGCGCTCTGGCGCTCTCTCGGCCTTGGGAGCAGCCCTCACATCGTTTAAGGACTGCCTGTATGCCTTGTCTGGCTCGATTTTGTGATGTGAGCAAGCTGAGGAGTGGAACAGAAAGAGAGCCATGAAAATGCCCTGCTTTCACCTCTCTTTCCTGCCTTTCAGGACCCAGCAGCCATACAAGCATGATTGCCAGAACAACATAAAGAGTCACTGGCAGCAACTGCCTTTGGGTGACAACCCTATTAATTTAGTGGTTGCGGTAAAAATCCATCCATCCATCCTGTTTGCAAGGCCTACTATAGTGCAGAACTTTTGAGCTGCACCCAGCCCTGCCAAGGCTTCTAACATGCTGGCTTCCATTCTGGCCCACATGTTTGTGTGAAATATATTCTGTAAAGAGAGCCAAGGGGCAATTACAGATGGTGCTAGTTGACCACTGCAGAACAATCTCAAAAATCAAGAGCAGCAGTACTTGTCTTTTGTTTTATTTCAAGTATTAAACCTACCTTTGCAGTTTATCAATTATATACTGTAGTGTTCATGATGCTCGAAGCAGACAATCCACTCAAAAAGTATGAATAAACATGTGTCCACGCATGCAAATATATTTTCTCTTGCTTATTTAGGAACATACAATCCATGTTTAATTGTTTTCAGTTCCAGAACAACACATACCATAACCATGAAGCATTCAAGAATGACTGCGTTCTACATATATCATTGTGGTTTTCCCACAGCAGTAGCCAATACTAAATAATCAGCTCCCTCACGCGCCAACACAATTTCCAAATTTCTTGAAAAAATGTTTCCTGGTCAAAGAGTCTATAACATTGTATTTCAGAAACTTAATCTGCTTCTATTTTGTAAGAAAAGGGAAAGGGAGGGGAGGTTGTTAAGCTCAATAGCAAAACTCATGCTTTGTATGCTCAGAATCATAGGTCAATCTTTGGCATCTCCAGATAAAAAAGGCTGTCAAACAGAAGTAGTGTTTTTCATGCCAGAATACACAAAACTCTAGGCTAGATGGAGCAATGACCTGGCTCAGAATAAGGGACACCCTTATCTCTTTAATATTAAACATTACTTTTATTATTCCTCTCTGCAACATAATTTTTCCAAAAGAGTTACATGTTTAATTCCTTCAGTTATTCACACTAGTTTTTTATTTTCAACTAATATGAAGTTAAGTCTTCCTTATCATTAACTCGCTTAGACACTGCAAAAATCAGGATGGAAACAAGAGCCTAAGTTTCATTTCAATAAGCATTGGTGGACCATGGGTACTTGCCTATTTTGTTTTCTTCACTGCTTAATTATTATTTGCACAAATGAATTTTTAGAAGTTTAAATACAAGCGGCTCTTCTTTGAAACTAACCCTCTTTTTTCCTTCTTAAAAGCTAAATTAAATTACTACTAAAAGAGAACTTACTGTTAGAAATTATACCTCCAAAGGGAGAAAGTAGAGCTGAGCCTCTAAGTGGCCTGTAATCCTGGAAGCTCTGCCTAAAGCCAGAGTTTGTGTATTATTATTATGGGAGGCCCAAATACTCAATGTATTCTCACAGGCAGTCTCTTATTTATTGTTTTCCTTTTCCAGGCTGAGCACTAGCATTAATCACATTTCAAAGTGGAATCCTGGTTCACTTTAAGCCATACACATAAATGACTCTGCAGGACCAAATGGATAATTCCTGCCAATTAAAGACTAAAATCAGTGAAGGCACTTACTGGCTGTTGCTAAAAAGGTATTAACCAGTTTGTGACGGTCTTTGCGCATGGAGTCAGACAGACTGCTGGCAGGCACGGTGGATCGGTGCTTCAATGTGAACTTTTTTGGAGGTTTGGTTTTCTCAGAGGGCTTGTACTGCAAGTGGGATTTTGTCATGCCCTGAAGGTGTAAGCCTACTTGCACATCTGCACAAAAACGAATACACACATAGACAAACACAAAACCAAAAGAAGGCATTTATCAGACATTATTCAAAATAAAGATGGCCTATTGTGAATGCAGAACAAAGTTCAAAATCTATCTAAACCTAAATTTGGAGATTTATAGTAACATGGATCAAAAATCCATCCATTAGAGGCAAAAAAGCAATATTTATGGAGTTCTTTATTTTCACCCAGTAATGAAATCACCAATATTTGCTTAACAGCAGCTATCCTAACACTGTGCCCTCCAGATTTCTTGAGTCAACTGGAATTCTGAACTAAGGTAGCCTTCAGCAACAATATATTAGGGGAACATGGGCCTTTACCCCACCTCCGGACAGGTACCAAAAGAAAAGCCACTGGATTATTACATTGTCTCTGTCAAATATTTTATAAAATATTATTCTCACATTCTTAGTTTTATGTTTTGTTCTTTTTATTTATAAACTGCTTAAAGGGATTTCCCATTAGAGACGGAAACAGTAGAAAATAAATACAGGTAATCCTCAGTTTACGATACAATTAATCCCAAAATTTCTGTTGTTAAGTGAGACATAATGTCTCACTGAGTTTTGCTCCGTTTTACAACCTGCCACAGTTGTTAAGTGAATCACTGCAGTTAATAATTTAGGAACATGGTTATTAAGTGAATCTGGCTTCCCCATTGATTTTGCTTGTCAAAAAGGTTGCAAAAGGTGATCAGATGACCCTGGGACAACAGCAATGGTCATAAATATGAAGCAGTTGCTAAGCATCTGAATTTTGATCACAAGATCATGGGGAAGCTACAAAGTCTAACTGAAAAAAAAAAGGCATGAGTCACTTTTTCAGTGCTATTGTAACTTTGAATGGTCAGTAAATGAATTGTTATAAGTCGAGGACTACCTGTAGAGAAAGGAAAAATAATCCTTCTCTTTGAGCCTGCTCCACCTCCAGTTAGGACACAACAGTTTTGTTTGTAGAGGCCCAACAACATCAGCAAAAGCAGCTACTCCAGCTCTCCAACTAAAACTGCTTTCTCTGGAAAAAATTCCAAAGTCCTAAATTTCTATCCCAAGTTGCATTTTACTTGAGAGCAATTAAAACGTTTTGTTAAAATCCAAAATAAGATTTGTTTCTTAAAATAAATAAATATTAAGTGCCCCTTAAATTAAAATGAGGATATTACTAAATAACATAAATGACAGTAAATTTGCCCTACAATAAAATTTTGAAGATGAATTAACATCTCTGAAGAAACAAGAAGTTAAAAGAGCATTTCCGCTTATATGAAGAATTCGATCACTTCTCAAATACAACACTGATTCATCATCTATCCAAACCAAGATCTTTATTTTCACCCAATACACACATAATCCTAGTCTATCCAGTAGCAACCTGAACATACTTCCAATTTGTAATTAGCGCTTTCCTTTTTGTTTGGTAATTTCTGTATGTGGGTAAAATGGACCGATCATGAACAGAGGCAGAAACCAGAAACATCACCTATGGCCTGGAGAAATGTGGCTGGTGGTGCAGGCAACTTGAAAGGCAAGGTATTAGAAAATGTGTGGTAAGTATGTAGGATCCCTTCAACAAGTAAAAGAAAGCATGAAAATGTATGAGTTGTATACACACGCGCACACGCGCACACACACCTAGTTAAAAGCAAAATGTGTACCTTTGTTTAGAGCATTTACACAACTGAAGGATGCATGACCACATCCTATCCACAGATAACCCCTAAACAAAAGCATTCTGAGCATTTCTTGCAGATTAGCTAACAGTGGTTTTTAACATGGTGAAAATTCCATAGTATATGTCTAGGCAGTAATTATGTTTAATGCTTTCTTATTGCAAATGTAAATGAAATAAAATTCATTTTAACTTTTTGCCCTGCCATTGCCTACCATGTTTAGAATGCATCCCTGGCATAATACTTCAAAGTCAAGGACAGTCACAGTATAGAAATAGTTGCAACTCTTGGGTTTGGAAAATAAGTTACCTGCCCAGAGTATTCCATAAATGGGCAACACACAAGTAAATAAAACTAGGAGCGGTGCTTAAGATAGGAAAGGTAGCTGGATACTGAGAAACAGCTGATGAAAGAGGATGAATCCAGATATTAATTAAAAAACAGCCTGGATAACAGGCTAAGAAGCTGAAAAGTAAAACACATTCAGTAGAAAAATTCAAATCAACCTGTCAAGCAAAAATCTCCTGCCTTTACTCTGGCAACTTCTAATATAGTACAAATGATGGAAACCATGAAAATGTATATAAGCTAAGAAGGCTGCACTGTAGTGGTAAAATAATGCTACCTGTGTGCATATATACCGAAGAGAGAAGTGCATTGTTGAAGAAACACGAGCAATTTTTCCATCTGACTACACCATCCAATTGATAATTCAGTTTACTTTTCCTCCTTCTTATTGCTAGCCAACAGCTGACTGCACCAAAACAGCATCGTGACCTGCCAAGACAGCCTTTTCCCTCCCTGACCAAATGCTTCGGAGCAGCAGCTTTCTCTCAAGAACCCCAGATGGCGCTATCTTAGCTGTTTTAAAGACCTGATTAATATCCTTTTCACCAAGGTTGTTATGACGTTATTACGTCATCTGGAAATTTCCAGTCACATATCAAATCATCCAGACGAGGGCAGAACATTCATTAACAACCTCACATATGGAAGCAGGATGAGGGCAAGGGAAAGGAGGGTGGGGGGAAGATGCCCAATTGTTGTTTAAATTCTATCTACTAGTCTCTAGCAGTGCATGTCAGGCAGCCCTTTAGATAATTAGGTCAGGGATGCCTAACATTAGTGCCAAAGTAGCTCTATACCTTAGGAGAGCCAAAGTAAATGCCTTTCCAGATCCTCTCTTATCCAAAATCGTTCAGCCTCTATTATCCCCCTGTGGCTGCCTATCTCTCTCTACGATCTAAGCAAAAAGAAAAAAAGATTTGGTTTCTGCTTCCAAAGGATCATCCTAAAGCCAGCATCCTATGTAAGACAGGATAAAAGTAGAGATCTTACTGTTGCCTAGATATGGCTTCTGAGCTAGCTTGGAATGAGAAGCTGACTTTTGTTTAGCTTCTTATTACTCACATCTGCTAATGGGGTCATTCTTACCATCTGAGAATGAAAGTACAGGGTGGATGCAGGAATCCAACTGTGAGAGACGCTCCATCAAAGGGGCTTCATACTGGATTTCTGAAGGCATTGAGCTTCGAGAGTCACAGAGAACACACAAAGAGTTCACATCACAACCACACCGCTGTGGTTTACGATAAACCTAGACATAGGATGAGATAGGGAAAAGTGCTAGAATCCATCAATCTAGAAGAAGGCATCAACTTGCAGTTTGTTTCAAACTGAGCACGTGGTCTTCAATCATTCACTATTTTCATTCTGTAGAATTACTTAAAGTTTCATGACATGGGCTATCAGGGGTGGTCAGAGACCAATGTTTTTGAGGTACTCTTGGCTGCCGAAAACATAAAACATGCTTAATTGCCACTGCTTGGTAAGGAAGGAAACCTCAGGATGGCTCTGGGTAGTCAGGAAAGGATTAGAGAAATTATCCAGTGAAAATTGAAATTGATTTCATTGTAGAATCAATGGAGTGGAAAGAGAAAGTATATGATTTGGGTTATTGTACATAGTGAACTATACAAAGCCTTCAAGATGAACTGATGGGAGTGGAAAAGGAACAGGATGGATGAGTGAGAGACTGACTCTGTGAATTTGCCTAAGAAGGTCAACTATAGGTATAAAGAATGGGAGGGTTGAGTTTTCTCTGCTGTTTGGGCAAACTATTTGTACTTCAGCTTTTGCAGTTGCCTCTCTTTTCACAGAATTTGTCCAGGATAGAAAACTATTATTTATAGATTATCTAATAACAGAATATTTGCTATTCACAAATTCCAAAGTGTCCACCGAAACATAATTATCAGTATTGGTACTTCATCCTACTAATGTTCCTATTAACAAAACAAAAAACAAGTAAACAAACCTTCTTCAATATCCATAATAATATAGCCTCAAAGTAAGATACGTAAAACTTTTGTTCTTAGGAAAAAAGTGCCTTTTTTCTGCATCAGAGAATTAGCACCATGACACTTTTGTCTTCAATACTGATGTAGCTTAGAGTGATTATATAAAAATTGGTTTTTTTTAGAGGTTTACATTTTGTGTACTGTGTCTTCTATTTAGGTGTACAAATTTAAATTTCTTGAGTATCAATAGCATATTTGCCCTAAACTGTTAGTCTACCAGACTATTCCACTGAAACAGATCAGTCTGGCTGAAAGTGCATATACTTCCTTAAATTCCTAGATTAGCCATTTTTTAAACTATGGGGGAGAGGAGAGGAACGAACAAAAGACCTTTTTAAAAACAACAGTTAATAACTGTAATTCATGAAATGAACTCAAACACAAAAGTTAGAACTGATTCTGAATTTAGCATACTGAACATTGTAGCCATTTAAACATTTTTAAACTAAGAAATCTAAAACTAAACTAAACTGAAATAAAAAGGAGTGTTTAAAAATGTGAATCTTTCCTCTCAAAGCAGTATGCATAGTGGAAGGGAAATTAAACCACCTTCCTCGGCCCACTTCTACAGCCAACTATTCAAGATTTAAAACATAGCTTTCTCCAAAGATTTAAAATGTAACTTTCTCAAGTCTTTCCTACTCAATGCCAAACTCATTTAATTGGGGGGGGGGGTTTCACTGACACGAAGACCAATAAATGCACTTTATTTGAGTATCAGAAAGACTCTAAGCAGATTTTATAATGCTATGTCGCAAAAGAACAATATGTAAAACAATTTGTTAGTAATCTCATATATGTGCAAGATTTCTCTTTCTCCATTTTTTTACTACCTTAACTTATTCATTGACAGACCTTTTTGGATAGTGGAATCAGATTGCTGGGTCGAATAAGCCTCCGCTTCTTGAAGCTGAGAAGAGGGCGTGTGCGAGCTGCCACACAGGTTCCATCAGGAATTGAAGAAATATTTAATCTCTGCTTTTTCCGCAACAGCTCCTCAGCATCTGAGCCATCTCCCTGAGTATGCTCTGTCAAGCCTGGCTGCAAACTGTCCAACAATGGAAATACAGCACATTAGGTATTTCTACTTCTCTATTATTAATCAGGGCCAGATTTTCACTTCCTAAAATCGGCAGCCCATTTGACCAGGCAAACTAATAAATCCATGCATATAATAAAGAGTTAAAACTAAGATTAGTACCCCCAAAATTCTTCTTTGATACCAGGTTAGGCTAGAGTCAGTAAACATAACTTGTCAGCAGCTCTCCAGCTTTTCATTATCTGAAAATGTCAGTTACTGTTTTTTCTTTGTCATTACAGTCTCTCACGTCTTCCTGGCTTACATTTTTCATCCACACTTTTTCCCTATTATTCTATCTCATTCTTCTGCACACAATGCCTGCTCCAGCTTTCCAGTAGATTCATTCCTGTTAACTTTCCATCACTTTTTACTTTCTCATCCCAATGGGTTTTCTAGATTAGCTGGTCTACAGCTTCCTGAGCCAGCTTGCTGAAAGTTATAATTATAGTCTAATACATCTAGAGAACAGCAGATTGAGAAAAGACCTTTCACTTATTTCTGCTCAGAAGTTTCTACATTTTGCTAAATTATTTATTTTTAAGATTTCTAGCAAAGATACAAGTGACATACTGAATAGATACTATCAGAGTTGGCTTGATTTATATACACTTATAAGCCTAAGTACTTTCAAGGGTGGCCATTCAGCAGTACCTTTCTAGAGGTTATATTTTCTTAAGAAGAGGTTTAACAAGGACCTTACGTGTTAATGACTCCGTTGACTGGTCTCGGCACTCCACAAGTTTTGGCAGTTAGAGATTCTTGAGTATTACTAATGGTTATATCAAGGTTCTCTGATGACTGGGAAATATGCACGTGTACCAATGAAAGAAATAGAAAGGGAAAGAAGCAGGGAGGAAAGAAAGAAAATTATTGTTAAATTATATAACTCTCTGATCAATATCTTCTTTTTCTTTAATATGACAAACTCTAAAATCACCAGCAGCATTTGGGAACCAAGAGTACTTCATAATACAAATTGTATGATAGCTGTAACTCAGCAACGAACAGTACAATAGGCTGGAACATAGCGAGATGATTTCAAAGATCCATTAACTCGGAGACAATTAAAGGAACAGCATTTTCTGTATCTTCACAGATGCTCTTCTGATCATCTACTTTAAAACAGTTTTTCCAACCTAGACATAATGATGGGCAAGCACATCTCGTTTTAAAATTCGGTTAAAATTCCATATTTTCATATGGAAATCAGTTTCCACTAGTGGGGACTTTTGTCTATGGAAAACCTTCAAATGTATAGACTGGTGCAGACAGAAATACCCAGACAATGCAAACATACTTTGTACGTTTTCTAAATAATTTACTAAACTTGATACAGAGGCTCTATATTCTTTTACTATTCTTATTCCATATTTAAATTTATACCATTGAAAGTTTATTGAAAGAGTTTTAAAAAAACAAAAACATTTTTCCCCCTTTTTTCCCCCTCCCTCCCAAAAACAAAACAAAACACCCCCCTCCCTCCCCCACCCCCCGGCTTCCCGGGTCAATCACAAGGTAAAGTTATACATAAACCAAACATAGAATAAAATTTTCCCTTCCAATCCAAATAACCACATCCAAAGCTTTTCGTCTCCCAACCCCCTCCCCATTACATAAAATAACTTTCTAATTATTCAAAGGCAATCTGATATTTCTTAATCTGATATCTATTTTGTAGATAATCAATCCATTTTTTCCATTCAATTAAATATCTTTCCTGCGTATATTTGGTATACCATTGAAAGTTTAGTCTTTTATAATTAATCCTAAAACCAAGTTTCTAGTTCTTATACCTGTGAAGAATGTTGAGAAGGGTCCAATAAAACTATCAATCGTAATAGAAAGGCTATTTGAAATACAGCACTGGTTTACACATTTATGATTAATAACATTGTAGCTTATCTTTAACTTTGAGTTAGTATTACAAGGATGTAATAAAAACATTTTATTCAACTCAAAACTCAAAATGAATACACTGAGGGAAGACTGGGGTTTTAAAAGAGACTTTTAGCCCTCCCCAAAAGCATTCTTTAAAGAGGAGAATTTAATTGGACCAAGAAAAAGAGCAAGTCATATTAGGTTCTGCATATAACAAAGAATCTACTGAGACTTTAAAGATGAATGCATTTATCACAAGCACCAATTATACTTTGCTTTATTATGAATTAAATGTTAAACCTGATAAAAATGAAGGGCATTTAAAGCAACTGAAAGCTTGAAAGTTTTAACAAAAACAAATCCGAAACACTCTAAGATGAGAAAAAACTTTTTCCGAGGAGAAGAAAAAGAACCATATGCAATCTACCAACTTATTTTCTATGAACTGAATCTGCTGTTATTTCCTACACAGTATAATGTTATATAGGGGCATTTAGAATGCCTTGCAAAGGCAAGTAAGGAGCAAAAACAAAATTTTGAATTCCTTTAGTGAGCTTTATCTTTTACAGTAATACTGCCAGTCGTAAATCAAATTATATGGCCAAAGGTAAAAGGGACAAGGGGGAAAGACACAGAATTAAGGGTAAATGGACACTGATCCTACCTTTCAGTTCGGTGGGACCAGCAGCCAGACCGCGCTTGCAATGGGAAATTCCCTCTAAGACAGATCTGAAGGGAAGCAGCAGCTCAGATAAAAGCGTCTGTCCCAGTCAGATCGAGTCTGAAAGCTGGGAAGCACCAGGAAGAGGAGGTGCTTAACAGCCGAGCAGACTCGATCCCATTAGTCACAGACAAAGTCAATCCCCACACTGCTGGTCCCACCCTGCTGGAGAAAGGGATGGACAGAGACATAATTTTAATCAAAGCTGTACTGCCCTCTGAGCGGTTTTCATGAACTGCAGACAAGCCTTTTCCTTTATACTCTGGAAAATCAAAACTGATGTCTCGAGACATTTCAGGTATAGACATCTACTACATGATTCATGAAGTATGTAACACAGAGGTGTACAAAACACCCACTACATCTATCGGATATAGATTATATCCAGCTCTCCCAACAAATACAAGTTTTTAGTATTTCCTGTGTGTATTTAGTATCTGTAGTATTTAGACTGGTACTTCAAATGGCAATTAACATGATCTTTCATCTTTAGTTTAGAACCTTTAATTTTGTGTCTTCCCTCTCAACACTTCCACCTTTGGCCCCGTAATTTAGTTCACTGCTGGCAATATCGCCACAAAAGATAAAGCTTTCTCAAGGAATTAAAAAATGAAAATTGGCAGTGTTTGATTAAGAAGCCCAGTCTGCTTTAAACAGAAGGTCTTAGAGCAGAAGGTGTTTTGTACACATCCAAGTGACATATCCAGGTCAGACTAAGGAAACTCTTATCTGAAAGTCTAGAAAGACAGTGCCGGTTCTGATCAAATAGGCCACATAAACAAGTAGGTTTCTGCTTTCCGATGAAAGAAATTTGTGAAAACAATTTTACATGACTGCAATCATGAAACTTGCCTAAATCAGAAGCAATTGACAGACATTATTATACCACCTAAAGCAATTGTAAAAGCTTTACAGAATCAGACCAATTGGGCAAGCATGCATTATCTTTATATGGCACTTACTTGCTTATTTTACTCAGACAGTATGTAACTATTTATTTACTGTTCATGCTTTCAAGTAAATGTCTGCTACCAAAGTAACCATGACTGAACTTGGGACCTTTTGTATGCAAAGCAAATACAGGCATTCCTTTAAAAATCACGAAGAATAACTTCTACTGTATTAACTTCCTAAGCCTTCCTGAGAGATATCAACTCATGAATAGAAAGGTCTCCAGTTCCTAGTCATCTATGAGTAAACCTTAGATGCCAGAACCTAAAAATATTGATATTTCAGTCCACACTAAAAGCACCTGGTGCCCTTGAATCTGAAATGTGGAATGCATTCACCTATGTTCTTCCAGAAATTATAGAGTGAACAACTGTATCTCATCCCTTACGCAATCATTTACTAGGTTTCTGCCAACTTCTAGATCTGGTATTTTCTCTATTCATCCACTTTTAAATTAATTCTGTCTGCAGACGCATCACAAGTACTTGTTTCACAATGTTTTGATTTTTTTTTTTAAAAAAAATTGAAAGTTGGTACTATATTTTGGCAGACCAGTATTTTTAAAAATAAAAATAATTATTTTATTCTAGTGCTCAGGAATTTTGAAACAACTTCTAATAAAGTACGACTCTATAGCCTTCAATAATATGCTATCTTAGAAACATGTCTCTGAGGATGCCAATTTAGGTAAATAGGTGACTTCTGGAAGCATCTACGGGGCAGAAAGCTAACCTTAACCTGGAATTCTTCAAATATTGGGACAAAAGGAAAAACAGCAACAGAAGGACAGTCTTCTTTCTTTATACAACTATGAAATCTGTAATATATAGATTATATTGCTGAATTTTATTTATTTCCTGGTTTCTCTGTACACACACAACTAGGAAATAAATAAAATAAATTCTAAATAAAATAAAATAAAATAAAATACAGCAATATAATATCAGCAGGAAAAGAGGCGATGATAAAAGAAAAGTACCCCAAGGAATACTCCCCCGACTCTTATTACTTACCAGTCTGTCAATTCCAGGTTCCATTTTGCGGTCAACGCTTGAATCACTTAATACAGAGTCAGAAGGCGGCACCTCACCAAGCTGTACCAGTCCCTGCACGGGAAATGGAAAAAGATGATTGCACTTTGTCAGGCCAAATTCTCTTTCAGACTATGCCAAGAATAAAATCTACCATTACATTTAATTCATTATATTTTGTTTCTTTGTACCTATCCTCCCTTTTCTCCTGTAAGATTCTTTCTGTTTTCTTTTCTACTAATTAGCAACTTTATCTTTACTGTGCTGCTTGACTTAAAATTCCTGTTCTGAAAAATTCAAATTAGTGAAGACATCCATTCTAGCATTAATCATATTCAAGAATTATACTGTACGATTGAGGACTGGAAAAGGGAAGGGAAGGAAAAATATAATACATACACCAGCTTGAAAATGTTAGAAAACTAACAGTTTTTGCTCTAACAGGTAATGTATTCCCTGCAAATTACGTGCATATATAGAAATGAATTCATCTATAGCACTAACTGTAAAAAACTTTTAAAAGAGGGATTGAGCTATTAATTTTATGAAAAGCAAGGTGATTCTGAAATCACTGCACATAATACTATTTCTACTACTACTAATAAAAAAATTAAAATGATTCCTTTGAGTAGAGCGTGATTCCATTACACAGATTCCCCCCTGTCATTTTCTTTCAAACAATGTTGTACAGAATTGGTTTGTCATTCCATTCTTCCAAAATATTTTTTTGTCTTCTGAATCCACAGCAGGCAACCTTAAGGTATTCTGATAGTCTCCCATTTAACCATACATAACTGGGATCAGCCTAGTGTACTTAATGCTGACACCTGCTAATAAAGTTAAAAGCCAAAGTCAATGGGATAAGAAAAAGATAATGACAGTCAATGTTTTTGGTCCCCTGGACTGCACCATTTTTCCACTACTTTTTTCAAAAGAGTTCAGCCTGCAAGGGCTGAAGAGGTAATGTCAAAAAGTGTTCCAGCTCCTATTTTCCTAAAACCTCTGATAACTTTGCAGAAATTCAATTCTGCTTTCATGTTGTATGCCTTGGGCTTAAAATATTAAAATTATCTTTTACTCCTCCCTTAAGACCCAGAAAAATGAGAAAATCCAGTTAATCCCAGACGCACCCAATATCTCATGGAAGAAATATAATGGTCTCCACCCAAGGAAAAATAGCCCATGCCTGAACAGATCTTTAGTTAATATATAATTTTCTGAAACTATTTTTGGGTTCTCCCTTACCCCATTTAATCTAGTTATACAGACATTATCAATTGCTTTTTACTATGTCACATTATGAAAACTTTTGGATCTCATTAATCACTTATAGTGTATGTGTGCATGTATATGTACAAAGAGACAAACTATGCACTATAACAACAAACAAATTTTAAACTAATATGCACTAAATATTAGTACTACAAACCTGAATATGAGACATTTTTACATCTCTCAAAAATGATCTTGTAACAATCCTCAGCATTCTAACATAGAAAAATCAAGTTACATGTTATGTAGAAGTTCTTTTACTAAATCTATAATAGTAAGTGCAAATTAAAAAGGATTATATACACATATGATAGCTATGGTAAACTGTAGGTTTGTAGGATGTACCGACTTTTAGATAACTTCTGTATCAAAATCAAATACTTTTGTTATCACAGAATACAAAATACAAAGCTATGGACAATGGCTTTAAAAAAAGTTTTTGTTTATTTTCCAAAAACATCCAAGTTACAGACTCTTCTCATTCAACTAAAGAAACACCATAATTTCTGGAGTACTTTGTAAAAAGTTCTAAACTACCAGTCTTCACCACCACTTCTAGTGCAAGTTTAAGTTTGTAAGTTTAAAGACCAAAAGAATTCAATTATTTATATTATTATTATTTATTAAATGTATTGATTGATGAATTTATTTATCAACTATATGGCAACTGTGGGTAGTTTATAATGTCAAAGCACAGCCTTTAAATACTTTGCATAATCTTTACCACTGTCAATGTGCCCATCCCTCAAAGTGAAAGTATAAGTTTGTTCTTTTTGCTTAGAAGTAGCAACTGCAATTTGGACTGGCAATTCAGTTGTTAAGTGGAAAATCATGTGACCTTGATGTAGGATTTTATGTTAGCTTTCTGTATTAACTCTGCTTGTCACAAGTTGGTTGTGAAGCAAGCAATGACCATGGGACATTGTGATGATCATAAATGCATGCCAGTTGTGAAGTGGCTAAATGGCAATCACATGACACAAGAACACTGTAACAGTCGTAAACATGGTTTTTTTTAAAAAAAGAACACTATTGTTAACTTCAAACCATTGCTAAATGAGACAATCTGTAAGCAAGGACTACCTGTACTTTTATTCTTATATAAAGGACACAAACAAGCAGTAACAATAGCAGTTTGTGGAGCCAGTAGTGGCTGTTTTGTCAAATTATGGGCTTTGCCAATGATGCCAACACCAGGAATCAGCCCTTCCCATTTTATGTATCAGAGGTTAAAAACATTCAGCTCATAAATCTAACTTCTAACTCATTTGCCTATTTGAAGGATAGAGAAATGGGAAACAGACTTTTTTCTCTGTTAATAAGAACAAAACTTTTGCAAGTATTATTCCTGGCAAAGTTCTCATCTACATAATTAAAATCTGTTTGCACTACCTCAGGATGTCATACAAAATGGCAACCAGATCATATGATGTATCTCTGTCTATAATAACTCATTATAGAGAAAGCCCAAATGCTCTACAATGTTCGGTAAACATCAGGATTCCTATCAATGACACTGCACTAGTATGACACTTACAATTTCAAAACAACCATTAATATCTCTAATGCCTGATGTCTCTGCTTATCACCAGCTAACAATGTCCATACATTTCTTTGAAAAATTTTAACACCTCATATCCCACCTTTGACAAATCCTGCTTCTGACCTACGATATATATTTTAGGCAGGATGTTTTGGCTTCAAAACATAAAGGACTTTCAGTGGTTTCATAAACATTTTGATTGGATCTGGAAACTAACTGGAATCCAGTGTACTTAACAAAGCCCAGTCATCATATAAACATTTTATCAGGTTCTGTATAAAACTTATTAACTGCACTTTAGATTAATCAAAACCTCCAAAGCATTTTGAAGGCAGCCCAAGATACAACACAATTTGATAAATTTGTATTAGAAGTTAACAGACCACAGGAAATTAATGCTTTCTAAATAGATTCATATATTAGCTACCACATTTAGCTAACAAAAAGCTTTCTTAATCATCTCCCAAGCAGCCATATGTGATTCCAGTGCCAAGAATGGATCCAGAAGCACTCCAAACTCTGTACCTGACCTTTCACTAGAGTGTTAACAGATGCAACTTACCTGCCCAGATATGCACTCTCTTATCTAGACTAAACAAAACCGATACAAATAAAGTTTGAAGAAAGCAAATTTCACTAAAAAAAATACCCGCCCAGGCCATTTATTACAAATATATGAATGTTTAACAAAGACTTCAAAAATTCTTCCATCCCTATTTTTTCTATGTTGAAATAAGTCTATACTTAATTTGGGACTACTCATATTGGGCTGACAAAAAATATTTTCCCAAAGCAAAAACTTCCAGCTTTTGTTCCATTCAAAGTTCCAGATCTTTTGCCAATCTAATAAAATAATGTAAACTGGAACAGAATCATCAACAGCTTGCAAACCATTTGCATTTGTGGAATTCAACTTCAACGGCACATAATGTATCAATGCCATAGCTACACTTTGGTATATATGGAGCATGTATATTAAAGCCACTATCATACCATTTGAAGGGGAAATGTTCTCTATCAACGCTATATAGTTAGCAGTCAACATGTCTGTTTGTCAATTATTTTTCATACTTGTGTGACCGGTTGACTAATGCCTTTTAATTTGTATAATGTATTGCCTAAAGTGGTGAATTTGGGTAAAGGAAACCCAGCTTCAAGTCCTCAATGATCTCACTAAATGTTTGTGGATCATCCATTTTTCCTCAGGCTAATTGTCCTTTGCTTGTGAAAAGTATGCCTTCCTGAACATTTAGAGAAAAGTTGAGATGTAAATACAATTAATGAGAAAAAAAGTATCATCTATGGGGCCATCACAATAATTAGTCTAAAATACAAAGGAAATCATACACTGGTTCAAATTAGAGATTTGTGAGGACTTAGATTTGGATGTGTGTGTGTGTGTGTAAAGTGCTTAGAAAGGGCTGTAAAACACTATGAAGCAGTAAATAAGTCTAAGTGCTACATTCCTAGATAAATTCCAGCAAAAGAGATGCAATTTCCATCAGCCAGGGTAATCTACAATCAGAATTTGAGATTTGCTTTTCCTGAATGTCTGTTAGTATAACATGTATTAAAATACACTATTGTAGCCTGAAAGATGTATATATTGAAAATAATTCTGGCTAAAATGCATACTGTGATGTATATTTTTACAAAATGTAAAAATTGTAATTCATTGTAAAACTAGGGCGGGTGTCGGCAATCCGCGGCTTCAGAGCCGCATGTGGCATTTTGGGCCCTCTGCTGTGGCTCCCTGTCCCATCACTGGTTGGCCTCACCCCCTGCCCCTTTTTTCTTTTATGGATATTTTTGGAAATCCAGGCTGGCTGAGGAATGATCACCAGCCATGGCAGAGGCTTCCTTTCGGGCGACCCTCCTCCTCCTCCTGAGCTGGGAGCATGCACATACACTGTAAGCCGCCCTGAGTCTTCGGAGAAGGGCGGGGTATAAATGTAAAACAATTAAAATTAAAATAAAAAATGCACGGGGAGACCCTCCTCAAGTCAGCACCAAAGCGCAGGAAAGGTGCATGCAGGGTGGGTGGCCATCGCTTAACAAGGGTTTCCCCACATGTGTGCACACTCCCGGCTCAGCCACAGCTGGTCAGGGGGTCACGAGAGGAAGAGGATTGCCAGAAAGTGCAGGAGCAAAGCGGCCCTGTACTTGCCTTCGTGCCACATTTGCGCATAAGGGAGCCTTTGCTTCCTGCCGCTTTGGGCTGGAGTTCGTACCATCTGTGCTCGGCCAAAAAGCTGCCAGGGGTAGGACAAGGCGATGGCTGGAGCCTCAGTGCAGGAGAGAAGCCGCATCCTGTTAAGACCTTCCTTAAGTGTGTGCGCCTTTGCTGTGCTTTGGCACTTGGTTGCAGAAGGTCTCCCCATGCGTGCGCACACTCCTGGCTCAGCCACAGCTGACCAAGGGGTCACAAGAGGAGAAGGAATGGGGTAACTAGGAGGACGGTTGCTCAAAGGGAAGCCTCCGCTGCTGCTGGTGATCTTTCCTCAGCCAGCCTGGATTTCCAAAAAGAAAAAATAAAAGGAGTAGCGAAGTGCCCCAAGAAGAACTTGCTGGCTTGGCCCAGCCACGGTTTTCCAAGACACACACACACACACACACACACGGGGGGGGGGGGAGACAGATATAGAGACATACATGGAGTGATACACAGAGGGGGAGAGAAAGAGACATGGAGATACACAGAGAGGTGGGAGAGAGACAGACACACACACACACAGAGTGACACACAGAGAGAGGGGAAGATAGGGAGAGGGACAGAGAGATATAGAAAGGGGGAGAGGGGGAAGAGAATGGTTTTATGGCTGGGTAGGCGTGGCTATGGGGTCATGTGACTGGGTGGGAGTGAGTTACATTGAGTTGGCTACACCCAGCCAAGTTTTGTGGCCCCGGTGTGTCTTTTTTTCTGTGGGAAACAGGTCCAAATGGCTCTTTGAGTGTTTAAGGTCGCAGACCCTTGAACTAGGGCATTGCTTAATATATGTCAAACCAGAAATGGACTGATTTGCTCACGCTCAATTCAATCCTATTTAGTGCAATTACACATTTGTCAATGACAGCTTCTTCACCATAAGATTCAAGTATGATCAAATGTAAGCAAACTTCTGAAATCTGGCACGTACTAGGTGTGTTGGGTTTCAATTACTTTCACCTTTAGTCTGATCAGTAGCTAGGAAATCTAACCAGACTGAACACATTTAGAAGACACTAAAGTAGCTAAGACCTAGATACAGATTTAACCTTATGCATACACGAAACAAAATAATGCATATGTCTTCTATAACCATGATGGCGAACCTATGGCACGCGCGCAATTGCCAGTTGCTCTTATGGTTTCCAGCGTGCACTTGTGCGCTGGCGAACTGATCTGAAAAACAGCCCCCAAAAAGGCATGCATGCACCAGCCAGCTGGTCTTCGGGTTTCCGGCGCTCCAGCATGCGCATATGCGCACACATTCCAGTTTGGGGTCTCGGTACTGAAAAGGTTCACCATCACATAAAATGTACATAGCAATTCCATTCACAATAAGACCTTGCTAAAAATTCTATTCTAAGACACATCTCAGAAACTCAACTTCAGACTGTACTATTTGCTTTTGAGTTAAATCTAAATTTTATTCAATACAACTAGGATTAGTAATTTACCTTCCTTTTCACTTACCATAAACATTGCAGTTTTACAAAATTAGCTGCTTGCCTGGTGCTGTTTATCTTTAACATATTCAGTCTCACTAATCTACACAATTACACATAGTCCTCAATTTATAAATATTCATTTAGAGATCATTCAAAGTGAAAAGGCGACTTATGACTGCTCTCCACATGTTGCAACATACCTATGGTTACGTGACCAAAAGACAGATGCTTAGCAACTAGCATGTATTTAAAACTGTTGCAGTGTCCAATGGTCATGTGGTCACCTTTTCTGATAAAAAAATCAATGGAGAAGTTAGATTCAGTTAACAACCATGTTACTAATTTAGTAACTGCACTGATCTTGTCCAGGAAAATACCTTGTAAGAGCTTGGAATGAAAACTCAGTTCATTGACTTCAATGGGCAGATGGTTCTTTATGGTATAAAATCAGTTTCAAGCAGTTATTTGTTGTGGCTACTGTATAAACTTGGCAAAGCAACTTCTTTGGTGGCTACAGCAGTGGTTTCAAAAAAAAAGAAAATGTCAGAGAGGGCAAATTTTCATAATAAAAAATAATTCTCATGTTTTTAAAGCTAACATATTTTTGTAATTTGAATAAACAATGCATAGATCCAACATCTATTTACATGTTTCATGTAAGCATGTGAATATGTAAGCATGTATATTGGGGGTTTTTGGTTTATTAGCCAAAAGACTGGATTACTCCCAGGACAACAACCATTAAAAACTGGAAGATGCCTTCTCAAAGTTTCCCAAAGCTAGATCCATGTGCAAGATTTAAAATGACCTGATTCTAAGAGACAGAAGTTTTGGGAAAGAGAGAGATCTTGCAGTTTACCTCCAACCACAGGACAAAGAGTCTTTGACAACTATAAGCCATGGAAAACTTAATCATCTAGAAAGATTTACAATGGACTGAGATTTATCAGCTAACAGTGACAAAGGAAACTGCATTACATGGAATCAGCTCGGTGGACCTATTAAATACCACTACTGCAGACACTGATGAATAGTCGCTCTCCAGAATTTTAGCCAGAAAATGTCCAGGGCCTGTGTGAAAATACAAGGACAAAACCTGGAACTTTTTATATGTAAAGCACTTGTTCTATGATTGAGTTCAAACTCTTTTTGATATCTGGATTTCAATTTAATATTCCTCCATTATAATACAATTAAAGATTCTGTTTATTCAACAAGAACTCTTCTGCTTGACAATTTTTCTCAAGTTGGGGAAGGATAACTCAGGATTAATGCAAATGAAAGCTACAAAGGTGGCTTAGAAGGTCACTGGTAAAGTACACCTTCTGAACTGGAGTTCTACAAAACTGAGGTGTTTGTTAAGAGGTCCCTAGGAGTTCCATGAGAAACTGGGATTAAAAAATAAATGAACATTGTTTTTTGAAATTTGAATGCTTTTTTTATGCATTACGACTCTTTGCTGCCGTAAAACATGGGCTGTATGTTAGAAATGAATTTTATTGTAAACTTCAGGGGGGAGGGTTGATTTTTATGCAGGGATTCAAATTATCTAAAAACTATTTTAAGGGTTCCTCTGAGGTATAAAGGTTCAGAATGGTATGTGGGCAGTCATTTTCTGTATTTGCTATTTTTTTATGGCACAGATTCATGATAATTTGAAGATATTTCAAGCTTGGTGTTCTGCAGACACATTTGATGTCAGTTCCTGTAACTCCAAGCCAGAAGAGCAAATAGTATTGGACTTCATCTCCCCAGGGCAACAGGTTGTGCAAGAGTGCTACTGCTAACTGTAATGAGTATGGAAGATTCAGACAATGGACAAAATTTCGCCTTAGCACTTTTTCCTACTGAATAGTGTCTGAATCCCATTTATACAGATCATCAGAGAAGTAGGAGAAACATATGTGATAAAGACTAATAAAACATTCTGAAATCAGAATGTTATGGCCTATTTGCGGTAGCTATGTCAGCAAAGATAAAATAATTCTTATCTACTAAGAATAGTCCAAAGGATAGATGTATATTTGTGCCCAACTCAAAACAATGTGATTTTGGCAACACGCAACAAAAATAAACATTAAATGAAAAAAAACAAAAACCTTTGTACAACTTTTAAAAACAACCCAGTATGTAAAACATAAAACAACAATCAAATGTAATAATTAAATAACCAAAACTGACTTTACTGAACTAGATCCAAATGCCTGTGGAAAAAGCTACATCTTAAATACTTATTCCAATGATTGCTATCACTACATCATCTATGCACTGATGCTTTGCAATACTGCTTTATCTTTTCTGAATAAAATTCTTTGCATTTACTTTAACTTGGCTGCCTTTTCTGTCAAAATCCACAGAAAAAACTTAACTTTTTTTATTGGTTGTTGTTAATCAAAGATATGGACAGAGTGCTTGGGTGTTATGTACCACCATATTAAATTGTCATTTTATATTATTATATCTGGCAAGGATTAGAAATAAATTAAATCTCATAATTAATAAATGTAAAAGAGAACAGTACTATTTTTGAAAGAACTGACTGCTAGGACATTTTCCAACAAAGTAAGAATGGTTCCAATTGTCTTATGGGCTAGGTTTAATTATTACATTTTGAGGCAATGTTTTGTTGGCTGAACTTGGTTTTTGGCACAAAAACCCTGTTTACTCTGAATGTCAACTTGTACCAGGGAAAGCAGCACCTGGTTCTCTTTAAATCAAGGGAGGCAACTTCACTATCGCTCATATGGGCTGCAATAGTCAGGAGCTGTAATTATAATTGTAGGAGTACAAGCCTCTTCATTTTATCTAGATTATGCTGCAACATCAGAAACCAGAAGTGCTATAATTCTCACCTTGGAAACCAGCCCATCTGCTCAGTCTCAAGGCCTTATTCCTAGGAGACTTCATAAACCTTGAAATCCAGCTGTTGTTACTTAATGCTAGATCATACTGTAATAAGGTTGCCTGGTCCTTAATCTGATTCTGGATGACAAGACTGACCTCGCATGGATTACCAAAACATGGTCAGGTGTCATGTTGACGCATACGTGAGCCTCCATGCTTGTTATGTATCATTTCTCTGAAATGTGCCCTTCCAAGTTTCAAGAGCAGATGAGTTAAGAGGGCTGCTTGTCTCTCTATGGTCCAGCTATTAAGTTTGCAGTGAAGTAGACCTAGTTTGATGGTCCTGGAGGATTTCAACTTGTTTTCTCTATGCCCATAATCAGAAACTGCTTGGGGGCTTTGACCACTGTGGCATCTATGAACCTCATCCAGATTCATGAGAAGACACCACAACAGAGGTTATATTTGGATCTGATTTTTGTCTTGGGGAAGTGGCAACATGATTTGGGGTTGGGGGATGTTAACAGTTCTACCTTTTGATCTTGCAGTGCTCTCTAACTGCTTTCTGTTACAGAGAAAAAGACCCTATTTGATTACTTAGATGACTGAGTGCCCAGTGGAATTATATTATAGATTCATTATTAATTATATTATAGTTAATATCCAAAGCTCTGATCATGGTTCAGAAGTCTTCATTATGACCTGGAACAACATAGAAGAGCCATGGATCAAATTGTACCCATATGGGATCTCTATGATCATTGATCCTACAGAGCTGTCTGGTCCAGGATATGAAGTGATGAAAAGGACACCTAGAGCACTGATGAAGAAAAACCAAGAACAAATTCAACTAAGCACAGGCAAAGAACCTTTATCAGGACTTTGTGATGATAAGAGTAATGAAGCTTATTTCTCTGTTTTTAATGTACTTGAAGACAGATAGATAGCAACCAACAGATAGTCACATGACCATAGGGATCAGGCTTTGAAACTGGGTTATAATGGACTTTGGGGAGGTCCATTGTAACTTGAAATAGTCACTAAGTTACCAGTCATAAGCTAAGGACTTCCTGTGTGTGTTTCTGCCCACACCGATACTTATTCCTAGTTTTATCTTTCAGTATCCAAAATCTTTCCTGATCCATCCCAATTTAGTGCCACAATCAGTAAGAACTGCTGATAGCAGCAAAATCATAAAAAAATTCACTAGGCTTAATACTATTACAACTCTGACAGCATCAGAACATCACTTTCTAAATGCTGGAAGATCTCCCCAAGTCATTAGGAAGATTGTTAACCTGGTTTTAAAAGAAGGAAATTATTCACAATATAATTTCCTGCCATCAGAAATCATTAGCTCTAACTCTTATTCCTAACATGAAAAAGGGAAACCACTAACCATTTCTGCTGGAATAATTGATAATTAATTCTGTAGCATTCTATAGTGCCATTCAAATGTACTGCCATTACACTATTCTATTTTAAGCAAACAAAAGCAAACCAAAAAATGTCCTAATTTTCTCCTTATATACAGTAATGGATTATGATAGAAATCATAAGTAAAATGGTTATACCCAAGTAAATGTCCAACAGATACAATGCATATAAATTAAATCTATCCTGATTCTTGAGAGGGGAATAATCCAGTATTAACAACTGCAAAGTACATTTTTTAATCAACTGATTTGCCACGAGTTATGTACTACCTTGAGACTTCTGTAGAATTCTTCATCAAGCAGGAAATGAGATGGAGAGACAATGTGATTGAATTAGTCATTTTTAAATACTGCATGTATCAAATTTTACCTAGCACATAGGACAAAGAAGCAAAGGTTGACCTCTGCATTTCTGGATATATACTTAATGATAGCTTAACTCAAATTTCCTTTTCTCTTGCCTTGAGAAAAGTAATTAAACACCTGGAAAGTCAGAGAGCAGAAATAAATGCACAATGATCATTATATTAGCAAGGCCAATGATTCAGGGCTGGTGTACCTGGAAAAAGTCAATTGAAGTCAAATTAATATCTGGTAATTGAAATGAACAGATTAAATTACAAATTAATCACTCAAATTACATGTTTTCCTAGTAGTAGCAAATTCCTATTTGGCCTAATTTGGGGATATTTATTATTTTCTAAGCTTTAAATGACACTTCAAACATAGATGACGCTAAAAGGTATATACTCCAACATGTTAACAAAAAATTAAATCAATTAAAATCAGTAATAAAAGTAGTGGGGTAATAACGAGGTGGGAATTCAACATTCTATGCATCTCCAAAAGCTTTCAAAAATAGTCAGGCTCAAGTGGCTTTACTAAATGCCAGCAGGGTTGGGTTGATCTAATCTCCCGATTTTACTTCTTTCCCTTTCTGTGCCACATATTCCGGGGAATTTGAAGTCTGGCAAGCTAGAGTTACTAATGAAAATAAACTACCAAGTTGCTCTGCAACTTCTGCTAAAATGTACTTCTAACACCATTCATGTTAGTTATATCTGGTGATAAAAATGCTAAGCCAAATGAAGCCATAAAATCCTGTCACCCTCCCAAAATATGCAATGCAAAACATACATGAAGGTATTTACAGTATAGGTTGTCCTCAACTTATGACCAAAATTGGGACCAAAATTTCCATAGCTAAACTAGGTGATTGTTAAATGAGTCACACCTGTTTTTATGACCTTTCTTGCCACAGTTGTTAAGTGAGTCACTACAGTTGCTAAATGAATCATGTGATTGTACATGGCAATCATCTGACTTCAGAATGCTGCAATTGTCAAAAAAATACATGCCAGTTGCCAAATGCCTAAGTTTTGATGAAGTAACCTTGGGGCTTTCTGTGATGGTTGTAGTGTTGAGTACTGGTTGGAAATTCAGTGCCATTGTAATCTGAACACTCACTAAACCAATAGTTGTAAGTTGAGGACTACCTATACTATAATAAATGGTAAAGATCCAAAAGAAGTAACTTTTGCTTTCTTACCTTGTGGGCTCGAATTTGTTTGTATATATCTGTTTGCTGCCGGATTCGGTACTCTAAATCTGAGACATGAGCTTGAAGCCAGTTCCAGCGACTGACAATAGCAGCTCTGTCTGCTGCCCACTGCCATTCTGACCGTCGCCTCCTAGAAAAAGAGAAATGGGCATTCTGTATTGATGACTGCACACATGCTGCCCCAATTTAAGAACCACCCGCCCCGACTGCTTTTGTCCTTTTTAAAAGCCTTTTTTAAAGAAGGGTGGTGGTATAATATTCAATTCTACAAATTTGGAATAAAAAATATGCAAAGAACCTTTAGAGATGAGCATCTAGATTTCTGCTTGATTGTATCCGGCTGAAGTACTCCTGATACATTTGCCTAACCTTTCTCATTAATCTCTAAGTTTGGCAACTTACTGACTCTAAAATATTAGGAGACTTTCCTGTTTCCTACACATATTCTTAAATAAAATAAAACTATAGTTGTTTTGATAAAAATTCTCAATAGAAATGTGATCATGTTGTCCTTGCCTCCTTTCAGCCTTATCAACCCTCTTTATCAATCCTGTATCTCTCCTCCAAAATGGAATGGAAATTTCCAAACTAGAAACATAGAAAAACATTATTCCAAATAAGGTATCATAATATCAAAGAAGAATATTTTTACTAGACAAGCCTTAGAAAGTAGCTAATACTGCTCTAAAACATCCTGGGCCTTTTGTGTAAATACTTTTTAAAAAAGACATCACATTGAAATTAGCTGATAAAAATGATGAAGTAGCTTCTTATTAATATTTTCCCAAACTGCATAATTGTATAGCTTTATCAACATAGGCAAAGAAGTGTTCACAACATTCCTCTTCAACTCTACATAGGACTATGTTTTCTCCTTTGGTATTATAAACATAAATTTAATTAGCTACACAAAGCCATCACTTGGCTACATAATCAGTAACTGACCGGAATAAAAAAATATGTTGTACGTATAGCCAAAAAAAAAAAAAAAAAGAGGTGGGGGGCGGGGAAGAGACTGGATTGTTAGCAGTCTCAAATATATTTCTAGGGAAAATCGGAAAATTCTCACAAAAGAATTTATGAACATATCAGAAGCAGTAATCCAAGTTTTTAAGTATGCAGAAATTATTTATATTTCAATTTCGATGTTCTTTTTGTCCAAAGACTTAAAAAGATATACTCTCTAACATACCAGTGATATACTATTCTCATTCCTAAATAAATTAATCTGTTAATTACTGTCTACTTTAGGATCTTCTATTAAAAAAATTCCCTAATAGAACAGCATCAAAAATAATTTATAGGAAAAGAAGGAGATACTAATTTGATTTTTTTAAAAATTAATAAACTTTCTGCCATATATTTTCAAATATTCACTGAAAATAGAGTAAACTTGTTTATATACAAATACTGCAGATCAGCATTAATCTGTCTTTTTCATTTTCTATCTAACTGTAAACATACATACACCACCCTTATTATAGTATATATCATAGATAAACACATTTCACCAGAGTTTGAAGGAGTCTCAACGATCAACTTACATTATTACCATAGTTTAGGGGTGTCAAACTCAATTTTATTGAGGGCTGCATCAGGGCTGTGGTTGAGGTGGGTGTGGTTGTGCCCAACTGGGTGGGCATGACCAGCTTGATGCCACTCCCCAACCAAGCACTTAAACCAAAATTAAGACTGACAAAAGGTTAAAATGATGCTATTACCTAGAGAGCTAAGAAGTTTCAAGTTATTCATACCAGATTATGTCAGAATTTCAGAGGGTTTCAGAGTTCTGGCTTTACCATCAATAAACCAGGAGGAATCATTAAACTAACTGCTGAGTCTCAGTTTGTGCTTTACAAATGAAATACAAATGACAAGTCCCAGTTCCTGGTTTGCATGTCACACAGCAAATACAGCATGAAAAGAGTACAATCTGTTTATACCGACAACAGAAGCCAACAATGATCACCCATCATGTTCTAACATGCTTTTCGTTAATGGTAAGCCAGAATTCTATAGAATTTCTAAGCAGTAAGTATCTAAAAATCAATCCTTCTGCACTAGAGTAGCAGGAGAATTTCTTACTTCATTCATAATACTGAGTCTCAATTCGATTTCCCCAAAACATCTGAACAATTTTTTGCAATATTGTTTTCTAAAGCCTGGTACTGGAATGAGAATGCTACAGAATGCAGCTGTAGATTTTTTGAGGGGTGGAGTGCCTTTGAGTCAAGTTTTTACTCCTGGCTACTGCCTGGAGGAGTCTTTGAAATTTCCTTGGAAAGATTTTCAGAAAAATCTGCCACTGCCTAGGGGCTGAGAGTGAGTGACTGGGCCAAAGTCATCCAGTCTTTGTTCCTAACAGGGGACTAGAACTCTCAGTCGCCAATTTTCTAGCCTGCTACCTTAACCACTACATCAAGCTGCTACATCAATCTAATTCCCTGTAGAATGGACAGATTATAAATAAGTAATCTGATTTTGAACATTCCCCCATCTTTAAGAACAAAAAGGAAAGCCTTCTCATAGAAAACCAACACATGCCTATCTTCCTAGTGTCCTGGGATGATAGCAGTTTTGTTTTACGTATGTAAATATTATTTCTCTAAACAAGTATTATAATAATTTAAATGCTATCCATTCTGCATTTCTGATATGGAAAGGTTTCATTCTACTACATACTGCATATAGAAACAGAACACAAAACTCCCTTGCAAGGAAAGGATTGTGGGGACGTAATAGGTTCCTGTAATATGACATATTGTTTAGTGGAAGCATACAAAAACAGCACAAAAGAATCTGATGCACTTTGAAAGTAGAACACTTGGATGGTAACAATCCCCTAGAGTAGGGTATTAGACAACAAGACCTCCAAGATCTTTTACAGCCCTATAGATTCTATAGTAAACATGTAAAAGAATTATGCCACAGTGGCCAGAAGTAGTGGATCTGTTACCAGTATGAAGTATAAAATGCCAAGGGAGATATTTCTCCTGAAGATTTCTTTTAAAGAAATTCTCTGAGTCACAATAAACATCTGATAACTCTTGATTTATATTTTGAAATTTTGTTATTTTTAGAACAATCTGAAGATTATTTTAATAGTTATGGCATTATGTATAATAATACTAAGCAAAACCAAGCTCCAAATTCCTGTCTTTATGGGTACTAAATCTTTACAGGTAGTTCTTCTTTAATGGCCGGTTGCTTAATGACTACTCAAAAGTTACAACACACTAAAAGTACTTACAACCCTTTCTCAAAACAATGACTGAGAAACACATGCACAGAAACAATTTTGGATGCTTGCAACTATCAGATATTCTTTAAAATAGTCATCTTAACTATTGTATAGACTCAATTACAGGGCAACCAATGGAAATATAGAAATAAATAAAAGGCAATGAGACATTTCACATGCAAAAAGCAAATGCAACTTCAGAGCAAGCTCTGAAATAAATCAAAGGCCACTTTTGCAGATATAATGGAAGTATGTAACATATGGAAGTATGGAGCAATGCTCTAGGAAAGCACAGGTCCTAAGGACAGTAAGAAATTGTCCTATGTATCTATTAAATATTAAATTCCACAAAATTCCACTTCTACCTTTTGAAAAAGTTAGGGCAATCTAGAAGAAAAAATATCTTGCAAATGTCCCTTATCTTTCTTAAAAGCAGTAAAAATTAGTAGCCTTCCCTTTTTAATATATTATTAATTATTTTAGGATATTTTACTAGCTTTCCTGAATGTGTTTTTATCCTATTAAGTTTTCCAACCAATTATTTAAAAATAAAATTAGTATTTTTCAATTATGTTTCCAAACATTTTCAATTCTATTTTGGCTACCAGCAACATTAGAAGTCCTTGTAAATATCCTTGTTTTTAGACCATTATTGTGAAAATTTAATTCACCTTTCTGTGAAATATTTTTTAAAGCCCTTGTTTACCTTCCCTTTCAATCTGCACAATTGTAGGAGGGAAAGGGTCATGCTGACAAAGTAAAAATCCTTGCAGGCTATGAAAGAAACATGGCATGTCAATTAACAGTTTGGTGACTACTGGCAATGCCTAAGCTGCTGCTGGTGAAGCCTGGAAGGAATTAGAAGCACTTTGCCCCCTCCCCCCATCCAATCTTCTGGTGTGATGGAGCAAATTTAACTCTTTAAAAAATACATGCATGCTTTGCAGATTACACGTGGCCCACAGACTGTATGCTATGCAGGCCTAATCTAAAGTAATTGTTTGTTTTACATAACGTAGTTCAACCTTTTTTACTAGGAAAGAGGGAAAAACTCTAAAAAATATTTGCCAACAGTTGGTCAGGAAGAGTATGAAGAAAACATGAACAAATAAGGAGATGGTACTGTAAGATTGCAAGCCAACTTTTCTAACCCTGAATCTTCAAGTGTACTGAACTGTAACTACCATCACCATCTTGATATTTGGAGTCTATTCCTGTCAGAAGGAATGTGTTTGTAGAAGACTAGCATAAATCTCAGTTAAGCCAATTCACTTACTACTAGGTGCACTTAGATATGACTGCATCTCCCAAACATGGGACCCAGGTGTAATCTTTAAAAAACTATTACAAAGTTGCCTAAAGTAAAATACAGCATGACATTTTATCAACATTTGAAATAAAGAGTTGATTAAGTAGGCAGGATCAAATCTTATTTGTTTTAAGAGATTTCTATGGCAGTCCATTTTAAGAATAAAACTTTGAGCATCTCACAACCATAAACACTAAGAATAATGCATCCAAGTCTTGTTCTATACTTGTTCATCCCACTTTCTTCTCTTCAACAATAATACATATAATAATTTAGAACTCTTGAAATAACCTTTCCCAAACTGGATGCTCTACAAATACGTTGCTATTACTGTTTATTCTATTTTAATTCTACCAGACTCCAAAAAACTTTACGTAACATACAAAATAAATAACATACAAATAAGTAAACTGAAATACAATAAAAAATAATCCAGAAAAGAGATCAAAGATAGATACAAAATGGCAATCCAGTTAACACATCAATCTCAATATCTCAAATTAGGTGTGAGGCAGTGGTGAAATGCTACCAGTTCGCATCGGTTCGGGTGAACTGGTAGTGAGAAAAACTACCAGTTCAGGGGAACTGGTAGTAAAAAAAGCTACCGGTTCCTCTGAACCGGTATTTCCGATGAATCTAAATCATGCAGCACAACTGTTCCCCCCCTTGCTGATCTACTTACCTTTCCAAGCCTCCTTTTTCTGCCTGCAGCGTGTGTTTGGTGCATACTGTGGATGCATAAATTGGCGCACACCGCACATGCGTAGGCAGCGAACCGGTGGCAAACAAGGAAAGATTTCACCACTGGTGTGAGCCATCTCCCAACCACCCTGTTCTAAGGCCTGGAAACAGTATCTGGAGCAGATTCACTCATCTGGATCATAAAATACTAGGCAGTAACCATTGAATATAGGTGGTCCCTCAAATAATTAGGCCAGCAATTCGCAAATGTGAGCTGTAAAACTTCTGCCAGTCTAACTTGTATGAATGAATTCAAGATTTCTAGTTTCTTTAGTAATGTCCATTAAGCAAGGATCTGAATGGTAATTTCTTCTATTGAAGGAAGGTGCTTATGTAGATATGTGCACAGTAGATCAGTTTTACACCATCATAAGATTTGTTTTATGTACATAAATAAAGGACATTATCATTTTTTTGCCTGGGTAATTTAAAATTCTTTCTACAAAAACAATTTCTCCTGTAACTTCAGGATAATGGGGAAAAAAAGGAAAAGGTGGACATCTTAGAATAAAATTGCCCGCATGGTACATATTTGCTGTCAGGGCCTCTGAAGTTTTAAATTTCAGGATGTGGGTGTGCTGCAACATCTATGAAGAAAATGCAGGCAAAACCAAAACAGCGCCAAAACATTTCCAGAGTTTAGAAATCTATTGGAGACCTTAATAAAATTAAAAGTAATCCCTTTTTATACTTCCCGTATGGATCATGTTCTAAAAAGTTGGGTTATTTCTTCAGCCACAAAACATAAGCTTGTTGGCATCTGAACACAGATCAGATTTTATGAGTGATCTTTTTTCACAACCAGGTTTTCTTTATCAGACCCAGAGTTAATACAACTTAATGTCCTTAGACCACAGACATTAGTGCAAGATACTAGAAGACCAAGGAAGCCGAATCAAATGTCAGGGATACTTTTATCACACCCACATCTGTGGTCCTTAGCCACGCCAGCATCACAGGCTCCTTGACTGACAAGGACAACCTCCTGTAAATTTAAGCAGATGGCACTTGTAAAAAGAAAACTGCATGCACATGAGTATAGGAGCTGGTAGTAACTGAAGTTTCACTCCACCTCCTTCTATAGATCAATGTCGCAGCACAGAAAGGAAGAAGGAGGGCAGCAGAGAGAGGAAATAAATAAATCCACGCTGGGAAGGTCTCTGTCCTTTATTTATTTAGAAAGAATGGGAGGATAGAGGGAAAAAAATAAAGAGGACAGAGGAGGAAGAGCCACCACGATGACTGGAATGTATGAGCTAAGCCTCTGAGTTATAAATACTGCAGCAACCAGGCAAGCTAAATAGGATGAACATATATTACTTCCTTTTGTTAAGGGATGGGCGGGCGGTGGTGGTAGGTTTCTTCCTTTCTTCCTCTCCTCTGAAGCACCGTTAGATTCATATATATGCCTCTATACAGAAAAGGTGGTTATTATGTTTTTAAAACCTCTAGAGGGTTAATATCAGTATAGTATGGAATGAAAATGAAAGAAGCAACAGTATCTAGGGCTTCTGCTTTAAGCAGATGCTGGAGTAGAATGTGTATACATGCATATTTAAATCTTCACATGAAAATGGCTAGGGGGGGGGAGAATGAGCATAAGCGCTTGTATTTTTTGCTTCCTGGTGGCAGTAATTAAGGCTTCCCTGTGAGAGAGGGTTGTGCCCTACCTAGCCTTTTAAGAAGGCTGTGGTCTGCTCTCATTTTAAGAAGCTATTGCTAGATTCCACCCTGTTAGATAATTTTTGACCTGTTTCCAATCTTTCTTTTGGGGGAAGGTTGTTGAGAAGATGGTTGTACGGCAGCTCCACAGGTTCCTAGATGAAATTCATTATCTAGACCCCTTCCAGTCAGGGTTCAGAGCCCTGGATATGGGATTAAAAAAAACCTGGTCACACTTTTTAATGATTTCTGGTGGGAGTGGGATGGTGTAGTGCGTCCATTCTTGCTCTATTTGACTTCTCAGCAGCCTTCGATACATTTAACTATGGTATCCTTCTGGAATGGCTTCTGGGGTTGGAATTGAGGGGTTCTTTTTGTCCTGTTCACTTCCTTCCTCAGGCCACTCTTAGTATTGACAGGAAGCAAGAGGGCTCGGTATTCTCCCTGTTTCTGTCTAACATGTTCATGAAACTGCTGAATAAGACCATCTGCCACCATGGACGGAGATACCATCAATACGCAGCTACATGTCTCAGCCCATGGTGAGTTAAGGAATGCTGAGAACTCCCTTTTCATAGTACTTGGGAGGCAGTTAAGAGTCATTAAAATGGGGACCAATGGGCTGAAACTGAACTCTGGCAAGACCAAATAGATCTGGTTTGGGTTCACAACCTAACCACCTCCTGCCTTGACTAGTACAATGGTACATGAAGCTGCCCACAAAAAGTATCAGAAGCTCCACCTGGTTCAAAATACAATGGCATGCCTGGTTTTGTGCAGACCCAGAGATGCTCATGTGTCACCTCTCCTGTGGGAGCTGCATTGGCTTTCACTTTGCTTCCAAGTAAAATTCAAGGTGCTGGTTGTCAAGCCCTACATAACCTGGGACCAAGTTATCAGAAGGATAATCTCTTCCCAGTTACATCCACCCAACCCACCAGAGCAGCAGAGGCAGGAATTGTTGCAGGTCCCACCTCCTATGGAGGTACATCTGGTGGGACCCAGAAGAAGGGATTTTTCTGTGGTGGATCCTTTCCTTTGGAACATCACCACTGTGGAGAATAGATGGGCCCCCACTTTGACACTCATTTACAAGACCTGAAGACCTGGTTTTGCCAACAGGTTTGGGGAATCCAGAATGGGCTGGAGCCCATCAAGTGGCATATCTGATTGTTGTTATCAGAGGGTGGGGGATAATATTATTACTATTTATATATTGGGATTTTTATTTTCTGTAAGCAGCCCAGTGCTACTGAGAGTGAGTGGGTGGCCATATAAATTCTCTTCATAAATAAATGAATATGATATATTCATTATCCTAATAATTTTAGTGGATTATTTTACTTAAAACTCACTTTTTACTTTGAATGAAAAAGTGATTTGTTTTGTAACAGCTCTATGGGGATTGTGGGGTTTTTTTTGGGGGGGGGAGGGGGGGAAATCTTGAGTTTATTTGGAATTAGGAGCTCTAAATCCACTAACCTGATCATCTTTGATAGAACTGCCATCCGAACTCGGTGAGGACTAGAAGATCATGCGCTAATTAGAAATGATAGACATTAGTGGAATATACCCCCAGAGAACAACAGATCAAGGAAGGAGGTGTCCAGTACTTCTAGATCGAGAATACTGTTAGGTGCACAATACAAGTAGTCCTCAACTTACGACCACAATTGAGCCCAAAATTTCTGTTGCTACGTGAAATGTTTGTTAAGTGAGCTTACCCCATTTTATGATTTTTTTTGCCACAGTTGTTCAGTGAATCACTGTAATTATTAAATTAGTCAAATTGTTGTTAAGTAAATTTGCCTTCCCATTGACTTTGCTTGTCAGAAGGTCACAAAAGGGAATCACATGACCCTGGGACACTGCAATCGTCATAAATATGAGTCAATTGCCAAGCAGCTGAATTCTGATCACATGACCATGGGGATGATAAAACAGTCATAAGTGTGAAAACTTTTTTCAGTGTCATTGTAATTTTGAACGGTCACTAATTTTTTTTTATTTTATTTTTTGTTTACATTTATATCCCGCCCTTCTCCGAAGACTCAGGGCGGCTTACAATGTAAGTAATTACAATGTAATGTAATTGAACAGTTGTAAGTTGAGGACTAAATATAACTGGTTTTTGTTTTTGAAAGAAACTGAAAATATTGATGATAATCTTATCGATACAGAATAAGTTACTCTTATTTTAATGTAGGGGGAGGAATTTATCTCTATGTGCAAAACACAGTGGAGAAATGGCATCCGCACCAGATGCACCAACACAGGCAAAATGACAACCATAACATTGCAATCAAAACCTTGCTCATTTGTTTTTATTTCCCCTGCAGAAGCCCCTGTGGAGAAGTGAAAGAAAATGCTTTTCTGGAGTTGTACCTTAGTTGTAGAATCTTGTTCAGGGAAGTCCAACTACTTCTCTTATCTCATGGAGCTATTAACTGATGGCAAAAACTTTCTACTATACAAAATCCCATATTGGTTTATAAGTTTTTCTCACTCTTGGTCTTCTAGCATATAGTCAAAAAATTACTGTTTAGGAAGTCATTTATGCTAATTAAATGTGCAAGGAACTTTAACTTGCTTGGATTGAATTTTATTTTTACAATGATATTATTATAAATTGTATTACTACAGCCTATCATGGACATTTTATGGAAATATAACTAAAATAAATGACACTCCCCCCCCCGCCAAATAACAAATGAACCATTACTTCTGGGAAGATGAATATAAGATATGTTAATTACTCAAAAAACAAGTACACGTACCCATGTAAAATACTGAGAGGATGAGACAGGACAGAAGAGAAACATTTGGAAGTTAGAAAAATTTAAAAACGGTTTTTTATTTATTTTATCTCAATTTTATTATTGCAAATAACTCAAGGCAGTAAACAATATCCAATAAACCTCCCTCCTTCTATTTTCCCCAGAACAACAACCCTGTGAGTTGGGATAAACTGGGAGAGAGTGATTGGCTCGAAGTCATGCATCTGGCTTTCATGGCTGAGATGAGACTTGAATTCATAGTCTCCTGCTTTACTGACAACACAGCCATCTCATTCCAATTTTCTTTATCAGGAGAGGAGACAAGAAGCCATCTTGTACAAATTCAGGTACATTCCTAAGCCTTCTTCCTCTTATACTCGTTTCCACAATGAAATCCCCCTTTTCATTATAAAAATAAAACCCTAAGGATTTAATACTTGCTGACAAAGGGATAAAGTGTTATTAGAATCTATGAAATGTTAGAAAAGAAAAAACCCATTAGGGTTGGACAAGTTCTAATTGCTCGTGTGAGTTTTCAGTCCAGCCAACAGCAATTGAAAAACCGTATCTCAAGGAGCTTATTACAACATGATTCTCCCAGCTACTGCAATAGAGTTAGCATAGTCATATCAGGCTAGGCAGAGTTATTACCTATGGCGATCCCATTCTACTTTAGCTGCTCTTAAGACTAGAACAGAAAGAAGGGAAATTTCCAAGCAATCCTCTCCTCCCCAAAACATACAATATGAATAACTGACTAAAGATGATGGGGGAGAGTGAGGGGAGGGAGAGAAAGGAAAAGGGAGAGGGGAGGGAGGGGGAGGGAAGGGGAGGGAGAGAAACTTATTAATAACCACCCAAAATCCTGTGAAATTTAAGAATAGAAAGAAAATAGTAATGATTTAATTCTTTTTAACTCTTTCTGTATTTATGTGTGTGTGTGTGTGTGTGTGTATGTATCCTCTAGCCTTCCCTAAAAAGCTTTAGGATATTTTCCTTTACTGCTAACCTCAGCCCTAAGATGATTGTAAAGTAACTCAGCATTCCCCTCTGCATGAGCAAATAGTCAAAAGAGATAACATTAAGCAGAAGCAATGGGAGATCTCACTTGCACTTTTTGCTGACAGCATCTGATTAGTTTTCAAACTAAGACTTCAAATTTTTAAAAGTAAAGAATACTACTGAGTCTTCAGAAAAGCCCTTCGATCAAAGTCCAAAACATTTCAAGAATTTAGTCCTAATGACTGTTTTAACCAGAAACTACAAGAGTTTTCCTTGCATAGTTTTTTTTAAATACAGCAATACAAATGGGAGAGAGAGATTGGTAAATACTACCAGCACTTTATCATCACATTATAATGGGAAAGAAATTGTTATCTAGCTCACCAGGGAAGAACTTAGTACCCTCTAGATCAGTGATGGCTAATCTTTTTGCCGTCACATGCCAAAAGCCGGGGGGGGGGGAGAGCGGTGTGTTGTGCACGTGCATGCCCACACCCATAATTCAATGACCCCCAGCGCAACAACCCCCCCCCCAGTGCTCCCCCACGCATGCATGCACGGCCCCCTCCCCAGTGTCATTTTGGTCCTAGAAGGCCTCCTGAAGCCTCTGAAGGCCAGAAATGGCCCATTTCCTGACTTCTGGTGGGCCTGGAAGGCCTGTTTTTCGCCCTCCTCAGGCTCCAAAAGCTTTCTGGGGAGGGTGAAAACGGCCTCCCGCTCCACCCAAGGCCGAAAACACCCTCCCAGAGCTTCCACACGAACTATACTTACCTGGCATCCAAAATGGGCTGTGTGGAGGCTCCTGGGAGGGGTGGCGTGGGCAGGGCCAGCCAAAAAGCAGCTGGCCAGCGCGCATATGCGCTGGAGCTAAGCTAGGGTAACAGCTTGCGTGCCCACAGATATGGCTCCGCGCACCATCACAGCTCTAGATGAAGTGAATCATATTTCAATAAATGTCAGTAAGCAAGTAAAACCATGCCAGCTATAAATTACTGATACCAGAATACCGAGAACATCAATTGAGCAAAGCTCTTATAGCCAGTTCTTAGAAATTATTAACACCCTGGGTTTTAGAAATTATTATTTACTAATTATATGAAAAAAGTGAGAATTAATATCTATTTACATCATATTAGTCATTCTTGTTATTTGCAGTAGTTGTATTATGCGAAATGCCAAGAATTCTAAATTAGTAAATGTTGAAACCACTCTGAGACCACAAGCAATGGGTGGTCTCCAATATTTGCCACTCCGCATGTCTGTCTGTGAATAAGCCTGAGACCCTGGCTTTACAAATAACAAAATTTGCAAATATGAAATTTTTGAATAATGAGGATTGCTTGTAGTAGACACAACAATCCAAAATCACTGATTTATCTCCTCCATTCTCAAGGATAGCAAAAGTGAAAGAAGAAAGGATACTGTGACCTAAAGAATTGGAGGCTCTATCGCTAACATATTTTGCTTTTGCTGAGACCAGTTATGATCTTTGGATCTTTGGCTATACTCTCTGCTACCACAACCAAATAATTTGGCCTGCATCCTATGGGTAAACCAAGTAAGCAATTATCTAGTCAAATTGAGAAAAAAAATTAATCATATCATTATTGCTTATAAAGGAACTAAGCAATTTGTACTGTCAAGCACCAAAGAAATCAGGAGATCCAGGCAGTTCAAATGGATATAAAGATTTATTGTAAGCTTAAACTCTCCATGAAACACTAACGGCCCAAGCAAACTGGCGGTAGGTAAGAGTCATAGGAATTCAAGGTGGGTTGGACTTAGATCTCTTGTGGGCACAAAGGAGACATGATTAATGATGAGTTTGAGCCCTCCCTTGGACTCAGCCTGGTCACTTCCTACATATACAACTGAATTCCTCATTCATTTTGAAGAATGCCTCTGAAGGCATTATTTGTTCAGTGTTTACCAATGAACAATAATGCCACACTCAGTTTTCATGGAAATTTAACTATATTTGCCCTTATCATTTCTCTTTTATAAGTCATGGCTTGATTGGGAGGAAACCCTTCTAAAACTTTGTAACTAATCAGTTTTTTTGCATATTCATTTCTCCATTGAATGATACAGACAAATCGTGGGACTTGTAAGGATATGACTAATTTTGTTCTGCCAATTAAATTATATTTAGTGAATTTTCAAAACAGGCTGATAATATCATACTGAGTCTCCACTACCTTACTTGAAGTTTCACTTTCAGTAAGTCATCACTGAAAGCCATACACATTTATACTAGAAATTATCAGGACTCTTTACATTCTTAAAAATTACTGAGAACTCTAAAGAGCTTCTGTTTATGAGTTATGTCTTTTAGTATCTTTTGTATTAAAAATAAAAGTTGAGACAATATATGTGCATGTGTGTATGTTTATGTTATATATACATAAATGCAATAAACCCATTACATATCCACAAAAAAGCCCAATCCTAAAACTGAATTATTATTTATTTATACACATTTATTATTAAACTTTCTACCATAAAATCTTCTAGGCAACACAAAAATACGTTCTATTGGTCATCAAAATTATGAAATTATCACACATCATGCAGCCTCTGGAAAATTCCACTATACATTCATGACAGAAAAAAAGGCAAGTAATGCCTTAGTATTTATTATGATAATAGCTTGAATGGACTGGAACAGCTAACTGTCATTATTTATACATTAAATATTGTAAATTATAATTTACAAATTATAAATAATTAATTGCCCCAAAACATATCTCTCCTCCAGAATCTGCAATTTTTGGAAATGGCTGAAAACAAAATTAGAAACCAAAATAAACTGCCATGAATAAACATGCATTTCTACAGTTCTCCTCAATGTCCAATGTGCTGGACTATGTATTAGCACATCTTCCTCGGCAATGATATTAACTATCTTAGAACCATGGGAACTGAAGTGGCATGTATTTACAATGGTTGCAGCGGCTGAGGGTTATTTGATCACCACTTGCTATTTTTCCACAGGTTTCCGAAAGCATAGTCAATGAAAGCAGCTGGATTCGTTTAATAACAAAGTGATTTACTTAACAACTGCAGTGGGACTCACTGAACAACTAGCTTCCTTAGCAAGAGAAATTCTCATCATAAATTGATGGCTACCTGTACAGCATATTCTTCTGATCAATTTCAACTGCTGATAATTACAGAGAAACCTTTCTTATATACCTACCAACTTTATGGAAGTGGTTTGTCACTGCTTTCTTCTGAGATGTATTTTCAAACTAATCTTCAGCGCTTGGATTTCTCAGTGGTCTTTTATCCAAATACTAAAAGGACCTATGTTTAGTTTTCTGAGAGCAACCAGTTAAAGTGCTTTTACCCACAATGACAGCTCTATAGCATCAAATTTCTCTCTGTCTCTGTCTCTCTCTCATACACACAGACTTTAGTATCATTCAGTGATAAAAGGTACAATTTAGAATCCCCTAGTGCACTTGTTAATCTGCATTCTGATCAGTACAGTTATGTATTTCTTTACTATTATAAGTCTTCTGAAGATGGATCAAATCATTCCCTGAGCACATATATATTATAGCAGGGGTGTCAAACTGGTGGCCCACGGGTCAGATGTGTCATGTGCAGGCCACGCCCACCCCAGCTCCACAAAGAACGTCACGAAACATCACATGACAGCAACATGGTGCCACAAGTTTGACACCCGTGTATTATAGAACAGATACAATTTATTATAGAACAGATACAATAAATACTTAAGTGTGATGTAACTGCTTACCCTAAGGAACACAGGGTTTTGTAGGAGATGGGGAAGAGAAAAAAGCAGCTTGCAGTTATGGGAGGGGGGGATAGCTCAGTTTAGAAAACTATAGCATATTCCACTTGCTGCCAATTATTCATAGTATTTCAAAAGTATCATTTATTATGTGGCTTATATTCTAAATGGCTACAAGAGAGAAAATTGTAAAGAGTTACAAAAAGTTTGCTCCAAAGCCTGATTATTTCCTTGTACAACTCCATTCTCCCTGAAAGTGCTGAGTCATCTACAGCTAGGAAAAATAAAACAAGCCAAGCACACATGCGCAGACATACACACACAACCACAGCAGACACTAAACATGTCTCCTTTGGGAAAGCATTCCATCAACAGGGCAGCACAATTACACAGAGTTCCTTCAAAGTTACCACCTACTGGGATCACAGAGCAGCTAGAAAAAACTGGAGATCAAGGATATAGGCAGTTCCTGCTAGCATAAGATGTCCTATACATGCTCTCAAACAGTACATACCTTTTAAAAGAGCAAGCACCAGGATTTTTTCTGGAGTGCAATTCAAACACATGCAAGGGAGATTTTCACCACATAATCCCACATAACACCTAGCAGCTGTAATTTGAATGTACTGTTGCTCCTAAGCAATCTTTAAAGGGAACCATAGTTAAAAGATACAATAATCTAATATAAAGGCTATTGAAGCACAGATAATTATAACTGTACTATCTTGTTCAGAAATTGATGCAGCTGATGGAAAGTCACACCACAAAGATTAAATTATCAATTACAAAAACTGAATGAGCATATGTTAAACAGAAGGGTACTTTATATTTAGAGGGTGTGATCTCAACTAGAAGATATTGAATGCAACACCAATATATGATATATATGGATGGATGGATGGATGGATGGAGGATAAACATTGAGGCCCACAAACGTCTATACACATCTTTCTTCAGACAACCAGTTTCTTGCAGCACCAGTCTAGAAACCATGAAACTGAGTTCTAGTCCCACATTGGACAAACAAATTTAATACTAAAAATTAGACACAAAAACCAACTGATTTTGGGACTCTAACTCACCTCACAGGGTTGCTGCTGTGAGAACAAATCAGAACAGGAGGAGGGGTAATTAGGCATGGTTGCTGCCTTGCGTTGTTTATAAAAATAATAAGGGGGTATGGTAAAAAAAATTCCAATAGTTTCTCCATCTCTCCTAGATTAAGCTTCAGTTTATAGACCCTCATCTAGTTCTTTACTGATACTAAAATACTTCTATCACACATAAGAAAAGAATGGAATAATGACAATGAAATATTTACTTATTAGATTTATATTCTAGTTTTCCATCAGAAGCTCAAACACTATCTCAAGGCTCATGAGGCGCCAACCATTTATGTTGAGCAGCACAGCACAGACAAAAACTTCAAAAATCTGCCCTTCAGGAAAAAGCTAGATAATCCAACCAGAATACCACAGTCAACAGCACTCAAAACCTCCTAGAGACTAAATAGACTTATTTTCCCATGTATCTCCAAACAACAGTTAACACTAAGGTAGGGTTTTATCTTTTATTTTCATTGTTTATCAAAGCCAAGATGTAAAACAAACTGAAGTAATCTGAATAGGAAATACTATTTACAAATGTTTGGAACACAACAACTCCTCCCTTAAGACTAATCCCCAAATCATATCTCTATAAGGTCAAATAAAGAGACAGCACGACCGCTGCTGTGCTAACAAAATTCTATTCTGGCTTCTATTTCCAATACAACAATTTGTAACTGGACCAAGAACATTGAACAACCTCGAAGACAACCCATAGCACACTTTTTCCAGCCCAATACTTTTCAAACAATTAATATTTTGATAGCCAGAACTCCCAACCATAAATGAAAATGAGTGTTTGTACTGAAGACTATTTAAGTTGTCCACCTGATTTCATATGCACCAGAACTATAAAAATTTATGCACATTGCCTCCCCAATGCAGATATTATTTATTTTTATTATTTATTTAAAGTTTTATGCCACCCATCTCCCCTACAAGGTGAGTCTGGATGGCATACACCATACATATTTGCTACATGTATGATTATATAACTAGAAAATGGTAAAGTCGTTTAGATGTATTATTTCAGCTATGAAAGACATAACTGATTTGGGAATAAGAGTCAATTTAGCTAAAAATAAACATTACTTTCATATTGAAAAGGACCATATACAAGCTTGCTAATCTTTAAGTGCAAAATGAGAGAAAAATTATTGCACTAGCCAGCACTTTGCCATACTAGTTTAACTCAGGATAGCAACATTAGAAAACTTGCTAATCATTAGAAATGTTGCTATCCTGAAAAAGTAATGTTAATTATTTATCAAATATGTATGGGTCACTTTTTAGGGGAGATGAGTGGCATAAAATTATTACAATAAATAAAAATTAGAAATATATGTAACTGTTCCATTTCTTATAATCTTCTGCACATTTATCTGGCTTTTGTCCTAAAGATCCAGGCCAGTTCCAATACTTAGTTTCTTGCAAGTCCTTTCACAATTTCAATAAATGAAGGAAACTAGTGTCTAACGAACATTTATTGGGGTTTTGAATTTATTCTGGCCATTACAAGTGCTTTCATAACAGAAGTGGAATGTACAAAAATATGTTGCTCACATCTGTTCAACCAGTCATACATTCCAGACATTAAAGCCAGATTGAACAAAGCACTCTTACAAATTTCTGTAGAAACAACCAAGTTTTTATTGTATCTTCAGAGGTAATTTTCATAATAGAAACTATTATTAAAAACTTTAATCCCAGTTAGGAATTTTATGGTAACTTTAAAAAAACTTAATGATATAACAATAGTTTTGCTGGAAACACAGTCTAGTTCAGCCTTGTTTTCTAATGGCTAATTGTATTTGGAAAATTCACAAGCCTGGAATGGAGGATGTCCCTTCCACACTACTTCACAACAGATATATAAAGGATATACTGTCCATGACCCAGGAAGTTATAGTGATAGGTTTTCTTCGAGTATGTTCTTTTATATTTTCGGCAGTTTTTAATAAAGTTAAGTTTAGGAGCTGGGAACTCTACAAATAAAAAAAAAGTTTTCAACAAGCCAATAATATTTATAGTCCAGTCCTCATTTACAACTATCCAAACTGGCTCCCACTGCAATAATTACAAACTAGGTGAAAAAGTATTTCTTTTTCTTGGTCCTAAATCTTCCCACATGTAGTTTTGTTAGATGACTTACATTCTAGCAATGTGATCACAACCCTTACAATTTCTCATTTCAAGCCAGAATCCTAACTGCCACAGTATTTTCTTGTACTGGAGCTGCTCCACCGATCAATCTGTTTTTTCTGGCATCTTTTCTAGGCCTATAATTTATTTTTTAGGGTGCAATGACCAGAACTGTAAATGATTCTCCAAATAGAGCTTCATCATATATTTGTATTAGAATAGATATTGTAATGGCAATTCTATTTTCAGCCAATGATTCCAAGTATGGAATTTGTTTCTTTTACAAAAACTATACATTGGCTTAACATTTTCATTTCCAAGACCCTTTCTTAATCAAACTCTGTATTAATAAAAAGTAGAATTTTTATGCCAACATATATTATTATACTGGTTTACAATCAACTGAATATGCCATAATGATGTACATTCATCAACATAGGATAATTACAGCTGCAGGTAGTTGATTAATAATCATTTGTTTAAGACAGGTCTAATATACCCATGCTTTGGAAAAAGTAACTTCAAGTAATCCTTGAAGTTATGGCTGCTACACCTTCCCCAGAATCAAATGATGACAATTTAGGCACTTGGCAATTAGCTGGCATATACAACTGCAGCATCATGGGGTCAAGTGATCACAATTTGCAACTTTCCCAGCTAGCTTCTGACAAGCAAAGTCCATTGGGGAAGATGGATTTGCTTAATGATCACATGATTTGCTTACTGGCCATGTATTTTGCTTAACATGGTGATTCGCTTGATGACTCACCATAAAATGGTCATAAATCAGATCTGATCACATCGTAATTTGCTGAACAATAATATTGCTTAGTGAGCAAAATTACAGTCCCAATTGTCAAGGACTACTTTAGTCCTTGGTTTAAAATGGCAACTGGGTCAGAACTGCCATCACTAAGCAATGTAGTTACAGTGTGGCATTGCTTAGCAACAGCAATTCCAACAATCCTGGTTGTCAATCACTTGACTAGGACTTCATAGTTCCTGTTAGCTTTCCCACTGATTGCTTGTGGGAAGCCAACAGGGAGCAATGCGTATGATCACAGCTCACTATGGCCTCATGATTTTAAGCACATGACCATTGGGGGTACTACAATGGTCAGAACTCTAAACACTCATAACTATCACTTCAGTCCCACTGTATGAATGGTTGCTGAACAAGTGGGCATAACCCAAAGATCAGCTATACTTCAAGGAAATATTTTTAACTGTATTACACACACACACACACACACGCCAACAAACACTGATCCCTGGAGAAAACTCATTAGTTTGAAAGATGTCTATTTATTTCTATTTCCAGCTACTTTTTTACTAGTTTTTTTTAAATCAAAAACCCCTGGTCCCGTGATACCCGTGGTATCCCATGCTAATTAAATCTTCTAAGAAATACTTTTTGAGGGTCTTTGTCAAAGGCTGCTTGAAAATCTAAGGGTGCAATGTTTATTGGGTCATCCATCTATGTCTTGTTAACGCTCTCATAAAACATTTATTATTGCATGAATTAAAAACACTATGTGGCAAAAGAGTTAAGCCACAGAATGCACTATAGGGACTGAGGAGGCTACTATATTTAGTTCTTACCTTCCCATTTAAAGCAAGTATGAACAAGATGATCATGGGCTGTAGTTTATAGAGAGCACATAGCTTTTCTTAAAACAGATACAGGCTCAATCTGCAACCCAACATATAGATAGATAGATAGATAGATAGATAGATAGATAGATAGATAGATAGATAGATAGATAGATAGATAGATAGATAGATAGATAGATAGATAGATAGATAGATAGATAGATAGATACTATGTTAAACTTTGAGCAATTGCAACTAAACAGAATAACTAATGTAGACGGAATACTGGTTTGACTTAGTACAAAACAGTTTCTTTGTTAAGGCTCCCACAGCTAATTTGAATGCCTAAAATCCATACTTATACTGGAGTTCCTGTTTTTACTCCTTCAAGAAAAAGTGAGTTTCCCTCTGTTTTAACCTATTATATGTAACTGTCAAAACAGTTTCACTTTTCTATTTATTTTAACCATTTGATTATTAGACTACATGTTATATTAAACCAATGATACAGCCAGTTTACAAATAAAACAATGATAGCATATAATTTCAGACCAGGGTATATGTAGTTGTACAGTAACTTTAAAATCTTGTACAAGTAGTTCTCGACTTATAACCACAATTGAATCCAAAATTTTTGTTGCTAAACGAGACATTTGTTGAGTTTTGCCCCATATCATGATCTTTCTTGCCACGGTTGTTAAGTGAATCACTGCAGTTGTTAAGTTAGTAACATGATTGTTAAGTGGATCTGGTTTCCCCCCCTTGGCTTTGCTTGTAAGAAGGTTGCAAAAGGTTATCACATGATCCAGAACACTGCAACCATCATAAATATGAGGTAATTGCTAAGCTTCTGAATTTTGATCATATGATCATGACAATGCTGCAATGGTTGTAAGTGTGAAAAATGTTCAGAAGTCACTTTTTCAGTAACATTATTTATTTATTTATTTATTTATTTATTTATTTATTTATTTATTTATTTATTTACATTTATATCCCGCCCTTCTCCGAAGACTCAGGGCGGCTTACATTGTGTAAGGCAATAGTCTCATCCTATTTGTATATTTATATACAAAGTCAACTTATTGCCCCCCCAACAATCTGGGTCCTCATTTTACCTACCTTATAAAGGATGGAAGGCTGAGTCAACCTTGGGCCTGGTGGGACTCGAGCCTGCAGTAATTGCAAGCAGCTGTGTTTAATAACAGGCTTCTTACAGCCTGAGCCACACCGCGGCCCTTAATGACATTTATAACTTCAAATGGTCACTAAACTAACTGTTGTTAAGTCAAGGACTACCTGTAATGTTGTCAACTTAAATGTCAACTCTCACATTTAAAGAATGGTGCCTCAACTGCAATGGGCAGTGTCCGCTTTTCAGAATATCCATGTCATTAGTTCCTTGTCCCTGTACTTTGCAAACAAGTCAAATGAACTTTGCTTGTCATCTGATAATGGTCATCTTCATTGTGGTCTAAGAATGTTCTCCAATGTATCTTGGAGAAAGGACGCAACTTCCTTAGCCCTTGCATATATCATATGCTGTCACTCTGCCTCTAACACCTATAGTTAGATATAGAAATTATGATCACTGAAGAGAAACGAGTACAAGGAATTAGAACAAGACTTGTCATTAAATTACTTCTGAATAAACACTTTCATTAACTTTCAAAGTATAAGCAAAGCAATTTATAGCACTATACATTACAGAATATGGTATCCATGCCATTTTCGGCCTGCAGCAACTAACAAGACCTGAAAATTTTATTACAGTAAACTGTGAAGCTATCGTTTGGACCTTGTTTGTTTGTTCTGGTGAAGACAACGTGGCAGAAAAGACAGTTCCAACTGCCACTGCATTTATCTACAGGGAACATTTTTCAATTGATTTGCTCTTACCCTAAATAACCTGAAGTCTCTAAAAGAAATGAAGTGTTCAATAGGGCGCCAAGCAGTACTGTTCCTGGGATATTTAAATAAGATATTTACAACATCTTATTTCAAAAGCTGGCCATTTTTACTTTGGAAGAAAAATTAGCAGCTAAAACTGGAACATTTTCAATCTGGATCAGAACTGCACAACAAGTTTCGACTGAAATGGCCTCCCTTCTCACAGTATTTCCATCCATCAAAAGTTCTCTTACAAGTAATACCAGCCTAGGGAGACTTCAAAAGGGATAGTTTTGAAGGGCAAATCTAATATTGGGTCTAGATCCAGACTGGAAATACATTCAAAGCCTATGCTGCTTGTTTAAATTATTGCGATCAGCTTGGTCCCTAAATCCCCATGTTTACTGGAATATTTTGTATTTAAAACCTCATAGGAAGATCATGTAATCTAGCATTCAAAGAAGAGGTTTACATTTTTAAACTCTATATTCTCTGAGTCAGTGGTACTCACTCAGCTACATTACCTGAGCACTTAAGAGTTTGTAGTGATTTGTTAGATCAGGAACAGGCCACCTGATAGTCTCCAAATGATCTGAACTTCAGCTTCACATTCCTAAGGTAAAATGTCCCTATACACAAAGGATTTATCTTGGCAAATCTGAATGAAAATCATGATAATGAAACAGCACTAGAGACAACCATTCACCTAGCTATTCAGTCATGCAAAAATTGCTGCCAAGCAATAAAAAATGCCTTCAGTTATCCCTGTAATATCACACTGGCATTTTAAAGCTTAGATAGAAGCATTCAGCCGCAAAATTCTAGCTTTTTTCCACTGACTGGAAGAAGTATAAGCTATAAGATGTAAGAACTACTGCACAGAATAAGTCACTCAATGTTCTTTAAACCTGATAGAACAGCCGGTACCACTCTTATGAAGGCAGGCAGATGTTCCTTTCTCCATTTGGATAGAAGGGGCCAACCCCACAAAAGACAATTCCAAGCATGACTGAGGAGTTTGACAATGCTGGCCCATTTAGTATCTCAAATCTCTAGTAAAATAGGCTGGAGACTTTAGCAATTTCAATAATGTTGTAAACACTACTGCAAAAATTGAGATTTTTTTTTTTTTTAGAAAGCGAAGGATTACAAACTGGAGTATATTCCTAATAGTTCAAGGAACAATCAAGAGATCTCCAAAGGGCCTATCACTGTGGGAAATTGGCATGCAAGCAGACCAAAGTGAAATTCTTTATTTAAAAATAAATCTCCACAAATTAACCCATATATTTAAATGTGTTGAAACATGGATTTCTTTTTTATTTTGGCACTAGGAACTCGTATATGGTTCACCTGTTGCTCTACCCTTTTCTAAAAACTTGAATCACAATCACAATTTTAGAAACAATACACAATCAGAAATACCACCACAAATTAGAAGTAATGCTCCCTTAGGGGATGAAAGTTTTAAAATTTAGCAGTACAGTAGTTCTAGAATGCATGAACTGGGCTGACATCAAGGTCAACCAAAAGCCTACTCTCATTTTCCAGCACGATGCTCTGAGACTCCAGGCATGGGTATCACTCTTGTCCTATAGCGCTATAGACTGGGTCTAAACTGAAGACACGCCCTCTGCTGATGTTCCTCAGTTTCAGCTCAATCTATAGCTCTGTATAGACATGGCAGAATTTATTTATTTATTTATTTTTATTTATTTATCAAACTTCTATACCGCCCTTCTCCCGAAGGACTCAGGGCGGAATGAGCTCTGCTAAAAACAACATTTGGTTCAGCACAGTGAATTGGAAGAACAGTGCAGGAAAGAGAAAGAAGATTACAGCATGAAGAGCCCTGGGCTCGAGGCCACTGTTGTTGGAGGAATTGGTACTGCAGAAAAGTGGAAGCCAGAAAAGGCTCCACTAACTTTGGCAGCCATTTTCAGGGACCAGCGTGATGAGCCATTGGCTCGAGCCCACAACCCCGCAATGAGAGAAGATTAGAATCGTGGTGTCGCTGGAAGGAAAGATTGGCTCAGGCGCATTTTGAGCTCTTCATGGCTGCTAGTGCCATTTGGCACGTTCTGAAGGTTCTGCCGGCTTTTTTCTTGCTTGGCGCGAAACAGCAAGAGGCCAGGCACCATTTTGATTGTGGAGTAGCATGGGGGGAGTGAGCTAGAACATGCTATTCCAAAAGGCCATTAGTGGGTATTCAGGAGAGGGCTTAGGAGAGGGCTCTCTTGGCTGCCTACCCAGTACAGAGTACAGTTTTGGAGATATTGCCGGCCCCAGACCACATGGAGGTTCCTAGGCTGCCTGCCCGATTGGGAAGTAGACGGGGACCTACAGCATTGGCTATACAAAGAACTTCTGAGGCTCTTTGGCTGCCTGCCCGATAGGGAGGTAGACCAGGACCTAAAACTGTTGCAACAGAGACAGACCTGAGGCTTTTGGGCTGCTTGCTCAGTTGGGAGGTAAACCAGGATCTCCTAAGTATTGCAGCCTCCTGGGACTTGCTGAGAGTGATGGTGATCTGGAGTGGTGAGATAACTGAGGCCTTTGGAGCCATTTTTCTTTTGGGACTTTTCCTGCAGGAAGCTTTTGGGGGTGGGGAAACAGGCTAGTAGACTAGGTATTACATCAGTGTCTGCAGTTCTTCATGTGCACATAGGGAGATGGCTGAAAGAGCTCAGGTGAGCAGAGCTACCAGTCGCAGCTCCAAGTATGGATCCTCTAAATCTAAGGGGGGGTGGCAGGGGAACAGCAGCCATGACAAAATCCAAGGCTGTTCCCAACAAGAAGCCTTCTAAAGCCTTGGAGGAGGTGGAGCAAAGACTTCAAAAGGCCTTGGGGAAGCAGGTGGAAAAAGGGGCAAAAGCAGCAGAGAAAAGGAAGCACCTAAGCCCCCTTATAGAGAAGGATGTTATGGTTGGCCCTGCTTTCAGCCAGATATCGGAGTCTGATAATCTCACCACTGCAGGAGGCTTAATTATACAAGAAGAATTGTATACTTGAATTCCGTCTCTATACCAGATCCTGGACCATCAACAGGTGGCATGTGGCCTCAACAGGGCCTCTCACCTTTACCACAGAAGGGGGGGGGTGAGTCAGAGAAGGCATCCACCCAAGGCTTTCTTCACTCCCATGGCAGCGGGGCTCTGCCCGCTGGGGAAGGGTGACCCAGAAATGCCTCCCTTAGTCCAACAATGGATTTCTAAGGCAGTTAAGAGAGGTTTTGAAGCTGGCAGTCAGCATTTTCACCAAACAGCAGGAGTGGAACAGAAATTGCAGGTGCAGAGAGATCCCTAGGGAGTTACTGAGTTATTAGGTTTCCTGTTCTCCAGACTCTTCCTCGAGGAGTGAAGACTCTGTATCTGAGGAAGAAGTCCTGACTTATCAAGAGTTATCATAAGATGAGGGGATGGTGCCTGAACAACCTACCTTCAAAGGTTTGTTCCAGCCTCATTTGTTTAAGGCACAACTTTTTAGGGCTAAAAGTTCGACCCAGCTGGGGACGGACTCGTCAAAGCCTGAGGCGTCTCAGGAGACTTCGGATCCCATTGATCTCCTTTTTTCGGAGCCCATGACTGAAACAGACGCCATTTCAGAACCAAGATTATTTATGTACGTAATTCAGAGGCAATGGATTTCTCCTGGGGCTTATCCCAATTCCACATCCTTTGACAAATAATTCTACAATGTCACCCCAGATCTCTCTGAGCTTCTACAGATCCCAGAGGTAGATGAGCCAGTGATGGCGTAGGCATTCCCTTCAGCTACTCTCACTGATGCGAGGACATTCTTAAGCCAGATGAGAAGGTGCAGCTTATACTTCGCAAGGCCCACCAAGCGGCTGCCTGGGCGGTCAAGACTGCCACGGCCACTTCCTTTTTCACCAGAGCATCTTTGCTTTGGTTGAAGCAGATACAGGAAAGAGTACCACCAGTGATTTGTGGACTCACCAAGATTTCAACAAGGTTGTAGCTGCAGCAGAATTCATGGCGGATGCCACATTGAATTCTGCAAAATTCGGAGCTAGGGCCATTGCTTTTTCTGTCGCAGCAAGGCGTTTCCTATGGCTAAAACACTGGCAGGTAGACACTAAGAGGAGATGGAAGTTGGCTTCAGCACCCTTTAAAGCAGGAAAGCTATTTGGTGCATCCCTGGATCCAGTTTTGGTGGAATCTAGGGACAAGAGGAGAGTTTTGCCATCGATCTCCAGGAGGTTTGATCGCAGACCCAACCCTCCCTTCCGTAAGCCTTATTTTCGTCCATATGCAGGGTCAGGGTTTCAGCGACAACAGAGGGGATTTCACCCAGACAGTATAACCAGTCAGGGCAGGGGTTTGTGGATAAGACCAAGCCGCAGCCCCAGAACAGGCAATCCTTTCCGGGGGGGGGGGACTGGTCTTTTCGTCGCTCTCAATAACTCCAGGGCATTGACTCCCATTGGTGGCCAACTAGGGCTCTTTGCTCACCAATGGGAAGAAACAACAACGGACGCTTGGGTCAGGGAGACCATAAGATCGAGTCTTATTTACCTCCCTACCCCAGGTTTTTTATCCATTGTTTCATCTCTAGAGATGTGACCTAGAGAAAGAACATGGAAGCCACCTAGGGGTGAAATCTAAAAATTTTCCCTATCAGTTCTGTGGGCATGGCTTAATTGGTGGGCGTGGCTTGGTGGTCAGATGACTGGGTGGCCGTGGTCAATAACAATAAGTAATAAAAATAATAACCAAAGTATACAAAACAATAAGAGGTACCAAAAACCAACTTTCACACTTTACACACACACAACACAACACAACTGACTCACACACAATGTAAAAGCAGCTGCACTTCTCCCAAAATGGTCCCTGCAACAAGCAGGAACCTCACACAGCCACCTAAAGCTCAAAAACCAACTTTACACACACACAACACAACACAACTGACTCACACACAATGTAAAAGCAGCTGCACTTCACTCAAAATAGCCCCTGCAACATGCAATAATCTCACACAGCCACAAAAAGCTCAAAAACCAACTTTCACACTTTATACACACAGAACACAACACAACTGACTCACACACACAAAATGCCACATACAGCTTTGTGAGATTTTGTGTGTTTGTGTAGTTAGAGTGAAACACGACAGAAACACACCAAATCTCAGCTGCACAAATATTTTATTTTATTTATCTTTTTTACATCAGGGGTCTCCAACCTTAGTAACTTTAAGGTTTGTGGACTTCAATTCCCAGAGTTCCTCAGCCAGCAAAGCAGGCAGATTGAATTGCTCACTGAGGAAATGGATTCCACGCGGGCAGATTCAGTTGAGGCTGGACCCTGAGTGGTGCCCAAGATCAACTATTTCATAGAGCACAGGAGTTGACTTTGCCAGATTTCTGTCCCAATCCATCTTACTCCAGAGAAAGGGAATGGCACACTCTAGATGTGAGGAGAGCCTTACGTATCTATATAAAACGGACACAGACATTCTGGAAGACTGAGGCACTTTTTATATCATTCCATCTGGCTATGATGGGGCGGAAAATTACAACATTGACAGTAGGTAGGTAGGTGGCTTCGGGCAACCTTTGCCAAGGCATATGACTTGCAGGCCCTTCCGAGACCCAGGGCGCTCACAGCACATTCTACCAGGAGTGCTGCCATGATGGTAGCTTGGGCAACTCAGGTTTCGGTGGAAGAGATTTGTAGGGCGGAAACCTGGTCTTTGCAGTCGTCTTTCATGAGACACTACTGACTGGATTCTTTCATCTTTGCCGAGGCCGCCTTTGACAGGAGAGTTCTTCAGCGAGTACTGGGAACGACCGGTAAGCTGGACCAGACAGGTACCCTCCCATGAGGACAGCCAGCTTTGGTATGTCCCATGCCTGGAGTCTCGGAGCACCATATTGGAAAAGGGGCTTTAGTCCTACCTGGACGCCCATTTTACAGACGGTGCGAAGACTCCAGACCCATCCTAAGAGTCTGGTCCGAGGTATCTTTGGGGTGTTATTGCAGGTACTACGTCATGAGACATTGCTGTCACATCGTCAAAACTGGGGGGCATCAGCAGAGGGTGTGTCTTCAGTTTAGACCCAGTCTATAGAGCTATAGGACATGAGTGATACCCATGCCTGGAGTCTCTTCACACCATCTGAAAATGGGCCTATCAGGTAGGACCAATACCCCTTCTGTCTCCAAGGAGTAGATTTTGTTCCTGAATCCTTGCTACATTGCAAAGCATAGCTCAAGAACTAACCTTTACTCATACAATTAGCTAAGGACTTTAATAAAGCCCTAATAGAGAGGGCTGTAAAGCACTGTGAAGCTGTATATACGTCTAAGTGCTATTGCTATTACTGGATATAAACTATTCTTTACCTACTTTCCCAACAATGAACAAGAAGGCAGGGAACATCTGAAATTTGGAAATTAGAGTAGGACAGCAAACAGCATCACTTTCCTCTGTGCAACGGACAAAGATTTATAGGGGCCTTTTGCCTGTTTGATACTCAGAGCACTTTAATTAACACAAAATGCAACAAATGTAATTATGTTAAGTTCCAGAACCTGGACAAAGGGGTATAGCTGGAAAAGATATAAGGACTACCATAATTTTGAGTTTGAGAAAACATGTGCATTCCTTCTCTATACTCTCAATTGTTCTGCTTCACCTTTTATCAACTTGTTTAGCTATAGCTTCCAGAAGCTCCAACTATCTGCCCTTTGAGTTATGCAGAAAGATTTATCTCATAATTATTTCATAATTCTGGGTCAACTATAACAAAGGCTTCTGTACTGTCATTAATCCTTGAACTTGCATAGATTAACTCAAATTGTTCCCTCTAACGTACACAAAAAAAAGGCACTATGGCATATCGTTGCCATACTCCTTACAGGCCTATTAATATTGTTAGTGGTAGAATCCTGCATATGATTAAACTGTTAAGTAAGCATTAGGGATTACAACCTTAAGAACAAATGCAATGAATTTTCTTTTAAACATATAAAATAATTTAGAAATTGGGAAATTCATATACAAATAAATATATACAGCAGACAAAAAAGTACTTTTTAAATATTTCGTACCAAAAGCTAAAACTGAAAATATAAATCACAGAAGAATTAAAACTAGTCTCTCTCTCAGTTTTAGTAATACTATATAAACTGCTTCTATTAGGGAAGATCAATGGTATATTAGCAACCAAGTTCAACTTGAGTGTATTGTAGATTATTCTTTCAAAAAAATTGATTAAACAATGCATACACGTTACAAGCAAGCATGTACATTAATAATACTAGTTTCTCACACATAATTAAAGCAAGAAAACATAGCAAGTAAGCAAAAAACTGTTCAACATTTGCACACTTACCGGTCAAAATAGCTATTTCAGTATTTAGCTATTTACTATGAAAAAAATGGTTATTTTATTAAAGCTTTCTTTAAGAACAGTCTCCAAGGTTGCAATTTGTGCACACATATCTAGCATAAGGCCCACTGAATACATTGACTTCACCCAAGAGCACTGTGCTGTAAAACTGGTTCCTTTATATAGACTAACTGATTGCTTAAGAAGTGTATGTACAAATGGTTATAGTGAGTTATTCAGAGAACCACAGCATGGACAGTCTTTCTGGAAATTTGACACAAGCACAATCCCCCAAAATAAAACAATATCATACTGTTGTACAAAAAATAATTTAGGCAGAGCCATTCACTTCAGGCCCTATTCTTACTACTGTATGCCTCAATGCTCAAAACCTACTGAATTAGAAAGAAGGCAGAACAAGTTAGAAAAGGCAGGTGGTAATACAGATCTTACTACTCAAAAATCAAGTCATATAGCCTCCTGGTAAGACATGTCATGAACTTCTTTCTAGTACTTTCAATGTGATCACTGAAACTAGGTTATAAAGATATTTATCGGCAACTTTTATCTTAGAACATTCACCACTTACTGCACTATTTTATTTATGAATTCTTACATATACTATTTATCTACATTAAGGACAGATTTTTAAAAGCTGAGGGTACATAAAACATTAATTCTGAAATCTCATGGAGCATGATGCAAATCCTAAGCTAGTTGGGAGAATTCTATCACTAAGAGTAGATATTCAGTCTTCTCTAGTCTCCAGAAAAAGTGAATGTCAGCATTATTTGGGAAATGCTAAAATATTATTCAGAAGTTAGAGGTCAATATAGAACTCCAAACAATAGCTAGAAGATTGTGGTAAGGTAGAAACAAAAACAATCTATCAGTTTAATGATGAAACAAGCCTGGTTGAATTTTCAGATATGTACAGAAGCTTTAAAAATCTAGCTTGCCATGAGAACAAAAATATATCAAATTAACCAAGAGGCTCTTACTGGACATGAGAAACTCAAGTTAGAGTGATTGAATAGTATACTTTCACAAATGTGTTCAAATACATTATTAGTTTATTCACAATGGATGGAGGGAGGGAGGGAGGGAGGGAGGGAGGACTTAGTTCAGTATCCATTTCTAAAGTACAATCCCCAGTGACTGGATAGTCAATGAACTTCAGAAATATGGGCTTTGTAATGACAATTCAGTTATTTCTACAGAACCACAGTTTCCCCAGTTTAGAGCAGACCCCATCTTATAAAAAGTTAGATTATAATAAATTTGTTCATCATTACTGCACAATAGATTTATTACTGTTGTTTTAGCACAGAGGCAGTCATCTCTTTCTGAGCATTCCACCATGAGATGATCATAAAAATTGGAAGGAATGAACTATGATAAGATTTATGAAGTTATATAGTTGTATACAGCCATCTCAAATTATCCAAATAATAAAAGATGGAATCTGTATGGTTAAGGGGAAAAAAGCTTCAGAAATTTGTTCTAAATAAAAATATGGTGAAAATGGTGTGCTACCTTAAGCTGTCTTAAGGTTTAAAAGGAGCCCAACCCATACTGAGAAATGCAAAGGAGTGAGATAAACCCAGCAGCAATTTATTAGGACACATGCAGTTAACCCTGGACAGTATTTTTTTTTAGGCACTGAAATAAAATGCCTACAAAGGAAAACATCAATATTTTAACCCTAACCAGGAACCACCTGAACAGTTCTAATAGGATGAAGGAGTAGAGAAAGGCCCCAATTTAGGCTATTTGGTTTAGATTAGGAAGAGATAGCCAGAAAATGTTTATACCTCAAAGCTGTTTCATTAAATCCTGTTAAAAAAGTAAAAAGTAAAAAAAAATAAAATATGAAGTACAATAGAAACCAGTGATATTTCTGGCAAAGGTGAAAAAGAAACAACAGATTCAAATCACCCTTGGCTATTGTAGATGCTACAGTAGAATTTCTGCACCTAAATAATTGTTTAATATTTGAAACTTATTGAAAAATCCTGAAGTGGCCTTGGTCTAATTATTTTACATCTCAAGAGTCTGGCATTTTAACAGAGGTGTGTAGACTTTCTTTATCCATCATATATAAGCTAACCTCACATATATTGCAAAACAAAAATAACAATAATTAGGCACAGAAACAAATGAAATGCATGCTTTCATTCAGAGATGACTAATGAAGAAAGGAAGGGCCAGTTTAGGGTTTTGGTTTTTTAAAAATTAATTAATTAATTAATTAATTACAACAGTATATATAAGCATAAGCATGAAATAACTATACGATATAAGCATAAATATAATCATAAGTATGTAATAACTATATGAAATTGGATACAAGCAAAGGGAACATTAGGACAGGAACAGTAAGCACCTATTACACATATCCAACATTCTATGCAATCTCTGCTTGAAAATTGTCTGCAATATTCAGCAAAGCCTAAGTAAGGCAGAAAGTTGTAATTATAAAATCAGATACTACAGCTGAATTGTTTGAACTCTCCAGGATTCATGCTAAAACTGAACAACTAAAGAACAAAGAAGAAACAAAAGGACTTCAAATGCACAGCAGGTGCCATTGTTTACAAGCACTTACTGGATTTAGCCTAGCTATACAATGCAAAGTACCCAAGAACCAATTTTGAATACTGCCAAGTGTTATCCAGGTTGGGGTTCTTCCCAGTTTTATTCATAGTGGCTTGGGATTCTGGAATTTATAATGCAAATATAAATAAAAGACATTGAGTCTGGTTGGTTTTAATTGATTTTATGATTATCTACTGCCGAGGATCACTTGTTTGAGATGGGTGCCTACATAAACTCCATGGATGGATGAACTGAAAATTATGGAACATACACAACAAACACGTCTCCCTTACATTTACAGTGTAATTAAAGAACACTGTATTACAAGCTTAACTTCTTGATGGAGCATCTGAGGCAATGAGTTCTGGGATGCTAAAAAATAAAATTCCAGATGAGTGTAATAATGGAATTATTTCCCCACAATTCCTTCAAACGTGTGATTCTAATCTTCCGTTTTCATGTTATATAATTTATCACAGCTGATTAGAAGCACAATTCCATATCCATATTCCAATATAGAAAAATGTTTTAAATTTCCATGCCCTGGTATGAAATTCCTAAAAATCCAGCTCTCCAGTCCTATTTATGCAGCGCAAAAGACCTTAGCATGTAAACAAAAAGACTATGAAAGGATAGTGAATATCCTTTTCATTTGTCTTGCAGTGAAAAATTTACCATATCCATTTGTAGTTTTCATTCTGCCTTGTACTGCTAACATTCTTAAATACCATTAACAAATTAAATACAAAATTTAATAATAATTAATAATAATTTATTACACATGTATACTTCCCAACTTTTAATTATTTTTGGAAGCTTATATCAATCAAACAAGGAAATTGCAACAAAAACAATTAAAGATGGCAAACATAATAAATCATAATAAACATAATTCTCTCCGTCTCCCTCTCAGCAGAAGTATGGGTAAAGAGCCAGGCCTCCCAACAATTCTGAACAACCACAACATGAGAAACCCAAACAATATCATTTTAAAAAATGTATTTGAAGGAGGGGCAAATATAAATTTCTTAAATATTGCATATTTATTTATATTTCCAAGGGAGTACTTCCCATTTTTTCACTTAGAAAAGTGGTACAAGTCTTCACTTGCATTAATACAGATAGCAAGAGCCATTGTTCAAACTTTTATTAGCTCAGCAATAAGAAGCCTCCCTTCAAAATTTAAAATGTTTGAAATGTTAACTATGTCTCAGAGGCAACTGGCTAAGTACTAAACTGAGTTACAGTATAAATCCCTCTCAATTCTATTAACCTCTTCCCAGAGTTGATGTTACCAGCCTCCAAAAAAGAAGACTGCACACATACCTCACAGTCATGTTTTGTGTGTTTGGCAACCAGTCCACATTTATGGCCTTAATGGTGACAGGAAGAGTGAAACCCCTTGTATTGTTATGTTTGCCATCTTTCATTGCAGAATCACATGATCATGATTGTGATTTGCAATATTGGGAGGGGAGGACATACCAGAATTTAGTTCCTGTTTCTGGGGAGAAATTACCATTGCAGACAATGGATTTGCTTAACATCCACAGTGACTCACTTAATGACTGCAGTACAAAAGGCTACTTAATGACTGGCACAACTAACAACCATAATTCCAGACTCAATTAAGCTCGTAAATTGAGGGCTGGCTATATAAACATGGAGATTCAAGCCAAACCATTTAATCTCTCATTCTTTGTCAAATCAAACAAGTCATATACTAGCAGATACAGCTATTCCTGTGTTTTGAAGGATGGAAACTCAGAAACAGTTACTGAAGAGACAATGGTGAGAATTCCCTTATGATGCCAAGTGAAAATCTTTTTCTCAGGCTTTTTAATAAGCATTCTTTTAAATCTGAATTTGCCAATACCCTAGTTTGTACTATGTTTTCATTTTGCAGTTTATTTTATTGTAAATGTTTTTAGTAACTTTGTATGTTTTAATATGTTTTACTGCTGAGCACTCAAAACAGTTCTGAGTGCCTTTAAATTTCAAATAAATAAAGCTATTTTGGTTTTTTTTTCTATTTAGACTATTAGAACTATTTGCAATGTCAGTCCCATCCCAAGACTGGCAGCAGTAATGAGCTGGATCAGATGAGCAGGACACAACAACCACTATCACAAGGAAAGGTCAAATGGAAGGCCCTTGAATTGTTAGTGCTGAGGGGTTGATTTACTGATATGAGGGGCCATGAAATGTTTTCTTTCTTTAAGGGTAGTAGCAGAAGTAGAGGTCAGGAAGGCTTCAGGAAGAAAAATGCACAGAGAGACACTTTAGAAAGAGAGAAATTACTGTTTCTATGATAAAAAAGCAGTGGAGAAACTGAGTATATCATGTAGCTCAGATGTCCCCAATCTTTTGGGCACCAGGGACCGGTTCCGTAGAGAGAGGTTTTTCCACGGACCAGAGGGGGGGATGTGGTTCCCTGTGCTGTCTGTATCCTGCAGATGGGGCTTCACTTATTTGCACAGCCTGTTTGCTGGCATGTCATAGCCCGGTGCTGGTCCACAGACCAGGGGTTGGGGACCCGATGTAGTTGATTTCCATTCTGTATTCTGCCTCAGCCATCAAACTCTCTGAAGAAGTTGCAATAGACCAGTGATGGTGAATCTTTTAGAGACCGAGTGCTCAAACTGCAACCCAAAACCCACTTATTTATGGCAAAGTACCAACACAATAATTTAACCTGATACTGAGGTTTTAATTTAGAAAACAACAACTCATATGTTAACATCTTTTGTCTTAAAAGAAAAACACAGTAACAGAGGTTTCAATGATACAAATAACTTTTCATTGAAAGGTAAAAGTTTGCATTTGGCATGCTTTTGAACTTGGGAAAGTTAAAAGATTCAAGGTTTCTGAGTTATAGGTGTGGTATATGTAAGATAACACAGCGAACCCTAGACTTTTAGAGACAAGTTATGAACAGTTTTAATTCAGGCTTTACAGATAACTTTTAGGACAGGCTTATAAGTAGGAGGGGGGAAAACCAAGTTATTGATCAGGAGGGTATTTCAGCTAACCAATAACTGGGACTCCTCCACACAACCCTATTGGATAACACAAGAGCCAAGCCGGGCACATAGAGAGATGGTGAGGGAAGAAGAGTTGTTATTTCTCCCCCCCCCCCAAAAAAAAAAAAAAAAAAACCAGAGGGGAAATGGAGGATTCATCTTCTTTCTCCAAAAGCTTTCAGAGGCTTCCCGGCTGATCCCAAGGGCTGCGAACAGTGGCACGGGAGAGGAAAGCCCAGGCAAACTCTTCCCAATTTGCCAGCCAAAGTGCTTCCGCTGGTTTCTTCAGGAAAGCTGCGCCACAGTATTGACTTGAAAGCGAAAGGGAACCTTGAGGTGACTTCTACGTGAATCCTTCGGGCGGCACTTTCTCCTCCACACCAGGACGATGGAAAGGACCTTAGCGTGTAAAAGGCATGCGCTGGAGGGGACGGGGGAGAGCAGCATGCAAAATCCCTCGAGAAGGGTGAAAGAAATGGCCGTTCCCGGCAAGTGTCGCTTGGGTGTTGGGCCAACACTCAATACCCTCCCCTCGGACACTGGCCGGCATCGAGAGCTCGTTTTTTTCTTTTTGCAGGAAGGTGAGCGAGATAGTCTAGCAGCTAGCATGCCCATGGAGACGGCTCCAAGTGCCCCCTCTGGCACGCATGCCATAGGTTCGCCATCACTGCAATAGACCATCTAGCAGTCAGCAACTATAACAGTTAAACATGTTAATAGAAACCAGACCCCAGGGTTTGGTCTCAGTTTCATGGAGATTATATACTATGGCCTATCCCTAGACAATGAATTATAGTCACCATTCTTGCTTATCATGTCATGTTTGCAAAAAATCACATAGAAATTTTTAAAAACATGGTGATATTGCATATTCTCCCTTTTAAGACACTCTTTTTTCTTAGGTTTATGTTCTTCAGAATTAAGCAATGCTATTCCCCCAATGATATTTCTAGAGCAGTGTTTGTCAACCTCATCAATTTTAAGATGGGTGGATTCCAACCTCCAGAATTTCTCCACTGCATGCAAGAGGGACTCTGGGAACTGAAGTCCACATATCTTAAAAGTTGCTGAGTCTGATAAATACTACTTTAGAGAAGCTAACTGAATTTCTTGCCATTACCAAACTCTATTTTAGTTTGGAAAGTTTTTTTTTTCCTTTATATGTCTCTAAGGTAACATGAAACACAGAGGATAAAACTAACAGCACAGTGACTCTCTAAAATTCTTTCTTTAGATCAGTTATCCCATCTGGAGTATAACACAGAGCTGGACTACAATACTGATTGCCCTGAGCCAAGATTCCTTCCAGCTGAGCAAGTATGAATCTCTATTGAAGTTTTCTGGAAAATATAGAAATAGGTTGCTTTCTTCCATTATTTTTTCAATTTCCTAAAAAAATCACCAAATTCTAGTACCTAGGATTTGATATCTCCACAATAAAGCGTCAGACTTGCATGGATTCCACATATATTTTCAGAATCCAAATCATAATCCATTCTATTATGCTTGATTTCTAGCATTGCTGACTAGGGATAGAACTTCAGAGCTGAAGATCATTTTAACAGCTAGTGGCTCCTACTACTGGGAATAAAAATTCCTGTCACAGTCAATTTAATCTAATTAGCAACCCTTGTCATGACGAAGCCCAAATCTGATGGAACTAGTCCTGGAAAACATAATTCAGTATTATTAGAGAAGTCAAGGATAACATTTATTAGCATGACTAAAATTCCTTATTGCTGAACTGTAATTGTGAAGACCATAAACTGAGCCAAAAATTACTACTATAGGATGGGTAGTATGTATTAGAATATAACTAAGAAGAGCAAATGTTATAAACATTAAGTTAAAAGTTGCAAGTCCTATTGCATACTCTTTACTCTCTTTTCCAAGTATTTATCACAACTAACTTAATTCTCTAGTTGTTATACTATGAAATATAGTGGATGTAGACAATGAGTCTTTCTAATTTTATAATGTGAGTTAGCATATCCAGATTTTGGTGGTGATAGAAATAAAAGGAAGGGAAGGTTTATAAGAAATTTTGAAAATCAACCAATTGGTTGTCATGTCTCCAATTAAGAAACTACTTCTCCCATAAAACCTTTTCCAACACTTTCAGTTTCTAGGAATGTTAAGATCACAAGTCTCATAATTCGGTACTGTAACAGTACAATAACTTCTACTACTATATGTGAGAACATTGAGAGTGGTAGTTCTAACACATTTAGAGACTGCCAGATTGGAAAACTACTATTGTTCAAATTTAAATTTAATTATTAAAACTGTCACCTTATGCATTCAAGCAATATCCAGTTTCAGTTTCAGAAAGCTTTATATTTTCATCAAAAGATTATTCAATAGAAAGTCAGCATGATACAAGATTTGGCAGAATTAAACAAAAAACAGAATTATTACAAAAATAAACATGGTGTTGCAAAAGGAGTGACTCTTAGGCTGTTACAGCACAGTGCCACAAGGTTGCCTCGAGGGGAGCAGACAGAGCTGAATCTCTCTCTCTCTCTCTCTCGCTGCCCGACTGCAGCAGGAAACGGCAGGCAGCCCATTCTGTCTCTCAACTCTCTCTTTCTCTCATCTTTCTCTTTCTCCCTCTCTCGTTTGTATGTGTGTGCGTACATGCGTACATATTCCCCTCTACTTACCTCTTTTTCCAGTCCTTGCTGGGAGACGCACAACTTTTATCAGTGCTTAGATACTGTCCAAGTATCTGCAGCAAGCAGCCACAGAGGTGGCAAGAGAAATATGGGGAGACGCGCCCCAGCCAGCGTCTCAGGGTGGAGAAAGTCCCCATATTTTTCTCTCCACCTCCATGGCTGCTTGCTGCTTTTGCACTTAAACGTAACTTGCTGCACAATGGGGGAGACGACGTCCCCTCCTCCTTCTCCTGGAGCCCATTACGACGTGGAACATTTGCTGTAGCTGGGCAGCCCAGCCAATGTCTCAGCATGGAGAAAAGTTGCGCGTCTCCCAACAAGGGCTGGAAAAAGAGGGAAGTAGAGGGGCGCTTCACTTCCGCTCTGGAAGCATGGCAGGGCTGCAGGCTGTGGACTGGTTCAGGGGCGTGGCCAACCAGCGATTGCTACCGGTTCAGCGAACCAGCCCCAATCTCCGCTCCCGGTTCTCTCGAACCGGTCCAAATCAGTAGCATTTCACCCCGATTATATTCCTATATACATATTCCAGGGTGCTATTGTTATATGAACTTTTAAAACCTGGAAGGCAATTCTTTACATTCTTCTGTAACTCCACCTCCATTATTGGACAGAATACTTCCAATTCCACCACCTCCCTTTTGTTGGGAGTCCACTTTTGCCTCTGCTTCTTTCAATTACACTATCTTTAGCCACCAAACTTTTTAAATACAAATCTACATTAGTAGATAATCTGTTATTTTCATATCTATGCCAACCTCACAGTCACAGTATTTGTCTTTTTTTAATGTCTGATAAACATATTTTTGAAAACTCAAGAATTTCCACTCTACTCTACTAAAGTCTTTTTAAAACATACTGCCAAACTATAGAACTGTAGATCTCCCACTGATTGGAACACTTTTTTCTGTGCCTTTTTGTCTAAATATTTTCCTCCTCTGTTCAACAGTCTCTGATTCTCCGAGACTGCCTGGTCAAGTTCCTGCAGTTTTCTTGGCAAGATTTTTCAGAAGTGGTTTGCCATTGCCTCCTTCCTATATGGTTGAGAGGAAGTGACTGGCTCAAGGTCACCCAGCTGGATTCATGACCAAGGCAGGACCAGAACTTATAGTCTCCCCAGTTTCTAACTGATACCTTTACCACTACACCAAATTAGCTCTTCTGCCTAACTATAAAAATATCTACTTTGGAAGTACTAATAATTCCCCAACTAACTCCTCTCCAAACATGGATGGATTCCATATTGTCAGACCATTACAACCTTGAAACCTAACATTATCCAAAGGAGATTCCTTCTCTAAGCTTCATCAACCATGCCAGTCTAAAAAAACAACAGATAGCAACAGGGTTAAGAAATATCTCTCCATTAAAACACCTGGGAATTCCAGCAGCACTAGATGAAACCCTGTTGTTTCCTACTCCCATTTACGGGTAAGATCAATTAGCCTTCCCCACCTTGCACCCTCCAGGGTTATTGAAAGAAACTTGGAATTCCATGCTTGAATGCACAGTAACCATTCTGAGATTTGTATCTCCAGGATATAATCTGGCTGCAAAATGTGGTTATATACTGGTTAGATCCAGATCTCATTGTATTTTAAGTTTCTCATTTCGCCTTAAAAACATTTTTTCATCTTAAATTTAAGAATAAAACCATTCCTCAAATCCACATTTAGCTTGGGCTAAGTAAATCCATACTCTGAAATAAAATTGATTACAGTCAGAGAATAAAGTTTCTATATTATAATAGAAAGTTCTTTTCAAGTACTGGGCCAATTCCCATATTAACTACCAGGTATATACCAGCTAGACATGTACAATGTTTTAAATAAAAAAATCTGGAGTCTCAGATAACAAACAAGTTAACCTAAAGAGTTTCAAGAATGCACATTTTATCACTATTAATATCACTATATTATTACTATATTTTATTATTATTTTTTTACTTATGTTTCATTTCTTTCAGAACTTTTCCAGCTTATTTTTTCACTTTGGGGGTGTGGGGCAGAAAGACAGGAATCAGTACTAGATATGACTCACCCAAAATTTTGCTTTTGCAGGTAGCAAAATCTGCATCACACCTTTAAGCTGGTGCTTCTTCAAAATGCTCCCCAGCAGTCTAAAACTCTACAATACTTCCAAACAGTCTTCCTAAGAAACTCAAGGTAAGTTTTTTTTCCCCCTTCTCCGCCAAATTTAAACTTCCTGCTTCCTATGCAACCACAGTTCCACCAATACTCTAGCTCAGGGGTCTCCAACCTTGGCAACTTTAAGATTTGTGGACTTCAACTCCCAGAATTCCTCAAAGCAAAGCTGGTTGAGCAAAACTGGCTGAGGAATTCTGGGAGTTGAAGTCCACAAGTCTTAAAGTTGCCAAGGTTGGAGACCCTTGCTCTAGCTCTTCTCTCAGTGATTTATGCTTTGCATAAAGAGTGTAACAGCTCAGCCACTGCAATGAACATACAACCCATAATGAAAAGTTTTTTAGAAATATTTCTGACCTGTTCCTATAGCCCATATTTTAAACTAGCCTGCTTAGAGCAACTCTTCTTGTAGTCCTAGTTTTCTGTTCCCAATTTAGATAAATAAGATGTTTTGATTAGCTTTTCAATTTTAATCTTATTAGCAACACAAGCCTGAATGCTCCATATGCCTTGTACAGAACTCCCTGAGAAGCAGTGAAAAACATCTTCGTGGCCGATTAAATCTCCGTCATCTTTGCCAATTCCAAATAATTAATTTGGACATCTTAGCTTCACTCTGGGAAATACATTTTCTAGTCTTGCTTAGCACATATATACCTAACAGTAAAATGTATCATTTCACTGTTGAGAAATCCTTCACATTATTGTGATTGCATGGATATTCCATTCTGGATTGGAAAGAGAACAACATAATCAATCAGTTTGTAAGCTTCAAAACTGTAAAACAGCACATCGAAGGGGTGTCAGTCTTACCTAACATGCTCCTTCTCGGTGTGCTGAGAGAGATTCCAAGGAATGGGTTAACTCTGCCTTGCTGCTCATTAGACTGAGTCTGTCAATCTTCTGTGGTCATGCCTCTCGTCTGTATTTTTAATGAAGGCGTAGTGATTGATTTGACATGTTTTGTTCTGATTTGGTTACTTCTGGGCTCTGGACCAGACGGTCTCAAGGGTGGGGTTGGATTCTCTCTCACCAAGAAAAAGCATGTCAGGTAAGACCAATACCCCTTTCTCCAGTGTGCTGAGGAGAATCCAAGGAATGGGACATACCAAAGCTGGCTCATCCTAAAGGTGGGCAGTGGTCTGGTCCAGAGTCCCCAAGGCTGTGGGAGCGAGGTGGCTCTTCTTGCAATTGATTGAGAATCTGTGATCTTGAAGGACCCGGATTGTGACTCGCAGATCCTATGTCACCCGAAGGCGAGAGAAGCACTGGATCAATATGTTGTCCAGGTAACATTGGACGCGAATAGTAATAGTCCTGAGTTGAGCCAACAGTGTCACCCGAATCTTGATGAATGTCCTGGGTGCTGAAAACAGGCCAAATAGTAAGGCCTTGTATTGATAGTGATGGTCCGCATAGACCAAAAGATCCAGTACAGAGATAGGAACAGACAGCAGTTCCAGGCCAAATGGCCATTTTGTGGAAACGGAAGTCACCCCTTTTGCCGGGTGCCAGCTCCAGATAACTGCAAGTCCAACCCTCCCATTGATGGCTATCTAAGTCTCTTTGCCGATCAATGGGAAGAAGCTACCACAGATGCATGGGTCCTGAACACGGTAAGAATAGGTCTCACCCTCGAATTTCTCTCCATTCCCCCAAGGTTCTTCACTTGTTGCTCCATCTCAAGCAACAAAAGAAACCTCATGGAGGACACAATCCAACATCTGTTGAACATTCAAACCATCCAACCAGTCCCAGAGGACCGGCAGGGGCAGGTTTTAGTCCATCTTATTCATAGTCCCAAAGACTTTGGGGGAGGGGTGGAGAGCAATTCTGGACTTAAAGAGGTTAAACAAGAATCTGGTTTACAGAAGGTTCAAAATGCATTCCCTCCAGTCCATATTGGAGAGCATCAGAGAGAGTAACTTCTTGGAACCTGGTTTGCTGGATGTTGCCCTTGGTGCACGGAGATATCAGATGCCACAGAGGCTGATTGATGGCTTTGCTGCATGACTGCAGCAATCCCTTGTGCAATGGCCTCTGAAATCAAGAGCCTCATTTGAGAGATTTCAAAGAACCTCATTTGAGAGATTTCTTGATTTTCCCTTGGGCTGAGTCCTGCCACTGTGGGTAAAGGTGGCCTCTGGGGCAGGCCTCATCCTTTTCAAAGATGGTTCCCAATGTCCTTCTGCTGGAAGCAGATTTGACAGGACATTAAAAAAGGCCTCATTGCTGTCTGGCATTGAAAAGTGTGGCTGAGAGGATTGCCATCTGGAGACCAAGCCTGGCAAGCTCAGGCTGTTTACTTACCTTGTCTCACACAGAGGCTCTAACGGCTGAGGCTGGAAAGCACGGAAAATGAGTTTTCCCCCTGGGGGAATTTACCTGTCTCTGCCGCTCTGCCTCTCTCTCCTCTTTGGCAGTCTCTTTATCCAGGGCCTTTTGATGCCTCCATGTGTCGTTTTCCTCGGCCTTAGAGGCCTTTTTGGAGGAAAGGACTTTTGCCCTGATCTGGGCAGCCACACCTTTAATGGCCGATCTCAGCACTGAGGAGCTTTCTTAGGGGCCTGGGTTTTGGCTGCAAAGCTCTGTTCTTCCCCACTTACTATTTCTTTGCGGCAGCCTCCAAGAAGGCAGGCTTGTTCCGAGTGGGATACTGCTGCCGCAGCTGATTCCTTTGCTGCTAGAGAATTTGCACTGGAGACTGGGAAGTGACTCTAGTCCCCTCTGCCGATAGCAGGAAGCTTAAGAGAGACCTCGGCTTTGTCAGGGTGAGCTGGATAATGGCGGCTATGCCGGTCAAACCAGGGATCCAGCCAGTCCATTTGCTCTCCTTGCGAATACTTGGAGGAGCCGAATGCCTCCTGTCAGTTGAATTGAGAATCCAAGGAAAGGAGCTCTGTATTTGCTCTTTATAAATTTCGAAGGTTGGAGCTAGTTTTGGAAACTATTTGAGCGAAAGACTGAGTCAAAACTGGGGACGCAGACAAGAGAGGCGTAACCACAGAAGATTGACAGACTCAATCTACTGAGCAGCAAGGCAGAATTAACCGATTCTTTGGATTCTCCTCAGCACACTGGAGAATATGTGGTTCCACAGAATCACTGTACTGTGATCTCCAATGTTGACTTTGCCAATCAACACGGGCATCTTCTTGCAACAGATTTGGTGTTCAATACACAATTTCCATCACAACTAAGTTACATTATTTTTATTCTATGACTCAACCCAGTGGTGGGTTCTAACAGGTGTTACCACCGATTCGCTTTGTGCATGCACTTTGTGTGCGATCTAGTGGCAAATTTTGTCTAACAAAGCCCAGTTGTATTTTCATAGAGAATATGAAATTTTCAAAGGGGTCAGGAATCCTTCGAATACTTTGGGACAACTCTCACTGTAAAACTCTCAATCACTGGAAGCCTGTAAGTTTAAGGAAACTGCCATACACAACACAACTTTATCATAAAAATGACTCCAAATATCACCCAATTCTACACATGTAACGAAATAGCTATTTATATCTTCCATAAAATATTTGAACATTTGTTTTTCTATCTTAATGCTCTGTGCACCATACTGAAAGAACTACATGTGAATCCTTGATTTACAAATACAATTGTGACTTCCATTGCTAAAGCAGTGAGTTGTACCTGATTTTACAGAACTTTTGGCTGTAATTTAGGTAAAATCACAAAATCATTAAGTAATCTAACTTTTCCCATTACTTTGCTTCTCAGAAGCTCCCAGGAAAATCACAAGTGATGATCATGTGGCTTTGGGACACTGCAACTATCATGAATACATGCTGGCTGCCAACTGACTGAATTCTGGTCACGACACCAATCATAAGGATGTTGTAATAGGGATTAAGAATGAGGACCAATCACTGTTTTCAGCACTGCTGTAACTTTGAACTGTCATTAAACAAACCTTTTAAACAAACCATCTGCAACTTCTTGAGAGTTCTCAGGTTTATTTTTTTCATTATCATTGCACTTCTCCCTCAATTGATCACCATTAATTGTTGCACCATTAATTGTTGTACCCCAGAAACACTTCCAGATGAGTTTCTTTCAGATGCACTAACCCTAACCCCAAGTCTAAACCTGAGAAGCTTGATTGATATAGTCTTCCTGTGGAGATCAGTAAAATGAGAACCCAGATACGCAATATGCAATATACTGAAGTTGTAAACAGCCCAGAGAGTGCTGCAAAGCACCATGGGGCACTATATAAGTGTTGTTGTTGTTACTGTATTCTTCAGAGTTCTTTTGTTTGCACTGTGTTAGGCAGCTACATACAGCATTTCAAAATTACTCAGTATCCACAATAAAGGTGACTACTATGGAGGTAACGACAGAAGTCTCATTCCATATTTTGTACAGCATAAAAAAATCAACTATGAATGTACAAAATTTACTGAAACGTGAAGAATTTGATCACCTGAAAATCTTGGCATTTTCCCCTCCCCCCAAAAGCAAAGTTTCAATTCTTATTACTACATTTCCTAAAATTGGAAGCATATAAGAACAGAACACTGAAGTATTAAAAATTTGACAAGTTGGGGAAATAAAAATAATTAAGAGGTTATGTCCAGGCCTCTCAAGGTGGCCAGAAAAAGTAAATGATTCCAATTAACCAAGATGAAAAGATAATCACTTCAATACAGACATCTATTAGCCCTAAATGTAATATTTTAAGTTTTCCTGACTTACTAATGTTGACTATGCACCATCAATCCTACACATCTTGATCATAAATAATAAAATCCTATATTTTATTTGGTATATTTGAAGATATATTCTTTTCTGAACATAAACATCTATATGAAGCCGCTGGGTGAGATCATCAGTGGTTTCGGTGTGAGGTACCAGCTGTACGCTAACGACACTCAGCTGTACTTTCCCACACCGGACCACCCCAGCAAAGCTATCGAGGTGTTGTCCCGGTGTCTGGAAGCCGTACGGGTCTGGATGGGGAGAAACAGGCTCAAGCTCAAGCTCAATCCCTCCAAGACGGAGTGGCTGTGGATGCCGGCATCCCGGTACAGTCAGCTGCAGCCTCGGCTGACTGTTGGGGGCGAGTCATTGGCCCCAATGGAGAGGGTACGCAACTTGGGCGTTCTCCTGGATGGACGGCTGTCTTTCGAAGATCATTTGACGGCCGTCTCCAGGAGAGCTTTTCACCAGGTTCGCCTGGTTCGCCAGTTGCGCCCCTTTCTAGACCGGGATGCCTTATGCACGGTCACTCATGCTCTCGTGACATCTCGTCTGGACTACTGCAATGCTCTCTACATGGGGCTCCCCTTGAGGAGCACCTGGAGACTCCAGGTAGTTCAGAATGCGGCTGCGCGGGTGATAGAGGGAGCCCCTCGTGGCTCCCATGTAACACCTCTCCTGCGCAGACTGCACTGGCTGCCTGTGGTTTTCCGGGTGCGCTTCAAGGTTTTGGTAATGATCTTTAAAGCGCTCCATGGCATAGGGCCAGGTTACTTACGGGACCGTCTGCTGCCTCTGAATGCCTCCCACCGGCCCGTGCGCTCTCACAGGGAGGGACTCCTCAGGGTGCCGTCAGCTAGGCAGTGCCGACTGGCGACGCCCAGGGGAAGGGCCTTTTCTGTGGGGGCTCCCACCCTCTGGAACGAGCTTCCCCCAGGACTTCGTCAACTTCCTGACCTTCGGACCTTCCGCCGCGAGCTTAAGACACATCTATTTATTTGTGAAGGACTGGACTAGATTTTTAAATTTTAATTGTTTAAATTTTAGATTTGGTTTTAAATTGGGTTTTATTATTTATATGTCTATTTTAAATATTTGGCCTATTTAATAAGTTTTTTAGATTAATGTTTTACTTTGTATATTTATGTTGCTTTTATATGGCTGTACACCGCCCTGAGTCCCTAGGGAGATAGGGCAGTATAAAAATATGAATGAATGAATGAATGAATGAATGAATGAATGAATGAATGAATGAATGAATGAATAAATAAATAAATTAAGTGTAACCAGAAGAGCAGGAAGATACCCGGATCCAAACAGCAGTTTCTTCAAATAAAGTCCTCACCACCACTTTTTTTACTTTGGTTTTATTTTTTGCAAGGGGGAAAAAAAGAAATAATCTGGCCACAAATAATTTCTTTGCATTTTTAGTATTTGCATAAAATAGAGCCAATGTGAGCTTCTAAATATTATCCAAGTTTCAAGAGGTAAATGCTTGCAAAGCAAAGTTAGATCTTGACATGCCTAGCAGGGGTGGGTTCTAAATTTTTTTTACTACCGGTTCTGTGGGCGTGGCTTGTTTTGTGGGCGTGGCTGGGCGGTCATGTAACTGGGTTGGAGTGGCTTGGCAGTCATGTGACTGGGTGGGCGTGGCCAATAACAATAAATAATAAACATAATAAACATAATTATTTTGTTTAATAACGTATACGAAACAATAAGAGGTACCAAAAACCAACTTTTATACTTTACACCCACACAACACAAAATAACTGACACACACAATGTAAAAGCAGCTGCACTTCACCCAAAATGCCCCCTACAACAAGCAGGAATCTCACACAGCCACAAAAAGCACAAAAACCAACTTTCACACTTTACACACATACACAACACAACACAACACAATTGATACACACAACATAAAAGCAGCTGCACCTCACCCAAAATGGCCCCTGCAACAAGCAGGAACTTCACACAGCCACAAAAAGCTCAAAAACCAACTTTCATACTTTACCCACACACACAACACAACTGACTCACACACACACACAAAATGCCACATACAGCTTTAGAGTGAAACACTACAGAAACACACCAAATCTCAGAAAGCTGCACAAATATTTCATTTTATTATTTTATTTTATTTATATTTTTTAGATCAGGGATCTCCAACCTTAGTAACTTTAAGGTTTGTGGACTTCAACTCCCAGTATTCCTCAGCCAGGAAAGCTGGCTGAGGAACTCTGGGAATTTAAGTCCACAAGCCTTATAAGTTACTAAGGTTGGAGACCCCTGTTTTAGATAAAAGCAGCTAAATTTAAAACTTCCTTAACTTTTAATTGCTGTCTAAAAACCGAACTCCTTAAAAAAAACCAATTAACTGTTGTGAGGTCATCAGTGGCTTCGGGGTGAGTTATCAACTGTACGCTGATGACACTCAGCTGTACTTTTCCACCCCGGGCCACCCCAACGAAGCTGTTGAACTGCTGTCTCGTTGCCTGGAGGCCGTACGGGTCTGGATGGGGAGAAACAGACTCAGACTCAATCCATCCAAGACGGAGTGGCTGTGGATGCCGGCACCCCAGTTCAGTCAGCTGCAACCGCAGCTGTCTGTTGGGGGCGAGTCACTGGCCCCAACAGAGAGGGTACGCAACTTGGGTGTTCTCCTGGATGGACGGCTGTCGTTTGAAGATCATTTGACGGCCGTCTCCAGGAGAGCCTTTTACCAGGTTCGCCTGGTCCGCCAGTTGCGTCCCTTTCTGGACCGGGATGCCTTATGCACGGTCACTCATGCTCTCGTCACTTCCCGCCTGGATTATTGCAATGCTCTCTACATGGGGCTACCCCTGAAGTGCACTCGGAGACTCCAGTTAGTCCAGAATGCAGCTGCGCGGGTGATCGAGGGAGCTCCTCGTTGCTCCCGGGTAACACCGCTCCTGCGCAGTTTGCACTGGCTACCTGTGGTCTTTCGGGTGCGCTTCAAGGTTTTGTTTACCACTTTTAAAGCGCTCCATGGCTTAGGGCCTGGGTACTTACAGGACCGCCTGCTGGTACCTTATGCCTCCCATCGACCCGTACGCTCTCACAGAGAGGGTCTCCTCAGGGTGCCGTCCGCCAAGCAATGCCAGCTGGCGGCCCCCAGGGGGAGGGCCTTCTCTGTTGGAGCACCTACGCTCTGGAACGACCTTCCCCCCAGTTTACGCCAAATATCTGACCTTCGGACCTTTCGCCAGGAATTAAAAACTCATTTATTTATTCAAGCGGGATTGGACTGATTTTTTAAATTCTAAATTTTAAAGTTTTAATCCTTTGTAATTTTATATGGGGTATTTTAGGTTAGGTCAATCTGACGGTTTTAATTCGGCCATTATGGAATAGGTATTTTAAATTGATATTTTAACTTTGTATACTTGCTGTTTTTATTTTTGGCTGTACACCGCCCTGAGTCCTTTGGGAGAAGGGCGGTATAAAAATTTAAATAAATAAATAAATAAATAAATAATAGTTTACTTATTCAACTGAGGCAGGCAGATTGAGTTGCTCACTGAGGAGATGGATTACAGGCAGGCAGATTCACCTGCTAGCTGATGCAACTGATTGCAGAAGCCATGGCTTTGCAAGCCCGAAAGGAGCAGTAATTAGGTAAGTTGGGGAGGAGGCGATTGGGTGGGCATGGGTGGTTGTAAGTGTAAAAAAGTGATTTTAAAAGTCTTTGATGATCAGGAAACTCATCTGGGATTGCCAGAGGAAAGAAAGATTTTAAAAGGCTCCTCTGACGATCCCAGCTGAAGTTGCCTCATGGCAGCCCAGATGATCACAACCTCTTAAAAGGATTTTTTTTACATGTTTTTTAAAGGTTCTGGTAATCAGGTAGGTAATTCAGCTGGGATCGCCAAAGGAGCCTTTTAAAACCTTTTTTTTTTTTTTGCAACCTTTTTGGCCAAGGGAACCGGTTCGGGGGCGTGGCCAGCTGGGCATCGTTACCGGTTCTGTGAACTTGGCCAGATTTTTGTCAGTGGTTCTTAAGAACCGGTCAGAACCAGTAGGAACCCACCACTGATGCCTAGAGGCCAGCAACTTTTACATAAAATAATTTCCCACAGAAATATAGAAACAGAAAATTGATAACAGAAAAAGACCAAGTAGTCCATCAAAAATCTGCCCTTTGGATTGATTTGTTTTTTGTCTTCTTTTTAATGTATTTATTAATGTTTAATTATTTTTAATACTTTTATTATTATTTTTCTTTATCTTTATTTTTGTTGGATGATGACACATGTTTTTCCCAAGCAGTTTAAACTCACTTATTGATGACTGACCCACTGCGCTGGAAGTTGGTTCCAAGCTTCCACTACTCTAACATTATTTTTGAACTTCCCTCCTATCAACCTAAGATTATGTCCCAGTGTACTTGATTTTTGCTTAATATTGAAAATACTGTCTTCTAGAACCTTGTTCGCATCCTTAATATATTTAAAGGATTCAATCATATCATCCCTTTACTTTCTGTTTTCCAGTTCTGTACATACTCAGTTTCTCCAATTTATGAGGTTTTATTCCTCAGATCTTGCACCATTTTGTTGCCACTCTCTGGACTTACTCAAATTTATCAATACCTTTTTTTTAAAGTGTGGTCTCCAGAACTGGATACAGTATTCCAAATGGGATCTGAGTAAAGCCATGTATTAAGAACCTCCTTTTTTCATCTACAACATATTCCATTTTTTTAAAAAACAGACCATTTCCCAAGTTAATCAATCCAAAAAGATTACTTATCTCCCTTTCTCTGGTAGCAAGTTAAAGGGAAGCATTGTGGGGTGGTTGTTTTTTTTCACGTTCACTCTCTTATACACAGACACACCTACTTCTGCTGTTTTCCTCCTTTTACATGCTTATAATACACCAGTTAAATGCTCCAGGTACTGAATATCACATTAACAAAATTTATTCTTATGCTTCCCTAAAAGAAGAGACAGGTGTATGAAAGCAATCTCTGAAGTAAAAGCAGCAAACAGATTGATATTTGAGACATTTATTTTCCATCTGTTCCTGCTATACTACTAAACAGCATACAACTAGGAGGCTAATTATCAGACTGCCCACATGCGCTGGTTTCTGAGGAGCAGAAGTATGATACATGTGCACATCCAAGCACCAAATAATTATACTCCTAAGGCATCTAGACTTTTCCTATGACTGATCAACATGCTTAATCAGCACTCTTTATTGACATATAACTAGTATTAGCTGTTATTTTCCATTCTGATGCCACTTTTTATGCATGGCTGAACTGTGTTACAACAGAAATGAAATAGTTCCGGAGAAAACTGTCATTTCAGTTGCCTTTGTGTGTACAGGAACTATCCTCTACTACTTGGGCAACTCATGAAAGTTAACACAGGTACTCCCAGGTTATGACCTAACTGGGAATGAAATTGCCATTGCTAAGCAAAGCAGTTGTTAAGCAAAACTTCACGTGACTATGCTGCTAAGTGATGGCAATCCAGATTATGGTTATTAAGCAAGAACTTCACCTTTCTCCTACTCTGAAAGAACTGCTTCTGCTTCAACTTCCCCTCCCACCACCCCTGTTCTTTTGGCCATCCTGCACTTGGCCGCCTGTTCGTCTTCTTCCTCTGTTGCTGGCTAGAGATCCAAATTTCTAGCAATGATGCAGCCCCAGGACATGCACAGCTACTTGTGGAATCTGCCAAAGAGACCTTGCCAAATCCAATCAGATAGGAGGATACAGAATGCAGCCAATAGAGAAGTCCTGTCTTCTGCCACCAATATGAGGAATGATAGCTTGCAGAGGTAGGAGAGGTAGCGATGACTCCCCAGGTGAAGAAGGCAGCTGTACAGGAAGCACTGTTTGGAATGGCAGCAAAACTGGAAAAAGCAGGACTTCAGTGAGGGGTGGAGGCGACTCCAGCAACAACGGAGCCTGCTTGCAAGCCTTCTCTTGTTTGACCTAGGGTTGCTCCTGCAAAGTCTCCTCCAGCCTTCTGCAGGAACTGTAGAACATGTCCTGAAAGTCTCTTAGAAAACAGGTCTGTGGACTTCAGCACACTGGAATCTGCTATTTCTTTGCAGAAGCCTGCAGGTCTATTCTCTAGGTATGGTGGACAGAGATCAGGGCAGTTAAAAGGACAGAAATGTTGGGAGTAAGAAAGAAGTTGTTGAGCCTTTGGCAGACAAGGCTCTGCCACTCTGTTGCACTTGCCTTTGGGCCGTGCCCTTGCCTCATATCTGGATCCCTAACCAGCAGCAGGAGAAAGAAGATAGCACCAAGGAGAAGAGGGGCATGAAGTCAGCAAGGGTAGGTGGCCAAAAGAGCAGAGATTGATGTGGGATTGTTAAGAGAGAAACGGTGGAGAGAAACGAAGAAAGGAAGTTTGTACAAGATAGGAGAACATGACTGGCAAATGCTGTGACTGATTGTAACTGTGAGCTAGTCACCAAGCTCCCCAAAATTGATCACATGACCAAGGGAGTACTGCAACAGCCAAAATTTTGATGACTGGTATTAACAACCATTTATTCAGCACTAGTATAATTTTAAAGTTGTTGAGCAAATGCTGATAACCCAATAACTATTTGTACCACATGTGATATTAAGAATGAAATGGCTACAATGACAAGTTGCATTCTTATGCTCTTTAATGAACATAAGAAAAAAGGGACATAAGAAAAAAGGCTCATGTGTATAAGGGTCAATACTCTTCAGCTTTTACATGTTTACGAGTAATATTTATATTTAATGATGAGATAATAATAATGAGTTTTGATGAAAAAGGAAGCATAATTTTATATATGCAAAATTATGTTCACAAAGTGTGAATGTGAATAGCAATAATTAATTCTCAGCTATCAAAAATTATTAAAAAATGCTAGAAGGTAGAAGAATAATTGAGGAAAATGTGTTAGGACAATTATAAAAGACAAAAGTTCTAAGATGTTTTAAGTCGATCTATGTCCTCCAAGATTTCTTTGACTATAATTTACATCATCCCTCAATCAATCTATCTAAGGATAAAATTGTTGCATTTCATATATCTGCAGACATCAAGATGGGTAGAGGAATTATCTAATAATAAATAAATAATAATAATAATAATAATATTTTAATTTTTATACCGCCCTTCTCCCGAAGGACTCAGGGCGGTGAACAGCCAAGTAAAAACAATACAATATATTACAATAAAAACTATTTAAAAAACTTATTCAATGTGGCCTAAATTTAGATATAAAATACATAATATAAAATAACCCCATTTAAAACCGAATTAAAAACCCCTATCAAGCCAGTCCTGCTCGGAAAAATAGGTACGTCTTCAGCTCGCGGCGAAAAGTCCGGAGGTCAGGAAGTTGTCGAAGTCCTGGGACAAGCTCGTTCCAGAGGGTAGGTGCCCCCACAGGGAAGGCTCTCCCCTTGGGGGTCGCCAGCCGACACTGTTTGACTGACGGCACCCTGAGGAGACCCTCTCTATGGGAGCGTACCAGTCGGTGGGAGGCATGTGGTAGCAGAAGGCGGTCCCGAAGATATCCCGGTCCTATGCCATGGAGCGCTTTAAAGGTGATAACCAACACCTTGAAGTGCACCCGGAAGACCACAGGTAGCCAGTGCAGCCTGCGCAGGATTGGTGTTACATGGGAGCCACTCGCGCAGCTGCATTCTGGACCAACTGAAGCCTCTGGGTGCTCCTCAAGGGGAGCCCCATGTAGAGAGCATTGAAGTAGCCCAGGCGAGAAGTGACGAGGGCATAAGTGACCGTGCATAAGGCATCCCGGTCTAGAAAGGGGTGCAACTGGTGCACCAGGCAAACCTGGTAAAAAGCTCTCCTGGAGACGGTCGCCAAATCATCTTCAAAAAACAACCGTTCATCCAGGAGAACACTCAGATTGCGCACCCTCTCCATTGGGGCCAATAATTTGCCTCCAACAGTCAGCCGCGGTTGCAGCTGGCTGTACCGGGATGCCGGCATCCACAGCCACTCAGTCTTGGAGGGGTTGAGCTTGAGCCTGTTTCTCCCCATCCAGACCCGCACGGCCTCCAAACACCGAGACAGCATTTCAACAGCTTCATTGGGGTGGTCAGGAGTGGAAATGTACAGCTGGGTGTCATCCGCGTACAGTTGGTAACTCACCCCAAAACCACTGATGACCTCCCCCAACGGCTTCATATAGATGCTGAACAGGAGAGGCGAGAGAATCGACCCCTGTGGCACCCCACAAAGGAGGCGCCTCGTGGTCGATCTCTGCCCCCCTGCCAACACCGTCTGCGATCGGTCGGAGAGATAGGACGAGAACCACCGAAACACGGTGCCTCCCATTCCTAAACTCCCCAACCGTCGCAGCAGGATACCATGGTCGATGGTATCAAAAGCCGCTGAGAGATCTAGGAGAACCAGGGCAGAGGAATTACCCCTATCCCGGGCCCTCCAGAGGTCATCCACCAACGTGACCAAAGCTGTCTCCGTGCTGTATCCGGGTCGGAAACCAGACTGGAACGGGTCTAGATAGACAGATTCATCCAGGTACTGGGGTAGCTGATGTGCCACCACACTCTCAACAACCTTCGCCACAAAGCGAAGGTTGGAAACTGGACGATAGTTACCTAAAACAGCTGGGTCCAGGGAGGGCTTCTTGAGGAGGGGCCTCACCACCACCTCTTTCAAGGCGGTGGGAACAACACCCTCCCCCAAGGAAGCGTTGACAATTCCCTGGAGCCAGCCTCATGTCACCTCCCGGGTGGCCAGCACCAACCAGGAGGGACACGGGTCCAATAAACATGTGGTGGCATTCAGCCGTCCCAGCAACCTGTCCATGTCCTCGGGAGCCACAGGCTCAAACTCCTCCCAGATGGTCTCAACAAGACTAGCCTCCGTCATCTCGCCCGGAACTACCCAATTTTGGTCCAGACCGTCCCGAAGCTGAGCGATTTTGTCAAACAGATACCTGCTGAATTCCTCAGCACAACCCTGTAAGGGATCATCGCACCCCCCCCCCCGATGTAGGAGGGAGCGAGTCACCCTAAACAGGGAGGCTGGGCGGTTCTCTGCTGACGCAATGAGGGTAGAAACATAGGCCCGCTTGGCCTCCCTCAATGCCACTAGATAGGTCTGGGTGAAAGACCTAACGTACGGTCAGCTTCGGAACGGCTGGACCTCCAAGCGCTCTCTAGGCGTCTTCTCCGGCGCTTCATCTCCCTCAGCTCCTCGGAGAACCAAGGAGCTGGTTGAGACCTACGCCAGGTCAGAGGCCGCATAGGCACGACACGGTCCAAGGCTCCCGCCACGGCCTGTTCCCAGGCCGCAACAAGTTCCTCGGCCGAGCCGTGGGCCAGATCGCCAGGGAACGGCCCAAGCTCCATCAGGAACCTCTCCGGGTCCATCAGTCGCCTGGGACGGAACCAACGCATTGGTCCCGTCTCCCTGCGGTGCTGATACCAACTACACTGTAAAACAGGAGTCAGGATAATGTAATGAAGTGTAAAATGAATACCACTGTTGAAACACAAAATTCTACAGTGGTGATACAATTGCCGTAGTTAAAGTCATAATTAAAGGAAATAATTAAAGTGGAAGGTATCAAGAAATAGGTTCTTTATGGAAAAAAAAAAGTTTGTCTTCAGCTAGGACTGAGACAAAAGCTGGGGACCATTGGTGTAAGCGTGTCCTCGCAGCTTTGACAGTCTCAGTCCTATTGGCTAGCAGACGAGGACAACCCATTACTGGATGCTGCCTCTACTACAAGGGAGAAGTATTGTATTTTTCTGAGTATACGGCACACCTTAGTTTTTGGGGAGGAAAATAAGAAAAAAGCCTATTGGCAGGTGGATCAGCCTCCGGAATACTCCAATCAGCTGTTCCCAGAGATGAATTTTAGCAACAGGTTTGTTGGTTTTGAACTCTGTGCCTTGCTATTTTTTTCTGCCTCTGAAACACTGTTTCATAAAAACTTTTTTTTTCTGTCTCTGAAAGCCTCCAAAACAGAGGAGGCTTTTTTTTTCCAGGAAAAAAAGGCTTTTTTTCCTGAAGCTTCTTTCAGAGGCTTTTCTTTCTGAAGCTTCTTTTAGGGGTTTTTTTCAGCCTCTGAAATCTCCATTTGCAAGGCTGGATGGAGCTACATTCGGAGTATAAGACGCACCCATTTTTTCACCCTCTTTTTTGGGGGAGAAAGGTGCATCTTATACTCTGAAAAATATGGTAATTGTTTACTACAATTAATGCTGCAGCATCCCCATGGTCACATGATCAAAGTTCTAGCACTTGGCAACTTGAATGTATTTATAATGTTACATCCATAGTCATGTGATCACCATTTGCAACTTTTCCAAATGACTTCCAAAAGCAAAGCTATGGGAAAAGGTGGATTCACTTAATGACTGTCTGATTCACTTAACAAAAAAGGTCGTAAAATTAGGCACTTTACAACTCTTAGCAACAAAAATTCTTGTCCCAATTGTCGCCTTAAGATGAGAACTACTTATATTTTCATACCAAGGTACCAAAAATACATGAGGCCACATCACAGCAGCAAAGTCTTCTGCACTGTGCTGGAGTCTGGTGTGATGTTAGGCCAAGGCAATTATTAAAATCAGTTCACTCAGGGATTATTTTAAAAAGACAGAATCTAAGCATGCTTACGCGTTATTGCAAGATAAAGACAAAAGTAGATAGTAATGTTTAACAACATTAATTAGAATGGGAAACCCTTTCGCTAAGCAATGTGGTCATAACTCAAAAAAACACTTAGTAGTGCTTGCTTAGCAATAAAAGTTCTGGCAGTCCTAGATGATATCATTAAATGAGGACAAAGAGATAGTAAAGTGAGGACTTCATATGGTCATGACTTGTGACTTCCTGCTGGCTTCCCCACTGACACTGTTTATGGGTAGTCAGCAGAAAAAGATGCAAATTGCAATGACCATGGGCCCTCAATGGTAATAAATAAGAAGTCTTATTCAGAAACATTTTAAATTTGAATGGTCGCTGAACAAGGTCATTTAACAAGATACACCCGAAATAGATAAAATGAAAGTCAGACTAAGTATAAAATAACCTAATTTATAAACTTAGGACAAATATAATTATGATCATCAAAATTCTTACAAAGCTGTTCCTGGAGTTTCTCACTTAAAATGTTGGTATCAGTTCCTAATAAATTGAGGGCAGAAGAGTTTGAAAAATTTCATCAATTTTAACAGTTTTATTTTTTTTAAAAAAGATTAAATAGGAAATCAGATATGATAATTTAGGTCCAATCAAATAAAACCAATTCAACAATAAATGCAACAAACTAATAAAAAGATCTTACAAAGGTGCTTATTTAAAGTTATTTTCAATTTCTCCTGGTTCATAAAGGAATTCTTATTATTTCCTCGGCTTATATAGCCCTTTAATTCTCAATTAATTATCTTCATTAAAAGTAATTCAAATACATACCATACAAGCTTTAATTATTATATAATATCTGTAAAAGAAGCTGCTAATAGCTCCAAATAGTTGAGCTTAAATATGGGACAGGAAAAAATACCAGAAAAATATTTGGATCAACCAAACACATATGAAAGTTGCATCTGGGAATTGACTTTCCGGGTTTTTTTTAAGGTATGATAGTAAGTCTTACCAAAGTCAAAGGTAAAAAAGACTTGCATTTCTTTTAGGATTTTATTTATTGATGGCAGCTGATATGGGAGATAACCCCTAATTTCAGACCAACCATCATCCCCTAAAGCCCCTTTTCCATGAAATAATGCCTCACAAATTTTATTATTTTTAATTAGATAGTTACACTATCAAAAGATGAATAGATGATTTCCCACAATTTAATGAACATAAGGAATATGACCACTGCTGTTCAACTCAGCCCAATGCTTCAATATTTGCACAAGACACTGGGCTGGCCAGTAGTTGCAAGATCAAGAAAAACAAATGCAGAATCCTATAAAGAAGATCTGATGGTTTCCAGTTTTAACCTATCTTGTATCATGAATAAGGTAATATTATAAAAGAGTGGAGTTTGGAAGGCATTTAAAACCCCAAAGCTTCACATATTATAATAATATGAAGTCAAAGAAGTGTGCAATAGAAACTGAGAAATAATACAACACTGTATTATAGTTGTAGATTTACCATCACAACTGGGACCAGAATTTCCATTATCAATTGATGAGGTTACAAAGAAAATCATCATATAACGGGATACAATCACTTTTGCTCTAGTTATTAAATAAATCCTGCTTCCCCAATTGAGTCTATATGTTAGAAGCTGGCTGATGAGATGACAATCGCAACTGTATGACCCCTCCCCCCAAGACGCTGCAGCCATTGTAAATGCAAGCTGGTTGTCAAGGGCCTGAATTGCAATCAAAAGGCCAAGGGATGGCGTGACATTTAGAACAAGATGTAAATCACTTTTTCCAAGGCTGTTGTAACTTTAAACTGTGATTAAACAAATGGTCCTAAGTCAAGGACTATTTTTTTTTTTTTACATTTCAAAATACAGAGCAAAATACATTCTTACCACTGGAACTCTGTGGTAGGAAATCAAACAAGTACAAGTCAATTTCTGCCAGTTTTTCTCTGTATGCCTCCAGACAGATCTAGACACAGGTTGTGAAAACTCAATCAAAATGCTATATATACAAAACTCAACCAAATGCTACATATGATGTGCAAAATTATTAGGCAAGTGAGTATTTTGACCATATCATTATTTTTATGTATATTTTCTACCTCCAAGCTCTATAAATTTTAATGCTTAGTGGATTTAAACATATCAGGTGATGTATATTTGTGTAATGAGGGAAATCAATACCTTGTTATCAATATTCTATAGGTTGGCCATCATCTATGGCCAACCTATAGATGGCATGCCAACCCAAGGTGGTGAACCTATGGTCGCCCCAGCTGTTTCGGGTCTCTGCTGCACATGTGTGTGCACCTCCCGCTGGCCAGCTGCTCTTCAGATTTCAGCTGCTCAAGTGCAGGATGCACGTGTACATGCGCCCACATCTTGCAATTTGGGTGGGGCCGATGCATGCGCCCGCGCCTTGCAGTTTGGGCACACAGGTGTACTTTGGGCACTCAATATCTAAAAGGTTTGCCATCAATGCCCTATATCAGGATGTACATACTTATCAGGCAGCTTCTTTTCCTTAGGCAAAATGGGCCAAAAAAAGAGATTCTCAAAACTCAAAAATTGTAAGAAAGTCTTTCAGAGGGATGCAGCACACTTGAAATGATTACAGAACCAAATGTTTTGTTGCAAATAGTTAATGGGGTCGCAAGAAACATGTTAAGAAAAAAAGACACAGATTTGAGAAGAATCAAATGTGAAGTTACCAGGAACTCATTATCCCCCAATGCTGTCATATTCCAGAACTACAACCTACCTGGAGTGCCCAGAAGTACAAGGTGTTCAGTGCTTAGAGACATGGCCAAGGTAAGGAAGGTTGAAACCCAACCACCACTGAATAAGACACGAAAGTTGAACGTCAACTGGGCCAAGAAAGATATGAAGGCAAATTTTTGGAAGTTTTATGGACTGATGAGAGTAACTCATAATAGACCAGATGTATGGGCCCATGGCTGGATCAGTAACAGGCACAGAGTTCCACTTTGACTCAGATGCCAGCAGGGTGGAGGTGGGGTACTAGTATGGGCTGGTATTATTAAACATGAGATAGTTGGACCTTTTCGGGTTGAAGATGGATTCAAAATCAATTCCCAAACCTACTGCCAGTTTTTAGAAGACATTTTCATCAAGCAGTGGTACAATAAAAAGTCTGCATCTTTCAAGAAAAATTTATGATCATGATTTTATGCAGGACAGTGTTCCATCGCATCGATCGAAGTACTCCACTGCATGGCTAGCCAGTAAAGCCCTTAAAGATGAAAGAATAATTACATAGCCTCCTTCCTCACTTGACCTAAACCTTGAGAACTTATGGGTCCTTCTTAAAACGGGAGATTTCAAGTGAAGGAAAACAATACACCTGTTGTGTCTTGCCCGCCCTCAGAGCAGCCGGGGCCTTCTTACCTGCTCCCCAACACTGAGGAATGTATGCCTTCCGGCCCAAGTCCTGGCTCCATGCCCCCACAAACTGCAGAAGAAGGAGCATCTCCCTGCCCCAGCCCTGACTCCATGCCCAGGCAAACGGAGCAGCTAGACCCCTCCCCCTCCTCCACAGCAGGTGAGCCTGAGGAGGGTTTACTCCCAAGAACAGCTGATTGGAGTGACCCTTGCATCAGAAGATTGGAGAGGCGGAGGCAACAGAGGGAAGGGAGGGGCAGGCCTTAATGAGTGCTGAGTCATGGAGCCACACCCCATGGCCTATATAAAGGAGCTACTTTCTGGCAGTCTCTGAGTCAGGCAAAAGTCAAACTTATCTTGCTGAAGTCACTTACTGGTCTCCTGCCTGCTCTGAGGACTTTGCTAGGACTTTGGGCAGAGCTGCAGAGGCAAGCCTGATTCAGATTTCCCGGACCCAGCCGTCAGCGGAGGAGTGGGACACGACAACACCTCTCTGAACAGTGTGGTTGCTGCTGCACAAAAATCTGATCGTCAACAGATTAGAAATTGACAGATTTCATGAATGGAAGTCTTATTATGACTGTTATTGAAAAGAAGGGTAGCTATATTGGTCACTGATTTTATATATATATATATAAATATTTCATTTGAAATATGACATTTCAAATATAATATAATATTTTATATATATATATATATATATATATATATATATATATATATATATGTATGTATGTATGTATGTATGTGTGTGTGTGTATGTATGTATGTATGTATGTATATGTATATTTGAAATGTCAGAAATGTTGATTTGTACATTATTTGTACGTTTTGAGTAGTTTGTTTATTATTCTTACTTTAACAGATGCAAATAAATGAGTGCAGTGGCAAATAATAATTTTGCACATTAATAGTTGCCCAATATATTTCCATCTGATCAACAATTTTAGGCCCTTTACTCTCCTGTGGGTTAAGTCCTGCTGCTGTGGGTGTAAAGGTGACCTCTGATGCAGCTTTCACCTCTTTGGAGGTGGGTCAGCAAAAATATCATTGCACACCGCACATGCGTAGGCAGCAAACCGGTGGCAATCCAAGGATTTCACCACTGGATTTTCCCCACTCCTTCGCTCCACTTCCCTCTCAGCCATGGCAATTCTTTTGTCAATCGCCTTCTTCATGACAAGGGCGGCTATGCTGGACAGACCGGGGGAGCCAGATGATCAGAAGGGGTGAGGCAGCTATACCAGACAGACAGTCTAGCCATTCACTGTCTGCGAAGGCTTACGTGGAGCTGGGACCTTACTGTAAGTTTCCAGAATCCAAGGAGTAACTCTGTTCTAAGAGCACTCTTCTGCATGTCTCCTCTGAGCAAAAACTGAGTCAAAACTGGGTATGTGCAGGCAAAGGAGGCATGACCAAAAGATTGATTGACTCAGTCTCCAAACAAGCATTCCTTGGATTCTCTGCTCAGCACACTGGAGAATGTGCAGTCATGTGGCCTTGGGGGCATGACTGAATTGGGTTACTGAAAATTGGAAAAAACCAATTATTGCCCTTTCCCTCTCCCTAACTCTATTATTATTATTATTATTATTATTATTATTATTATTATTATTATTATTATTATTCCAATTTCTATACCGCCCTTCTCCCGAAGGACTCAGGGCAGTTTACAGCCAACTAAGGACAATCAATACAAAAATTAAAAACAGATTTAAAAGATTAATTTAAATAGGCTAAAAATTCTAAAAACTATTAAAAACCCCCATTAAAAACTATTAAAAAACTATTAGGCCAATCCTGCACGATGAAATAAAAGAGTCTTAAACTCACGCCGGAAGGCCCAGAGGTCAGGGAGTTGGCGTAACCCTGGGGGTAGCTCGTTCCAGAGGGCTGGAGCCCCCACAGAGAAGGCCCTCCCCCTGGGGGTCGCCAGTCGACATTGTCTGGCCGATGGCACCCTGAGAAGACCCTCTCTGTGGGAGCGCTCTGGTCGATGGGAGGCCACCGGTAGCAGCAGGCGGTCCCGTAAGTAACCCGGTCCTAAGCCATGGAGCGCTTTAAAGGTGAGAACCAACACCTTGAATTGCACCCGGAAGGCAATCGGAAGCCAGTGTAGTCTGCGCAGGATAGGTGTTATATGGGAGCTTCGAGCCGCTCCCTCAATCACCCGCGCGGCCGCATTCTGGACCAGTTGAAGCCTCCGGGTACTCTTCAAGGGGAGCCCCATGTAGAGAGCGTTGCAGTAATCCAGGCGGGAAGTGACGAGGGCATGAGTGACTGTGCATAGGGAATCCCAGTCCAAGAAGGGACATAACTGGTGTATCAGGCGAACCTGATAAAAAGCTCCTCTGGCAACGGCTGTCATTCTTCTAACGACAGCTGTGCATCCAGAAGGACACCTAGATTACGAACCTTCTCCGTGGAGGCCAAAGACTCGCCCCCCATGGTCAGCGATGGCCTCAGCTGATTATACCGGGATGCCGGCATCCACAGCCACTTAGTCTTGGCTGGGTTGAGCTGGAGCCTGTTTTTCCCCATCCAGACCCATACGGCCTCCAGGCACGGGACATCACTTCAACGGCTTCACTGGAGTGGTTGGGGTGGAAATGTACAGCTGCGTATCGTCAGCGTACAGATGACACCTCACCCCAAAACCACAGATGATCTCACCCAGCGGCTTCATATAGATGTTGAACAAGAGGGGCGAGAGAACTGACCCCTGTGGCACCCCACATAAGAGGCGCCTCGCGGTCGATCTCTGCCCCCCCGCCAACACCATCTGCGACCGGTCAGAGAGGAAGGAGGAGAACCACCGAAAAACGGTGCCCCCCACTCCTAACCCCTCCAGCCGTCGCAGCAAGATACCAGGTCGATGGTATCAAAAGCCGCTGAGAGATCTAACAGGACCAGGGCAGAGGAACAACCCCTGTCCCGGGCCCTCCAGAGATCATCAACCAGCGCGACCAACACTGTCTCCATGCTGTACCCAGGCCGGAAAACGGACTGGCACGGGTCTAGATAGACAGTTTCATCCAGGTACCGAGGAAGCTGATGCGCCACCACACTCTCAACAACCTTTGCCAGAAAGCGAAGGTTGGAGACCGGACGATAATTTGCTAAAACAGTTGGGTCCAGGGAAGGCTTCTTGAGGAGGGGCCTCACCAGGTAGGGAAGACACCCTCCCTCAAAGAAGCATTAACAATTCCCTGGAGCCAACCTCATGTAACCTCCTCTGTGGCCAGCACCAACCAGGAGAGACACGGGTCCAATAAACATGTGGTTGCGTTCAACCTCCTCAGTATCCTGTCCAAGTTCTCAGGAACCACAGTGTCAAACCCATCCCAGACAATATCTCCAAGATCTGCCTCCATCTTCCTGTCTGGATCTACCCAAACTGCGTCCAGCCCGTCCCGCATCTGAGCGACTTTATCGTGCAGATATTTTCCAAAGTCCTCAGCATGTCCCTGCAAGGGATCCTCCCTGGCTCCCTGAACAAGAAGGGAGCGGGTCACCCGAAACAGAGCGGCTGGGTGATTATCTGCCGATGCAATAAGGACGGCGAAATACTCACGTTTCGCTGTTCTTATCGCCACTAGATAGGTCTGAATATAAGACCTAACTAATGTTTGATCCCATTCAGAACAGCTGGTCCTCCAGGCACTCTCTAGGCGTCTTTTCCGGTGCTTCATCTCTCTCAGCTCCTCAGAGTACCAAGGGGCTGGTCAAGATCGGTGCCGGGTCAGAGGCCGCAAAGGCACGACTCGGTCTAAGGCCCCCGCCGCCGCCCATTCCCAGGCGTCACAAATTCCTCAGCCGTGCCATGAGCCAGGTCCTCAGGAAATGACCCAAGCTCCGTCAGAAACCTCTCTGGGTCCATCAGGCGCCTGGGATGGAACCAGCGACTCGATTCCATCTCCCTGCGGTGTGGGTTGGAGGTTCGAAAGTCCAAATGAAGGAGAGAATGATCAGACCATGACAATAGCTAAATATTGAATATATATATATTCAATATTTATATTCATATATAAATATATGAATATTTATATTGAATATTTGAATAAATATTCAATATTTATTTGAATAGCTAAATCCCCTAATTCAAGATCATTCAGCCACTATCCAAAGACAAAAATCAAGTCCAGCATGTTTCCCCCGGTGTGCATGGGACCATCAATTAACTGGGTCAGGTCCAAGGCCGTCATGGAAGCCATGAACTCCCGAGCCGCAACAGATGCTTCACCGGTCGATGGCAGGTTGAAATCCCCCATGTCTGCGGGTATCAACTGCCACCCCAGCTATCACCTCCAACAGCTCGGGCAGGGCTGGCCAGTGATCAGCCAACCCACCTGTATCCCATGACCCCACTTCACACAGAGGGATTCACATCCAGCTATCTGTGGTACAGTGACGTCCCTCGGTCTCAGAACCTCATTAATAACAACCGCTACCCCTCCACCTCTACCCTGGCCCCTCGGCTGATGAAATGCACGGAAGCTTGGTGGGCACATTTCAACAAGGGGTGCCCCCCCCTTCTGTGTCCAACCAGGTTTCTGAAATGCCCATCAGGTCCATACCCCCCTCTTGGATAAGGTCGAAAATGAACTCTGACTTAGCTATACATTAAAACAAACATTACAGCATTTCTTGGAAGTCATACTCTGATCATTTCAAGTGTTGATAAACTATAGTTGGTAAAGTATATTTTTTCTAATTTATTTTTGTAACTTAATGTTGTAGGATCCCTCTGTAAGCTATGTTAGTAAAAGATTCTAAAGGATTTAAAAAAAAAACAGATTGAAAATTGTTTGCTGTTAAAAATCTTGTTTTTAGCTTGGGTCTTTTCTCTTACCTGCTCCTGGGCTTATATATTTCATTATTAGATATACATTTCATCAAGCAAAACAAAAGAAACTCTGGATGGAGGCCTATCTTTAACCTTTGAATCACCGTTCAATCACTATTCTGTCAAGAATTAATAGATTAGAACAGAAAGAGCATCCGTTTTTTCCTTGTAGAATTGCAGATGCAGGCAGAAATATGCTATTTTGAGATGGCTGGTCTAGTTATAAAATAACTGTATCCTGATTACTAGGAAGTAACTTTCCAGAAAAGCTTCTCTTGTACCACGAACCCATTTTCTCTATCCATGCTAGATGGTCATTTTTGTAATTTATTTTCTAATTTTGAGGTGATAATAAAAGCATATTGTCTTCTAATAAATCAAGCTAGGAATTGCTGGTTGACTTTCTCAACATTGAGGAAGGCTACTTTTCGACTTGTCTAAAGCACTACTTTTTGCTGCTTAACTAGAAGACAGTATGAAAAATGTTTTGATTTACATTTCTGGTTCTTAAATCTTTTGTGCTAAAAATGGTAGCTGTTAAACCTATTTGTTTATTTTACTTCCACATCAATCCTAATCTAAAGTTACAAAAGTTTTATATAATTGTTTTCACTAATAAACTCTATTTTCTTCTATTGAGGGGGTTATGCTTATGCATCAATCAATGTTAAAGTGTCTTGTTTCTGAAATAGTGTGTTGTGCAATTCCGTAAGTGTGGTTATTATACTGGTAGTACTCATTTTGCAACCACAATTGGGACTGGCAACTTGGTTGTTAAGCAAAAGGATTGCTAAGTGAAACCGATTGTGCTTATGATATAGTTTTCTTTGCTTTACAGACCTGACAACATTGTTCTTATATGCAAGGATTGGTTGCAAAGTTACTTTTTCATCACCATTGTAACCGAATGGTTGCTGTATGAGGCACTTGCTAAGTGGGGACTAGCTCTAATGGTTTAACATATTGCAGCTATTGTAGTGTTTCAGATTATAATTAAAATAAACAATGGCTTAATGGGAAGAATGATTCGATGTGAATAATGAGGTACAGCTAATATTCCTTTAAGATCTAGAAAGTTAGGATTTATTTTGGATTTTTAGCACTAGTTATACAATAAATAATTTCATGGAAAAGATCTCTATCCTTACTGTCCAGTTGACTATGTTTAAGATAAGAATAAGAATATTCTGTCTGTGATGTTTGCAGAACATAACCATCTCATCATCTTTGACAATTTCTTGAGGAAGTATTTTAGTTTTCAGAAAAGCACCCAGAGAGATGGTGGAGATGAATGTGGTGTTTCTATTGCTATCACTTGCACAGATGTAATATGACCACTTTCTTTAGTCAGAATTTTAACTCCTTCAATTGCATAGATATTTTTGTGCTATTTTTTCTATTAAATCCTCATTCTCTATTTCATTGTAGGCCGCATCAGGGTTGTATTTGACCTCAGGGGGCTGGGGTGGGCATGGCCAGCTCAACATCACTCATGTCGGGGATGCCTATGGTAGCCTGAGTGCTCTGCCAGCGAAAACAGGCTTCTGAGCTCCATTTACAGCAGTGATGGCCTCCTGCAACTCTCTTGCCAGCAAAAATGGAGCTCAGGAGGGCAGCACATAGCTCTCCCAAGCTCCGTTTTCGCTGGCAGAGGCACTGTGGGCTGGTTTGCTGTGTCCAGGGCAGCCCCGCGCGCCAGATCTAAGCACCCCGTGGGCCGGATCCAGCCCCCAGGCCTTGAGTTTGACATCCCTGTCCTAACTGAATGAAAGGCAGAATATATTTGAATGTAATAATATTAAAAATTTTAGATTAATTTCTAATCTAGTTGTATTTAAACCTGTTATCGTGTTGCCTTTAAATTCAGCTGAATTTATACTATGTGCACAATTATTAGGCAAGTTATATTTTAGAGGATTAATTGGAGGATTAATTTTAACTATTGAACAACTACAGTGCTCTCTGTCAATCCAAAATGTTAATAAACCTCAAACCTATATAAAAAAGTAAAAGTAAAATTTTGACTTTCTTAGGAGAATTATGATTTCAGAGGCAATAGCCCAGGGCATCGCTGCAGACCTGCAGCAGGGACAGCAGGCTGTTCCTGTTGCACCTGAATCTCCCCTACATCAAGACCAATATATTGCGTCTCAGCATCAAAGAGATTTGGCGACTTTCCAAAGGTCTCACTCACCCCCTTCTTTCATGTAGAGTGGGGTATCACTCTCAGGAGATGAGGATCAAAAAGAGATGGAACTCTGAGGATGAGGGGATGGCTCCAAACCTCCTGGCCTTCACAGGGCTCTTTTGCCCAATGGTCTTTAAATCATTATTTAAGGCCAAAGCTACAGCTCACCTGGGAGATGACCCAGCTACAACTGAGTCAGCATTAGACTTAGAGGACCCGAGTGAGTTGCTCTTTTCAGAGCCAACCGCAGAGAGCAAGGAAATCCCATCACTTAAACTATTCCAGGACATGATCCTAAAACAATGGGCCCAACCGGGAGTATATCCTCCCACAAGCAGAAATGACAAGAGATTTTATAATGTGGCTCCAGACTTATCCAAGACACTGCAGCCACCAACTATAGATGGCCCTGTGGTGCCTTAACATCCCCCATCATCCTGTCTAACAACACTGAGGATGTTCTGACAGAGGATAAGAAGGCAGAACTGACCTTTCACAAGATACACCAGGTGATTGCCTGGGCGGTCAAAGCAACTACAGCCATCTCATTCTTCAACAGGGCTTCTTGGTCTGGCTCCGCAAGATGCAAGCAAAGGCTCCCCCGGTGAACTCTGCTTCCACCAGGACATTAACAAACTAGTAGCAGCCATGGAATTCTCAGCAGATGCCACCTTGAATGCCGCCAAATTTGCTTTCAGGGCCATTGCTTCTTTGGTGGTGGCCCGTTGCTTACTATAGCTCCGCCATTGGCAGGCTGACGTGAAGTAGAAGCTAGCCTCTGCTCCCTTTAAGGGTAGCAAGCTGTTTGGAGAGTCCCTAGATCCCATTCTAGTGGAGACTATAAGGACAGAAGAAAGGTCCTGCCTCCTCTATACAGACAAACTGACCACTGCACCTCACCTTATTCCTGTAGACCTTCCTTTTGGCCCACAGACATGGGGTTTGACACGTCTCAACTCCAGACGGTATACGCCCACAGACAAGACTGACAACCAGATAGATTTGAGTTCAGAATCAAAAATAGACAACACTTCAGAGGCAAGTGATCATTTTGTGACACAGGCTGTTGTCTCTTCAGCCGTGCCAAGTGATGGCAGATCCAACCCTCCCCCATTGGCGGGAGATTCAAAAGACTGAACAGACATCTAATTTACTGGAGATTCAAGATGCAGTCCCTCCAATCAATCCTGGAGAGCATTCGAGAGGGCGACTTCCTAACATCCCTAGGTCTGTCGGCGGCATACCTCCACGTACCTATCCTGCCATCCCACCAGGGGTTCCTGTTGTTTCACTATACGGGCCAACATTATCAGTACAAGGTACCATTCGGGGTATACTCAGCGCCCAGGGCTTTCACCAAGATGCTGGCATCCCTGTTGACACATCAATATATTGTCCAAGTCCTCTCACCTCTGGGCAACAGAGGACTTCTGAGTCATAATCAGAGTCCTCCAGGATCATGGATTCTCCGTCAAGAGCCACCTGGCGCCTTCAAACCGACTGCTACACCTGGGGGCAGTCATAGATACCAGGTCGTGCAAGGTCTTCCTATCCCAGGAGTGTCAGGTCAGTATAAAGAAATTGGCGAGTCGGATCCAGGCGGACCAAACAGTATCCCTGGCCCTCCTCTCGCAACTCCTGGGCAAAATAGTATCCTGCATAGCAATCGTACCTTGGGCATACCAGAACCTTACAGTGGTTCCTTCTGCCCTACCAAAGGTCCAGCAGGAGCAACTCAAATATCAGGGTTCAGGTCCCACCAAATGTACCTCAATCCTTCTAGTGGTGGATGTCCCAGGCCATAACCAAGGGGTGTGTTTTCAAAGAATCCAGCCGAATGACCATGATGACAGTCCAACCACAGATGACAGTCACTTTGACTTGGGTGCCCAATTCTAGTCCCGGGTGGCCCAAGGGCAGTGGTCCTAGGCAGATCTGAGGAACAACATCAACTGGCTGGAGCTCAAGGCAACCCACTTGGCCCTCAGTCAGTTCCAGGACACAATCAATGGATACCATGTGCTCATTCTGACGAACAATGTGGTTACCAATGCCCATATCAACCACCAAGGGGGCACCCACTCCAGATCTCTAATGTAAATAGTCAAACAAATGGGCTTCTGGGCAGAGAGACATCTTCTCTTCATCAGAATGGAACACATCTTGGGGACATCAAATGTACATGTGGATTGGCTCACGAGAACCATGGTTGACCACTCAGAGTGGCACCTACACCCAGAGCTATTCAGGGAGCTGTCAGAAAGGTTCGGCCCTCCAAACCTGGATCTGTTCACCTCCCCATCAAATACCCAGTTACCCAGATTTTACACCAGGTGTTGTGCCTCGTCCTCCCTCCTTTCCTCAGCTGGGCCCCTCCCATCTCCACCCAGGCCTGTTATCAGACTCCGAGTCTGATAATGAAGATGAACGGCCTATCATGCTTCTAGCCCTTGGCCCTGGCCCCATGCCTGGAGGGGATTCCAGGAATGAACAGACAAGCCTGATAAATGTCACTCCTACAGCATGTGAGCAGGAAGCCAGCCACGTGCTGGAATTACTGACAGCAGATCCAGCTGAAGAGAATTCAAAGTGGGAGGATCCTCACTTCCGGAGATCTGAGAGGCGACGCCAGCAGAAGGGAGGGAGGGGCAGGTCTGGATAAATGCTGAGTCATGGAACCACACCCCACAGCCTATATAAAGGACCTCCTTGTGGCATTCCAACCTTGAGTCAAGCAAAGTCTCATCTAGTTTGCTGCTATCGGACTCTATCGCTGAAGTCACAACTTGGACTCCTGCCTGCCCTGAGAAAACTCAAAGGAATTTGACAAGCTGAAGAAGGCTTCATTGCCACATTTGATACGGACTTCCTAGACCCGGTCGTTGGAGGGGGACACGACATCAGGTTTGCAACACCGGGGGTGGAGGCGGTCAATGCACTCCACAGTCCATGCCCCAAGGGCTACTACATGCCTTTCCTCTTTCCCCCCTCATTCCAGGGATAATCAGGAGGGTGCTGAGAGGGGAGAGGTCCTACTCCTGGCTCCTCATTGGCCCAGACGTTCATGGTACGCAGATTTGGTCAATCTGTCGGTACCAAGACACTAGAGGATCCCCCAAGACAGAATCTCCCTCAGTCAGGGGGCCTTAGTTGATCCAGATCCACAAACAATCTTGCCAGACTTCTGTCCAGGACCAACCCATTCCCTGGAGAAATAATGGCACAGCTTGAAGTTAGGAGGGCCCTTCGCACCTACATCAAGAGGACACTCTTTCTTAGAAAGACAGAATCCCTGTTGGTATCTTTCTAGCCCTCCACGCTGGGTAACAAGGTGACACCATCGACCACAGGCCGGTGAATACGAGCATGCATAGCCAAAGCCTATGAGCTTCAGTCTCTCCAAGTGCCTAGGCAAGCGATAGCTCATTCCACCAGAAACAGAGCCACGATTGCTGCGTGAGCAACACAGGCTTCTATCGAGGACATCTGCAGGGCAGCGACATGGTCTTCTCCATTCCCATAAAATAGTATAAACTGGACACCTTCACTAAATGAAGCAGACGAGCCAAAATTAGAAAAAAGTATCTGTTCTTTCCTAACCATCCATTTTATACTCTTTCTGAAGTATTAGTCTGTCTATCTGAATTAATTCACTGATGGGGTATTGTTCGTTTCTTCATTGTTGGTTTAAGATTTAGTGTTAATCTCTGCTTATCTGGGTGTTGATTGCTGCTGGGAAGGGTTTTTTTTGTTTCCCTTTTGGATTTTTGATTGTCTCTTTTGACTGTAGATGTTGTTTACCTCTATGTGCCAGTTGATAGTTGAATTATAAAAATACCAGGTTTCCAGGAATTCTCTGGCATGTTCTAGTCTTGGTTTGATCTAGGACGCTCCAGTTCCCAACTGAAACTATGGTTAAATCTGTCCATGCCTTGTAAAATTAAAAGGATTTTTATCATGTCTTCTGATGGCTAGTTGATGTTCATGGACACAATCCATTACTCTTCTACCTATTTGTTCTATGTAGTAGCTGTTAGTTCTTACAGCAGATGTTGTAGATGATTCCTCATTTTTTAAAATAGTTTATTGATGGTTTCTGAATGTTTAAGATTCTGACATCTAGTTTGATAATGAAACATTTGCAAGAAAACCACCAAGCTCAAAAAGCACCAAGGATCCCACTGTTCAACCCTGATCAACAAGCATTCTTTTCACTATGTATCTTATTAAAGTCCATCTTCTTTGATTAAAAGGTAATTTTTATTAAAAAGAACAATTAAACTATGAATCCAAACTTTACTTATAGTTCTCTGAAACTTTCTATCCCAAGAGATAAGGATGGTCCCAATCTTACTAGCATTTCATTAAACCTAAAGACCTAGGACCCCCAACTGTGTGAAGAGATCCATCTCCTTGCTATGTTTACCATTGTTGTATTTTTCTCAGTTACTATGCATTTTAATTTTTATAATTATTGTTATTCTTTTCATGTTTTAACATTTTCTGTCCAAAATTACCCCGAGAGGGCAACTACACAAACTGACTGAATAAATAAAACTTACAACTCTTTTTAAAATGTTAGCAATACCAAACTAATTAGGAATAATATATATGAATTGTTTATAAAAGTTTTCAATCAAACCAGTCAGATGAAAACAAATCGATAATTGGATGCTTGTGCCGAGAATTTAACAAACCTCTCTCCTAAATGCCAATAAAAATAATCAGTATGCAAGCTTGACCCATATATTTCAATGAAAAAAAGAGGAAAATTAAAAGGGAAAGCCCTACCTAATGCTCTGGAGTATTTACCAAAGAAAAGATCCCTTGGTCTCTGCTAGGTTCCATGGCCTCTCTTGATATGTTTTTGATTCTTTTAAATTAAAATTAAATTAAAATGGGTAGCAAAGCACAATCTCAAGCTTCATATTTATTAAGCATCCTTCTGAATCCCATATGGACTCCACATACATTCTTAGGAAATAAAAATTTTAGGTGGTTGCAAATAAGTACTTTGTCTGGAATGTACTCATTTATTCAGGAAAAGAGAAATGTCTTGATGAACTAAAATGGATGGCAGAAAATTTGCCTTTTGATAAGGGAATGCCATACTCTCCAGAGCAGCAAGTGCTATTAGAATGACTACGACAAATTTAAAATGGATAAAACTTCTCCTCTCCAAAGTTCTGAAATAAGCAAACCTGAATATGTATTTTAAAGACATTTAACTGGGATCAGGCAGATACAACTGAAAATAAGTTACACAAAATCAAAATAGTGGCTAAAAAATGGGGGAAAAGATATTTATTTGTAAGAAGCATACGTTTATATTTTAGCCAATTAGTGTATTTTAATGCTGTGATCTGAAGTGAATCTGGCCTTTGCTCAATGACTCCTGAAAACAAGCATACAGGGAAGCCCATTAATTGAGCACTTTAAAAATACAGGACCACAATCAAATTAAATAAATTTAATTTTTTATCTCAAAGAATAAAAAAGAAAGCACAGTAGAATTATAGAACAGTCTATTATTAATTTAGTTGTCAAAATGTTTATTTATTAACAGAAAGAGGCACAGGTCTCCAGGTTAGACAAGAAATTGATTCTGAGGGCAATTGAACAATTTTCCTTGTCTTTTTGCATGGATATAATGATCAATGTAAGGTAAGAGATTAGACACAACTGCTACATTTGTTTAGACCTATTCAAATTTAAACATAATCAATTGTTTATTCTTTTCCCAACCTGCCTCAGCAAAAAACTGCTATGCAATATGAAGTAGCCTACTCCCATACTAAGTAATAAAGATCAGCACAAAACAAATACTATCCATTGTTTACTAAGTTTGTATTTCCTGAATTTAATATGATTTTATGTACATCTAAATATGCCCACGTGCACTGAAATTCATGTCAATTAAAATTTTCAGCCTAACACTTACGACACTGTATTTAAATTATATTAAGCTGATTTATAATACCATCACATTGTGTGACTATGTTATTCCTTTATAACAATGAGGATTTCTAGATCTTAATCTATGCATGTATAGTTTTTTCTATAAGCCACAGCTTATGGCATCAGAGGCTTCTTTCTGACCAACACTCCATGACTATCTCACTATCTAAGCTGCCATATTTTGTAGCTCTAACTAGTGAATTCTGGAGCTAAAGCAAACTGGAACTGTTTTAAGATTTTATTTTTTGCCATCTCTCACAGAAGATATTTTTCAGTATATAAATAAATGCACACCTAAAGGCAGATTAGTTCTCAAAATCCCTGTCCTTGTGACAAGACAAAACATAAAAGCAAGAGTATAGCTTTTTTAAATCAATCTGCAGTTCTAGTACAGCTCATTCACATCCAAATGTATTACGGTACTTACTGTGGCTGATCCAGAGCTTTGATATTTACTAACCTGACTGAAGGGTTACAATAAGGCTTCTTATCAGACATCTTTGAAGCCATTGCACTGGAATAAGTACCAGATGGCCCTCTATTTACAGATTCGTTAGTGGGGAGGGAATCCCAAACCAAACTTATTTAACTTCACCTCATTAATTCAATAGTCTGTACTATTTCTGTTGGTTTTAGTCCTACCTCTTGAATTTTTCTTTCTTTTTTTACCAAGGCAATTATCATATTTTCTCCCTTTCCTGCATGGCCCATCTTTTCTATTTCTGCACAAAAAGTATTGTGAATATTTGAACCTCTAGCTAAATATTTATCAAATACAACATAGATTATGAGGACATTACTGGGCATGTTTTCACACATTAAAACCATTCAGGTGTTATTTAACATGCCAAACAATGGTCTCAATATTTTATCACCTCAAATATTATATATGTATCAAATGTTATCTATCAGGAGTCAGAACCTGATAACCCCCTGCCCGCCCCACCCAACCAATGCAAATCAGCATCTTCAAATTGTCTTCTCATGCTGACACTACTGCAATCTGGAAATCAAAAACATTTGTACAGCATCACACATGTCCATCTCTGTTAAGATACTCACAGAAGTTTAGATTTATAGAGAAATATGAACAATTTCAATGCAACAATTTCTGCATGGTCTGAAATCATTTATTTGTAGGTAATTCTTTTCTATTACCCATAGTCCCATTATAGAATAGAAGTACGGGTTGGATTCTCTTTCTTAAAAAACAATAAAGATGCTAGGCCATTCTCAGCCACATTAATAGCTAAGACAAGTTATTCTCTTCAACAAATATTACCTAATTTATGTATGATACTGTTGATCACTAATAAATAGCCTTCAATTGCAGAAAACCTACATTAACATTTCACACATTTTAAAAGCAAGCCAACTTTCCTCTTCTAAAACTAATTTCTGTTACTGCAGCTTGCTTGCTCCTGATTTTAATTGTACCTTAAACAATACTGATGTGAGACAAAACGTGTCTGAAAAACAAAATATTAAAAACTGTAAAAGAAACTAACACTTAATGTTACTCACAGGGGTACATGATACTGTTCTGTGTCTGCTTTGGCCAGTTCTTCTTCTTCAATATCAGATTCTCCACCCGAGCTGCTGTCTGTGGCATCAGAATCAAATGCTTGCTCACAAGAGCGCAGGTTAGCCATTCCACTGGCAGTAAACCTTTCTAGTTCTTCTGAGACAGAGTCATTTTTTAGGAAGTTGCTCAGTCCTTCTGAGGTACTTGTCTCATTTGTAGCTTTTCTTAAAGCTGCTTCTGCCTTGCGGGTCAGCATTAGCTGATTCCGGTGTCTCAAGGAGTCCAAAGCAGGTAACTTGCTTAGCGTTTTCTGTAAAAATCCACCAAGCTGCTGCTGAATGTGCCGCTCTACCTGCTTGGCCTGTACCACTTGCAGTCGCTTTTGCAGCCTACGAGCACGATTCTCAATGTCTACCTGCCTCCGCAATAACACCTTTGTCCTTATATCTGAATCTAGAGTGCTAAAGGAACTGTTTGGCTGAGAGGTCTTCTGTTCCTCTGGCTTACTGCTTCCCAGCTCAGAACAAACAGGCATTCCAGATAACAAAAGCAACTGGTTCTCTCCATCCCCTTCGAGTCCACACTGCTGCTCTGGGGAACTGTGGTCATGTTTATTTGCCATGCCATTATTGCTAAGTGGGACACCATCCTCTGCATCTGGGCCTTTATGTGGTAGAGTGCAATTGCTCAAACCAGACTTCAGGTCCTCCAAATCAGAACCCCCAGGTCTATTTGAATCAACTTCCTGGAGGGTCACAGAAGAAGGTGCACTCTTCCCACCATTAAGTGAAACAGAACTTTCATGGTCAGAGCTATTAGTTTTAGCTATTTTTTTAGCCAAACCATTGACAGGTGTTTGTGGCAAAGGTGTCTGATTACTTGTACTCATGGTTTTTAGATTTTCCAAGGAAATCTCCAACACTGGTGGCCTTCCCAACAGATCACTAGTTTTCAAGAAAGGATGAGTCAACAGAGAATGAGATTTAAGGACCGCCTGCTTGTTGAAGACCCCTTGCAGTTTCAAGGACTCCTTTGGAGGAACAGATGTTACATCTGAACAGAGATAAGATGCTACCAATGGCTGCAGCTTTCCCAGCTCTTCTTTTGTAGAATTATTTCGGAAATCTAGACTGGAATCCTCAGCTTTTCTTTTGGTGACGTTACTGGCAACAAGGATGTTGTTGGCGCTGCCGTTCTTCTCAGCACCGCCAGGAGACAGGGAGGAGGATGGGGGAGCCAGTTTGAACCGGATGTGGTGAGCTTCAGTTGCTGCGTCAGTGAGAGCGGGCGCCATAGTAGCCATTCAGCACAGAAAGTTGGGACGTCCAGCCTCTCCCGTTGCAGAGGCCAGCTCTGCTGTGTTTTTCTGCCTCGCCAAAGGGCAGCCTAATTAAAAAAAAAAATCAGATATAATTTAGAAATGTAGAATGAGCAAAAGAGAAGTAAGTTACTTGTATATACATTTTTATCAGATACAGAAGTCTACCAGTATATACACCTATTCATCAAATACAATGGATTATTTCCTATCCAAATTAGTCAGTATAATATCCAATGGAAAGAAGGCATAAAGCAGAACATGAAAATCTGAAATGCCAAAATGGTGAAAAACCAAAGGATTTGAAGCAGAAACTAAAGTGAAATCACAAAACAAGGGATAAGCATCAAATGTTGGACAAGTACAGTAAGAAAGCTTTCTTCAACACGGTGCCCTTCAAGCGGCTTTTCACTTTGTTGCTAGGACATGTGAAAGGTTGAGGGAAAACTGTTTTTTGCCAAACAGTTGAAAAATGTACAATATGAAAAGCAGGTTCTGAATAAAATAGAAAACAAAGCTGCATATGACAGCCACTGTGGTATATAGGTAGTCCTCAACTTATGACCACAACTAAGACCAAAATTTCTGTTGCTAATTGAGACTTTAGTTAAGTAGTTTTGCCTCATTTTACGACTTTTCTTCCCAGTTAAGTGAAGCACTGCAATTGTTAAGTTAGCAAAATGTGTTATTCAGTGAATCTAGCTTCCCCCTTGACTTTGCTTATCAGAAGATAGCAAAAAGGGATTGCATGACCTATGACGCAGCAACCATCATAAATATGAGTCAGTTGCCAAATGTCCAAATTCTGATCATATAACACGGAGATGCTGCAATGGTCTTAAGTTTGAAAAACGAATTTAAGTCACATTTTTCAGTGCCAATGTAACTTCGAATGGTCAATGAACTGTTTTGTCAAGGACTACCTGTAATGATTAAGATGCTGGACAAAGGACAGAGAAACAGGATTCAAGACTAAACTCAACTCTGAAAACTTTCCAGATAACTTCGAGAAATCACTATCTCTAAGCCCTATCTTAATCACACTATAGTTACTGTGAGGAAGAACTAGTGCCAGTGGTATGCATATCATCTTCAACCATTCCTTAATGATTGGAAAAATATCAAGCTAACAAGTGAAATATATTTCTTTATTAAATATTGTTCAGCTCAGGCATTTCCCAATCATGGTATCTTCAAGTATGTTTCAAATCCCAGAACTTGCAACAAAGGTTATGCTGGAAGAACCCAGGAAAGCTAGTAGGTATCATATATGGTATGATAGGCATTTTCATAGGCAAAATGCAAAAACCAGCATGCTCTTACCAGGGGTGGTAGAAAGCCAAACTAAATACAAAACCAGTTCAGAAAGGTATTTTCCATCAGTGAATCAAAACTGAACTTACCTAAATTCCCTCAACCGTCATGATCATGAATCAAATCCCTAGCATAAAGAGGAATCATTTATTTAGAAAAAGAAGGGACTTCTTTTGTATTTAAAGAAAAGAGCCTTTCCTTTTCCACTGTTAAAGGTCAAAAATCTTAATTCTTAGGATTCACAAAAAGGAATTTCCACCTGCACTTGACTTGATCCTAAATACAAACCATTGCTTTTCCCAAATAGTTAAAAAACTTTATTTTCTAATTAGATGAGTGAATTAATTTTAAATATATATTTTAAAGATATTAAAGAATTTTCTTAACTTAAATCAGAACTGAGCAAGCAGTTGAGACCCTGCCCTTTACACCTTTGTTACAATCTCAGAATGCTAAGAAAGATGCAAAATGCCAGAGGTGACTAAAGATGTATTGGTCTAAATCTCAGTAGTTTAATACCAGGCAATAGTAAAATAGCGCCCTTCCCAGTCTGTTGAATAACTTTCATTAGTCCCAGTCAGTACAGGCAATGGCAAGATCTGAGAAAACTGTGATCAAACCATGTGCAAAGCACCTTTACCATTTTCTCTAAGTGTTCCATTAATTAATAAGCCTGTAAATTGTAAAGCTTTTCTGGGTGAAAAGTTCAACACTCTTCTGCCATCTCAGTATCTTTTTCAGTTCTATTGTTTAAATTGGAGACAAGCTTGTATGCAGTATATAGTTATACCACAGATTTATATAAGGGCATTACACTTGCTCTTCTTTACTAGAGACAAAGTAAGACAAAATAGCGTCCTTTGTTCCCATTTCTCTTTCTACTGTTTCATATAGAAACAGTAAGCCCAATCCAACTAAAGTTGTGAACAAAAGAGCAAATGTAATTCCTTAAGATTGAACAAAGCAGCCAACCAGCTCAACCACATTCAAGATGAGCAAAACAGCTTTTGTTCTCATGTGCAATTTTTGGCACATATTTGCTTATTGGATTGAGATAAATAATTGGTTACTTATTCTGTTCTCTCAGAATATTCTGAACCAGAATATTCATGCCCATGAAAGCATGATAAATATATACTGAGGGGGATTCTCCAGCATCTCATTATAATGGAAGCCGCTATCATGGTATGTGTTATCTGTTCCATCACCTTATTCAGTTTTCACATAACCACTTCTTCCTACACAGGAAAGATCAATCAATGAGATTATTCAACATCAGTTCAAGCCAGTGCTGTCCAAAGACGTCTCCATGGTCATGTGGCCGACATGACAAAACGGCTTTTAGCGCTGTTATCTTCCCACCAAAGTGGTCCCTATTTTTCTACTTGCATTTTTTACGTGCTTTTTAACTGCTAGGTTGGCAAAAGCTGGGACAAGTAACGGGAGCTCACTCCATTATGCGGCACTAGGGATTCAAACCGCTGAACTGTTGATCTTCTGATTGACATGCTACGGTTACCAGGAGTCAAAAACTGACTTGAAGGCATATACACAGACACTAGACCTGCACATTTTTACATAGGAAAGCATGATTTCAACAAATATCCTATTTGTTTGGAAGACCAAACAAAATACAAGCAATTAAAGTATTTTCTTTGATTAGTTATGGATCTTTTAGTGTCAATTGCCATCCCACAACCAAATATGGTGTGCTGACTGGAGAGCATGAAAAGTGTAGTCAACAAATTTAGAGGATTGGAATTTGGAGAAGCATTATGAAGAAATTATGCTTTCCACTTAGTGCATTTAGTTGTTAAAAGCAGATAAAGGTTAAAAAAATTACAGTTTTAATCCTTCCTAGTTTCAAGAGTCTAAATCCTTTTTATTCTTTTTTCAAGAAAAGAATAGGACAACAGTCTTGAAGAACCACTGTTTTGTTTTCCTCATCCACCAATAAATGGACAATATGATATATTGGTTTCAGCAATATGAACAGAGAGCCAGGCTCAAATCCTTCAACTTTGAGCCATCACTTTCCCACAATTTCCCTTACGTATCTGATGATACAATCTATTCAGAAATCAAAGAGGCCTCAAACCATAGCTCTTAGCTCCTATTCTTATCCACTGTTTAAGTTTCCATTTGCTTTTAACTTGTTGAATAGAAACACATCAAAGACTCCAACTGCTAATAAGCACTAAAGTATTTAATGCAAATATGTTAAAAGACTAATATTGATCTATTTGTTTCATTCATCTCCTGCACAAGAATCATATAGCATTAATAAGTAATCATAAATAAGTCATTTTTTTCATTCTGAGGCTACAGAAATCTACAATCCTGAAGTAATTATTTGAATCATGGTGCTTTCTGCATCAAGTATATGACTTTACTCTCATCAATGCACATTTCTCTTGTATGCTTTCCTTAACTCCTCCCACAACACAGAAAAAAACAATGCATTTGAAAGCTTATTTTATTTTTTATTAGAAAAGGGGTTGCTTTTCAAAAACCAAGGGTGGTCCACATTTCCCCTTTTAACAGCGGCCCTCTTGTAAGGAGACAGTTCTGGCTAAATGCTTCAGCATTACATATTTCCAGGTAAAGGGGGAGGGAGTGTTTCACAGGAAGAAAAACAATTAAAGCTTTAGCTAATTTATTGAGCAGTAAATTATTTGGTAAAGCAAACAAGTCATTTCATTAATCACACAATTTATTTTCCTCTCTTCAAAATAGCATATTTCAAGGCAGTTTAGGAACAGCAGCAAATACTACTGAATCCAAACAAACCCAACTACCAGTAATACAGTTAAATGAATTTGAGAGAGAGAGAGAGAGGTCTGCTAATAGAAAGTTTCATCTGGAGTTTAAAAGAACAACATCAAAGCATTTTTTTTTCATTGAACTACATATTTCTTTTTATATGCCACAAGCAGTCAGGAAGATTTTGGAAAATTTTAACCTGGATAGACTTTGAAACTGAGAACAGCAAAGCTAACCCTGTCCTAACAGAAAGAAAGATATTGCATATGTTTAAAATCTATCTAGTAAGAAATGTGGTTTCCAGTAAGAATAGGTAGGACTTTTTTGACCTGTGGGCACATTTGAAATTTTGAGAGCATATTTTAAGCAGCCCCACAAAATATTTGTCCAGACATGTCTTGGTGGTCACAGAAACCCTTTTATCAGAAGACAAGACAGTGGACATTGCTTACTACTACAGCTTTCCAGTCCTTTGAGTGACAAAGATACATAATTCCAATTAAATCCCCACAGGCAATCCTAAAAATAAGGATGACATTCCAATTTCATTTTTAAAATGATATATTTTAAGGAAATAAATTAGATAGCGAAGAAACAGCAATATTTAGAAAAAATGTGGCATAACACTATCCCAGGAATTATTGCTTCTGAAGAGTTTACTAGATCACTGCAATTGTTCTGAACAGACTATTGCTGGTGCACCAGTCTTACCTTTAAACAGTCTATGCAAGAGGTTAATTAGGAACAAAAGAAAGGTTTAGGAACACTTCAAAGTACATACCTAATGTTTCAGAGTGGGATACAACTTGACCATAAGATTTAATCTTTGCTTTCCTAAACAGAGTTCCTCTGTCTTCTCCACCATCCTTCAGTTTATTGAACCTGATTATTATTGAATTTTCTTACCCTTTCAAAGATTTATCAGCCAAAAAATAAGGGAGCCTTATCAACATATTGGTAAAACCCAACCCCAAAAATTGAATGACCTGTCTCTGGATTTTGAAACAGAATTATTTAAAAATGACAAAGGAACCACGCAGAATACTGCAGTATATGGGCAAAAAAAGGAAAATGAATTTTCGAAAATAGCTATTCAGTGCTAGTGAAATGCTTCCAAACCTCTTTCAGAAACAAATCTTGATAACACTGAAAATCAAAAAATCCTGAGAATTCAGATCTCACTTTAGGTATCATTTTACCCATCAGGGCCATAAAGAATTTTTTCTTTTTAAAAATTTATATCTGAACACATACACCAAACATTAATACTACCAAGGTATTTTGTTTAGAAAAGTAAACCTAAAACAGCAATGCAAATAATCAGTCTCATAAACTGTAGAGTTGTAAGGCAATTAATTCAGGAATGGAATCATGCTTAACTGGCCAACTGCAATGATAATCTTCCTGATTTTAACTACTTTCAGAAGTAGCCAGTTAATATCAGTTGTATCAGCCTATTCCAGGGCCGTCAAACTCCCAGCCTGCAGATGCATCACATGATGGCCACGCCCATGCCCAGTTTAGCAAAGGGGAAAGAAGTCCTGATACTTCATGCTGCTGTGACAACATGAGTTTGACACCCCTGGCCTATCGGATTATAAAATAATTAATATGCTGGGAGTCACAAGAAAAAAAATAGGGCAATCATGAAAATAAATACTAGTCACCACAATTTTATAGTTTTTTACTTTTATTATCTCTTATTTTTTTTTAAATTAAAAATAGTATTTTTTTTCTGATTTACTGCCAAATTTTCACTGATCTTTTTTTTGTGGCACATTCTATATTAAAGAGCCAAAAACTATTAATACATGTAATTTATGTATGAAGTATCCTTTGTTCACTGTAACAAAATTTAGTAAATTCTCGCAGAGCTGCTAGTCTAACTGTAACGCTATTCTAGTAGCAAAAGACTAAGTTGTACAACAAAAGCTAAAAGCCTGATCCAGAACTAGTCATTCATACATAAACTGTCTTGTTATTAAGATCCATTGTTCTGGGAATGCAGAATCTTAGTATTTCAGACACAAAAGAGTACTTTGTATTAGCTATAGCAGCTGATAAGTATGAAAGCTATTTGGGTATAAGGCCAACAATCCTAAACTTATAGGATTCCAATAATTACAAAACTATGCTCAAGGTTACTATACCTTCTTGATCTTTGTCTCTCCTTCCAACTCCCCCAGCATAGTAAATTATTGCATTCTTCCCTACTACTATATGCTATTTGAATTCAGTTGCTTTCATTTGGAAAAAACATGGTTAATGCTGATAGGCGAAACCTCAAAATGATTTCACTTATTTCAAATAAGATCTATTTTAATAGATACATTATCAGCGAAATCAATATCCCAGATGTTTAAAAGTTATGGTCTTTTTCTCAAACGTACCGTACTTTTCGGCGTATAAAACGCACCTTACGTTTTTGGGGAGGAAAATAAGAAAAAAGCTGATCTGCAGGTGGATTGGCCTCCTGGAACCAGCTGTTCCCAGAGGTGAATTTTAGCAAAAGGTTACTTAGTTGTGAGCTCTGAACCTTGCTTTTTTGGGGTTTTTTTCTGCCTCTGAAACTGTTTCAGAAAAAAACTTTTTTCTGCCTCTGAAAGCCTCCAAAACAAGCCTCTGAAGCTCTTTTTGGAAACTTCTTTTCTGAAGTTCTGTTTGGGGGCTTCTTTTCTGAAGCTTCTTTCAGCCTCTGAAACCTCCATTTGAGAAGCTGGGTGGGATGCACCCAGATTCACCCTTTTTTGGGGGGAAAGGTGTGTCTTATACTCCAAAAAAATATGGTACCTTTTAAACAGCTTCTATCATTCCCATGCAGCAATCTGTAAAATTCCAGCCCTTAAAAACTTATCTCCTCCAAATGACACCATTGAATATCAATGGCAAGAGGTCAATATTTAATATTTGTGAAAATAAACTACAGGAACATCCATTAGGCATTCAAAAGTCTTAACACAGCTATTTTACTTTTAAAATGCCAAGTCCACAAGCAATTTCATAGAGTCCCCAATTTCAGTTTCATCTCTTCAAGGGGTATTTCTAGTGATACAAGCTCTATCACTGTAGTCAAAAGTTGTCAGAATCTACCAGATCTTTTTTGGTTTTATGACAACTGTAACTTAATGAAAACTCAGAATTTTAAAACAATAGTATATGAAAAAGCATACATGCTAATTATTTTCACATTTTAACCAAGGCTCTAAACATGTATTTTATTTTTAAAAAAACAATCTTGTTAACATAGCAATAGGAAATTAAATTCATACGACACTTATGATTAAATCAACCTCTTATAAAATAAGATGAATAGAAACAGCAGTTGAACATCAGATATAATAGAATTTCGTGAGTATTTCTGTATAATTTTGTAGCTATTTTATTCTTCTGCACTTTGACTAACTTTGTTAATACGATATAAATTATTATATCAGTATCTTCAATGTTTTCAAATCCTAATTCAACAAAGGCTCATTTGGAGTATAAGTCAGGTATGATTTCTATCTTTCTGTCAAAATATTTATCCCCTATAATTTTTTTTGTAACTTTTCTATAACTTGTTTTTTAACCTATGACCTTAAACAACTAATTAGAGCTCCCTTTCCTTAATTAGTAAGTACATGAAATATCTTTATACCCAGTAGCAAAGAAATTCACAGTATCAAATAAACTATGCCTTAACATTTCTATTTATGAGCATAAACACAAACACATCTAAATGAAATAACCAGCTTCCCTATCTGAAAAGAATGTTGGTCTTACCCGATATGCTTCTCATTGTACTGGAAGGATTGACTTAAGCCGGGCTTACAGTTTGTTGAATTCACTTTCCTTTGCACCAGCACCCACACACATCTCCTTCACTGGGTGACTGAGTCAAATTCTGGACATGGTCAGTAGGAGAAGGAAGGATCAAGGATCTGATTGACTCAATCTCCAAAGCAGAAGAGAAGTCTACAACCCACACAATTGGTTTAGCCTTTCAGTACACTGGAGAATAGCAGGTTCCCAGCCAAAAGCGTTGGGCTACAATTCCCAACCATGGCTAAAATCTAAAGATATGCTCTCATATATAGTTTTTAAAGCTTATTTCTACTTTACATCATCAAAATGATTTGAGATAGCTATATTCAGAAGCAAAACCCAAAAAAAAACCTCTAAATAGGTAAATATATCTGGTTTGTCCTATGAACGGGATAGTCTCTTTATCCCTAATAGCAAAACCTCACCTGTGATTATGAGAACTGCAGCCCAAAGCATCCAAAACGGGAAAAGAAGACCAAATTAAAAAGAACACTGAACATTCCATAACTAAGTTGGAAATGATGAGAATCATTGTTTAGAAAACTAGCCTGAACAAAATGCTGATCAGTCTTTCTATCCTACTGAAAGGGTAAAAGAGACTGCACCTGCTTCTCATGAAAAAGCATAATATTTATATCCACTTGCAATTAACGGGTTGGCTGTACTCATAATACTTAGATGGGGTGTCAAACTCATGCTGTCAAGGTGGCGATATTAGATGTCTTTGCTGAACTGGGCAGGGCCAACATGTATTGCATCCAGCCTTGAGTTTGACACCCCGACTTAGACAAACCAAACCTAGACAGTTCATTTCCCACAGCTATTGGTGAACCAGCAGGCATATTTGCCACTTTTAGCCATTTTACAGCTTAGTTTTATCTTCTCTAAGTCAGAAAGGAGTTACAAATTATTTCAAATGATTTCTCCCGGTTTGTTTTTCTTACTGTGCTAACACAATCACATAAAAGTAGCGTATATAGCTCTCCTTTCTATATTCTCCACAACTATGAGATAGGTGATTAGAGAATGACTAGCCCAAAGCCACTCACTGAGCTTCTGTAACCTATATTTCTTGTTCCTAGTCCAGCAGCACCTTAACCCATGATAGTAAAATGGTTCTGCAAGTAAGGATAATTTTATGTTTTAGATGTTAATAAAGAGTGATTCCTTGAAAGACAGTATTAAATTGATTTTAAAAAATCAAATATTAAACATTGGGCATCAAGCTTTAAATCTCAGGAGATATGGCATTCAGAAATTCCAGCTATAAAGTTGTTATAACTTTAAATTATATGTAAGTTTTGTGAAGAAACATTTGAGAAAATGGGATCTTATTCACAATTATCCAATTGTGTAAACATGCATAATGTTTCACTATGTTAAGGAACTGACTTCAATGTCAGTTAGTTATGTTTTATAACTGAATCGAATACACAGGTTTAACTTATATCTAAAAAGAATCATCATTCACCAACAGTAGGCACTTATACAGCAGAATCTCATGTAACTTTATTTAGAAGTCACATTCAGTTAATATATGAATCCAATTAACTATTTTATTCAAGTTAAACATAATTTACTGTAAAGTTTAAAGACAGCAACTTGATTAGAAGTGAAGCCTTCATGTTGAATCTGCTAGTGCAGTAATACTTGAACAATTCAAAGTGTTGGCTTGAACAATTCAAAAAAGTAGTTTCAAACAGGTTCTAGAGTTTGTGACAACCAGAAGTACTTTTTACAACGTTTAATTCCTGCAGAAGTTTTTTACCTGTTTTATTTTTAGAATTATGCATCATAGGTAAGAGTATATACCGTATGAGCCATCATGCAATTGAAAGTGAGAAAGAAACAATTTTCTAATGCTTAGAATACAAACACCAAGTTAATGTTCTCATATTAAAGTGGCAGCAAACAATTATGCAACACTGAACAGGTTTTAAATCAAAGGATTGAAAATGCCATTTCCCTTTCCAAACTAAGGTTCATCTTATTTTAACAATTGTATCTCTTTTCTGAACTGATCTAAAAGGTCAAAGAGTGAGACAGAATTTTCAATTTTAAGAAAAAAACTGAGAATTACATTTGCTAGTTTACTTTAAGATCTAAGTAATTAATTCTAAATTATTGGTGGAAAATACAGAGAGCATAACATGTTTAACTAGGGGAAATTCACTAGAGTAAGCAAGACAACTATAAATCTAATTAAGGAGGGGGGGAAGCATGTTCATAAGTACAAATGAGTAAGTATACTTGATAGTAAAATGTCATTAAGAACCACCTTCCTAGCACACCTTCTATGCTACTTATTACATTGATCCAAGTCTATACTCCAAACAGCAATTTCAGATTCTATTACAATAAAAAGGGAAATCTCACACAATAGACATTAAGCAAAACAAGTATAATTTAGGTAAGGCTTCCCCAAAACTGTATTAAAAGTTTGGTTGGTTAGAATTTATAAATAAGCCCCATAATAACATAAAAGTTACTTTAGAAAGTACCATGAGAGAAGAGATGGAAAAAGAAGCAAATTCATTGTTGATTGTAGAAGCTATAGCTATAAGGATACAGCATGCAGTCTCCACAAGGCGCACACAAAAATGACTGCCAACCAGCCACGTGACGACAAAATCTCCAATACAGGCGCGCTCACGGGGGCGCGCGCACACACAAGATGTTTGAGAATGGAAATTGGGGGTAGATTTGGACGGATGTGATGGAACTTTGGGAACGCCGGAGTTCGAATGTTACCGAGAAGTATACTGGAAAGCAGCATGTTTATGAAAGGGGGAGGAGACAAGGAGATCAAGCTACTAATACAAAGAAAATAAACATCTTCCAATTGGGAAGCTTTCTGCGTTAACAGACGAGCAAAGCCTTCAAGTTAAAGTGTCGCCATAAGAAACCAGCTTTTCTTCTTCCCCTCCCCCAATTTGCACTGAAAACGCAATACTTCGCATAAGCGCGCACGTACATGGCTAATTTTTTTAATGCCGCTTTAACAATAACAGTAACAACAGCAGCAACCGAGGGACAGGCCCGTTACAGAAGACGTTATCGTGTTGCGTTGAATGAGGGAAGTACTTTACAAGTGCTATTGTAAAAAGGCCAGCGGGAGTGGTCGCCTCAATTCCAAACATTAAACAAAGTCAATCTTTTCCAGTTCCCTCTCTTCTCCACCCCCTAGGATAGACGACCGGCTGCAGAGCTTATTCCCTCCCACCCCCACCTCCGTCCCACACTTAACTGTTAAGGGAAACTAAAAGCTCTTTTGTAACCCTGTAAAAGCGCGACTACCCCCAACTGCACAGCTTTATGGCTTTCCCTTAAAGGTAATGAGGTAGAGAAGAGATCGCATTGTAGTTGCAGGACAGCGCAAACGCCTGAGAGTGTTGCAAACACATAACAGGTAAGAACGGGAAAGTAGCAAGGAAAAGGGGAAAAAACATATCATGAAGCATTAAGAACGTGGCAGTACCTTACACTTCAAATAAAGAACCGGACAGGTAAGTTTCATTACGATTACGGCTTTAAAAAAAAATAAAAATCTCTCCGCAAAAATAAAATGCACATCTTAGAACCAGAAATTAAAAGGCAAACGAGTCGGAAATCGAAGTCGGGGGAGAGGAAAAAATAAGGGTCATAGAAGTTGTTTTCTGGCCGCTGCGGGCTCGTGCGGGGTACAGGCAGCCAGTAGCGCTAACAAAGACAGCGACAGAAGGGCCGAGCAAGGGCAACGGGAAAGCCAAGCAAGCAATCGAGTAAAGCAGGCAAAAGCAAAGCAAGCAGGCGGCGACACCTACCACGTGACGGAGCTGAGAGCAGAGTCCGGGCGGATCCGGCCCGACGCAAAAAATATATATATGTATGTAGTAATAATAAAAAAGGGCGCAGTTTGCAAACAAGGCGAATGCGAGTAGCAGAGTCTTCTTCCTTCGCTCCCGCCACCACAAATCGTCTTCTCGCCGTTGCTGTTCTCTCTCGGTCGCTACCCTCTCTCCCCCTTCCTTCCAGCCCCAACTCCCCCTTTCCCTGCCCGCCTGCTCCCTGCTCTTCTGCGGGCAAGGAGGGCGGGCGGGCAGGAAAAGGGCTGGGGAAGGAAGGGACTTGGGGAGGTGGGGGGGGCGGGAAGGTTGCCTTCTCTTTTGCAACCACCCCCACCCCACGCACCCAAGAGGAGGGAGAGAGGCGGCAGCAGCGATTGGGGGGGTGAGAAAAAAAGGTGCTCCTGGCTTTCTCCCCCCGGCGGCGGCGGCTGTTGCGGTGCCTCCTCCTCCTCCTACTGCAAAGGAGGGTCTCCCGCTCTTCTTCAAAGTGGGGCACAATGTGCAACAGTCTCTGCGGCGTTTCCTCCTCTCCGCCTTCGCCCCCCCTTTTTGCCTTCGTACCCGACCCTCCACCCGCGTACAACAGAAGGCAGCCGCAGCAACCGCGGAGGTGGCGCTACTGCTGTTTTTCTGCTGCTAGATAATGTTCGGGGGAAAAATGGCGGCTGAGCTCCTTCTCTGCTCTACCCTCCTCCTCCTCTCCTCCTCCCTTTAATCGGAGAATGCACCGGGCAGGCAAGGCAGGGGGAAGGGAAAGCAAAAAGAAGTGGGGGGGGGGACGAAACACAAAAACGGAGGCGCTAGCGCCACCGTCGGTTTCCGATGCGCACTGCGGGGTTAAACTACAGCTTTGCAGCTAAAAACCTGCCTTGCGCGCGAGCCAGACAGCTACCAAAGCAAGTTAAAAAGGCGCGTGCACCTAGCTCAGACGGAAAAATGAATGGCCCGACGGCTAATAGAAAATGATCAATCAGTAGAGGAGCAGCAATCAGCTGCATACTCCGGAAAATCTGTGGAATTAAGAGCTATGAAAACTATTAAAATACTCAAAGGCTTGATAAAACTGACTCTAATGCATGTCTTTAGGAACAAAATTATGTTTGTGATATTCACAATATACGTAATACTTTAAAACTGTGTGCCAAAGCACCTACCACCAGTCTTTCCCAGTAATGGGGCATATTACTCAGTAATGAGGCACATTAGAAGGGTAGAATATTTTCAGAATCTATTAATCTTATCTTTTCCAGGGAAGAAAAGAAACCAAACAATAAAAAATATGATAGGATCAAACTGATTATTGAAAGTTCTTTATAGGAAGTACAAATTATTAACTATCAAGTAGTCAAAATGGGGTTTTTATTATATTGTAATCTTCCAAATTAAGCAAGTTGGCTATTTGGCAATGTATTAAATATTGTATACTTTCTCTGAAAACATCTTGCAGACTCACACTAACTCTTCCCCGTTCATTTTAATAATAGAACTCTGGGATTTTCAATTATAGTGCATAAAAAGAGGAACATTTCTTTCTAACTATGCTGAAGTATGTTGAATTACACTGAGGTAGTCCAAATGCACTAAAAACAATGTATAATTGCTATGTAGACATTCAGCCAATTGGGTTCAGCAGGCTTTAACATATCCAAATACAACTAATAAAGTATATTGCTTTTTGTTTGTTTTACAGACGGAGAATTTTTTTGAGATCTAGAAAATTCCAATAGAAGAGAACTCCATATATGCAAAGCAGTAACAACAGGTCTTATGCAGGTCTCTGTAGGCCTTTTCCAGCCTAAAAACTTTCCAGATGTTGACTAAATTTTTCCCTATGTTGGGAATTATGGGAAAGGCACTGAATTGAAGTAAGTTCAATAGTTTTCCACCTAGCATATTTGTCTGCACAAATATCCTAAATACTGGAACATCGCATGAAGACCAAATGCTTTTTGTCTTAACTACATAAATCTTAGATGTTCTTTCATCTTGCAATGCTGGTTTAAAAAAAAAAACAATTCCAGATGTGCCACACACAATTATAAATGCTGTGCTGGCTAACCAGCATAATAAAGCATCACAATGCCACTGTTATACATTTTGCAGATCCTAATTATTTCAATAAATAAAAATACGAACTCTCAGTTTTTACTTTCAGCTACTGGTTTCTCTACCTATGTAATATAATTTCTTGGCAAAGAGTTTAACAATTAAAAAAACCTTTCACTTTTGAAGTGGTAGATTTACTATTAGAAATGCTAACAGTTCAGTACACTAACATAAATGAATTGTAATCAGATTCCTTAAGGCAGGAACTTACATTTCCCACCAGCACCACCAAGTGTCTGATAAGTTTTTTCTCTTCTGTTTTGCTTAATTTGCAGCCTTATAACCAACAATCTAGATTACTTTAGGTATTCATGCAACGGCAAATATTTCCTTCATCCTTCCAGATATGATTCCAAAGAATCATACATTATAGTAACCCACTGTTTGCATATAAAAACTACAATTGCATGTTCACATAAAATACTAAGCTAAAGATTCTCAAATTTTGTGATATTAAGACTCCCTAAAATGTTGAATTGTTTCTTGTTACAAAAAATTCCACCATTAATCAAAGTAATAACTTGAGATGAAATAAATCTATCGCTTATTTAGGGCAGCCATATTTTCATCTTGATATCATATAAAAAATGTAACTGCAGAGAAAAAATAAAAATAAACGAAACAGACTTGCACAGATTCCAAAAGCTATGAATGTATTAAACTGAAGACACAAAAATAAAATCCAAGAGAAGCCAATTCAATAACTGGTGGTAATGTCAATGGATTACCAATATCCAATAATAGTTTGTCACATGATCAATAGGTATCAATTGCAATAGTCTGCAGACATGAGATTTTTATTAATCCCGATCCATAAAGAACCCTATAGTCAGGGCAAATTATAGAAACACAATCAACAGCAGACAAGAATACATTGAATCAGTTTGTAAATTAGCTATACAATTTTTTTCATTTCAAAATAATATTCTGTAAGAAATAAATCTTAAAGTCCAAACTCAAAGAAGGAAGTACCATCAAGGAAATCAACATCTGAGCAATTCCAGTCACACAGCTGGACTCTGGCAGAACTAAAAGCCATGGATAGAAAGATAAGAAAAATAATGACAATGAATCATGCCTTTCATCCTCCCAGCAACATAGGCAGACTGTACCTACCAAGGAAATTAGGTGGGCATCTATGTTGCAAATACATCAGATGGTTAAAGGGAAAAAAAGAGCATTAGAAGAATATCTGAAGGCCAGTAAAGAAGATGCACTGAAAGCAGTATACCAGGAAGCCTTACTGACTATTAGCAAGACTAAACTGGCCTACAAGAAGGACCAAATGAGAAAGAGAATGGAGGCATGGGAAGACAAAACATTATATGACCAATACATTTAACAAATAGCAGGGAAAACAAGACCTGGCAATGACTAAGAACTGGAAATTTGAAGAAAGAGACAAGGGGGCTAGTTCTGGCTGCACAAGAGGAAGCCTTAAGAACAAATGCATATACATGAATACAAAGACAGCAACAGACAGCAAATGTCACCTATGCAAAGAAGCTGAAGAAACAGTAGATCACCTGGTTAGCAGCTGCAATAAGATTGCTCAGACTGACTACAAGCAAAAGCATAACAATGGTGCATTGGAAGTTCTGCAAGAAATATCATTTGCCTACAAGCAAGAACTGGTGGGACCATAAAATAGAGAAAGATATAGAAAATGAAGAAGTTAAATTGCTCTGGGACTCTAGAATTCAAACAGATGGGCACCTGCCACGTAACACCCCAGATTTAACAACTATTGATTTAAAAAAAGACAAAAAAGTCTGGATAATGGACATGGCAACACCTAGAGACAGCAGAATAGTAGAGAAAGAACTGGAGAAGATCACAAAATACAGAGGCCTGCAAATAGAAACAGACCGACTATGGCAGAAGCAAGCAAAGGTAGTCCCAATAGTAATAGGTGCCTTGGATGCAATCCCAAAACAACTGGGGCACCACTTGAACACTACTGGCATTGACAAATTCACTGTCAGTCAATTGTAAAAGGCAGCTTTACTCAGAAGTGCTTACATTCTGCGAGGATATCCCAGGTCCTTGGAAAGGATTTCATAGACAAAAATGCCAAATCCAGTCTGAACATCTGGTTGACTGGTGCGACAAACAACAATGCCAATAATAATAGTTTCTCTCTTACAGGTAAAACAAAACTGTGGAAGAGGAAAAACACGGCTTAAATGACTACATGAAAGAAGAAAAAGCCTCTGCTGAAGGAGAACAAGGGAAATCTCTTGAAAATAATGAGATTGAAAGAATATCAAAAGGAAACAATTGAGCATCGAGTTTCTAACTGGAAAAGGAAGTCTATGTACAGTCAATACCTGAAGGATATTGAAGGAAAAACTGATACAAAGTTAACCTGGAGATGGTTGACATCAGGGGTGCTGAAGAAAGAAAGTGAAAGCTTCTTTTTGGCTGCCCAAGAACAAGCCCTGCAACCAATTCCATGAAAACAAAAACTCAACATTTCAGTGACAACAGCAAACATTGCTTATGCAACAAGAAAGATAATTTCTCATTGCAGTGGATCACCTTAACAGTAGCAGCAACAAAATCTCACAAACTGATTATCTACAATATCATGATCGAGTTGCCAAAATCATACATTGGAAGCTTTGCTAGAAATTTGGATTCAAATGCACAAAAATTACTGGGAACACCAAATTGACAAAGTTCTTGAAAATCAACAGGTCAAAATCTTGTGGGACTCTCCAATCCAGACAGACAGACATCTGGCTACAACACAGTTGACATCACTATTGTAGAAAAGAAAAATCGTCTGGTTTATTGATATGGCAATATCAGCTAATGCACAAATTGAAGGGAAACCGCTAGGAAAAAAAAATACAGTAGTACCTCTGGTCACGAACGCTTCTGGCCACAACCAAATCTGGTTCTGACCAAAAAATTCACACTTTTTTTTCCGCGGCCGATCTCCCCTTCTGCACCATTTTTTTTTGTAAGTGCCAAATTTCCCAAATTAAGTTCAGGTCATGACCAAATCAGTTTACACCAAAGTTATGCAACAAATTATGGTCGTGACCAGAGGTTCTACTGTACTGCGATCTGCAAATTGAAGTTGAGCGACCATAAAGGGAGAAATGGTAGAGGATGGTAGAGGATAGCAAGACCTGGAAGAACGCTGTCCATGGGGTCATGATGGGTCAGACACGACTTTGCAAGTAACAACAACAACAACAAAAAGGGAGAAATCAATGGTTGTACCAATAGTAATAGAAGCCCTTGGAGCAACACCCAAAGGGCTGCCTAGATACATGGAATTTTTGAACTTATTAGACCTGAATATTCTGAATTTGCAAAAAGAACCCTTACTTGGAACTCCTATATACTCAGATGTTACCTTAACAGCTCTTAAGTTCTTGTTTAGGACTTGAACTGTTACGTTTTTACCAGTCCTAGAGTGTGAATCAAATTGAAGATTAAATCTAATCATCATCATCATCATCATCATCATCATCCTAAAGCTATACGGAAAATCAGAAATTGAAATCCAGTCACTGACCAATACAGTTTGAGTTTTCAGCATTGACTTCAGCAGGGAGTGGCCTGGACAAATGTGCCACAGTGGCACTGAAGAAAGGGAAGATCGTAGAAAGTGCTGGAATTGAAATGCCCAATGGACAAACCATCAAGTGCAACCAACCCGAAGCCTACAAATACCTGGGCATACTGCAGCTAGACAATATCAAGCATGGGCAAGGGAAAAATGTGGTCAGCAAAGACTACATGCAAAGGGTCAGGAAACTACTAAAAAATAAACTGAATGGCGGTAACACCATCAAGGCTATAAACAGCTGGGCCATACCCATTATGAGATATACTGCTGGAATTTTAAACTGGACACAGGCAGAGCTGGACAACCTGGATAGGAAAACAAGAAAACTGATGACCATACACTATGCGCTGCACCTACGTAGTGACATTGACAGGCTATATTTGCCCAGAAAGGTAAGCGGCAGAGGACTTTTGCAAGTGAAGCAGACAGTTGAAGAAGAGAAACATGGTCTGGCAGATTATGTGAAAGACAGTGTTGAACCAGCTTTGATGGAGGTCAATAAGAAGAAGCTGTTAAAAGTACAGCAAACCAAGTATCAACATAGGAAAACAGCGATGCAAACTTGAGCTGACAGCTAATGTAACAAAGCACTGCATGGACAGTTCCTTGAAAAGATCCAAGGAAAAGTAGATAAGGAAAAGACCTGGTTATGGCTGACCAACGGAACATTGAAGAAAGAAACAAAGGGCCTGATTCTTGCGGCCCAAGAACAAGCCATTAGAACAAATGTAATCAAAGCCAGAATAGAAAAATCTGCTGATGATCCCAAATGCAGACTCTGCAAAGCAGCAGATGAAACCATTGATCACATACTGAGCTGTTGTAAGACAATAGCTCAGACCGACTACAAACAACGTCACAACACAGTTGCTCAGATGGTCCACTGGAACTTGTGTCACAGCTACCATCTGCCTGTAGCAAAGAACTGGTGGGATCATAAGTGTTGTGCCTCGCCCGCCTTCCTCTCCTAAGCCGGGCCCCTCCCATCTCCTGCTATCTGAGTCAGAGTCTGATAATGAAGAGGAACGGCCTGGCATGAATCCAGCCCCCAGCCCTGGCACCATGCCCAGACAGAATGTCAGGAATGAGCAAACAAACCTCCCTTCTACAGCGTGTGAGCACGAAGCCAGCCACATGCTAGAATTGCCAGCAGCAGATCAGGAGGACGGAAAGTCACAGTGGATGGATCCCCGCTTCCGGAGAATGGAGAGGCGATGTCAGCAAAAGGAAGGGGGGGGGCCAGGCCTGGATAAGTGCTGAGTCATGGAGCCACACCCCATGGCTTATATAAAGGATCTGCTTTTTGGCATTCCTTGACTCAAGCAAAGTCTCATCTGGTTTGCTGAAGTCACCTCTTGGATTCCTGCCTGCCCTGAGAACTCTGACAGGAATTTGGCAAAGCTGCAGAGGCTTCGCGGCCACACTTGATACAGACTTCCCAGACCCGGCCATCGGAGGGGGAGGGGGACATGTCAATAAGCCTGAAAAAGTGACTGAAAATGAGCATGTGAAACTACTTTGGGATTTCCGAATACAGACTGATAAAGTTTTAGAACACAATACCCCGGATATCATGATTGTGGAAAAGAAAAAAGTGTGGATAGTTGACATTGCTATACCTGGTGATAGCAGAATTGATGAGAAACAACTTGAAAAACTCACCAGATATCAAGATTTGAGAATCGAATTGCAAAGACTCTGGCATAAACCAGTGCAGGTGGTTCCAGTGGTACTCGGCACACTGGGAGCTGTGCCTAAAGACATAGGCAAGCACTTAAAAGCGATTGGCGCTGACAAGTTCACCATTGGTCAGCTGCAGAAGGCCACCTTACTGGGATCTGCTCGCATAATTCGCCAATACATAACACAGTCCTAAACGCTTGGGAATGTTCAACTAGTGATCTTTGATACGAAATCCAGCATAGTTATCTCGTTTGCTGTGTATATTGTCATTTTGTATAAATAAAATAATAATAATTCCGTATTCAATCATCTGATGGAAAACAGTTTGTATCCAGTAGAACAAAAAGGAAGTTGTAAAAAATCAAGAGGACCAAAAGATCAGCTGCTCATTGACAAAATGGTATTTAAAAAATGCAAAACGAAGAAAAGCAAATTTAAACATGGCATGGATTGATTACAAGAAGGCATTTGACTCATTACCCCACAGCTGGATTAACACCTGTCTGGAAAACTTTGGAATCAGCAAAAATATTTGTACATTTTTGAAAGCAAATATGCAAAAATGGAAAACAGTTTCAGCAGCAAATGGGCAAAACATTGGTGAAGTCAACATCAGACGAGGAATCTTCCAGGGGGATTCACTTTCACCATTACTGTTCAACATCGCATTAATATCATTGACAATAATCCTATGAAACACAAAACTGGGATACCAAATCTTAAGCCAACATGGCAAGATAAACCATCTACTATATATGGATGACTTAAAAATGTATACGAAAAGCCCCACTGATCTTAAATCAACACAGTTCAACTGTTCAGCAGCAACATCAAAATGAACTTTGGACATGAAAAATGTGCTATATTATCCATGCAGCAAGGAAAAATGAAAAGAATAGAAGGAATAGAACTGGGAAATGGAAACATAGTAAAAGCATTAGCAAAGGATGATGGCTACAGATACCTAGGCATATTGGAAGCAGATAACATCTTGAATGGAAAAGTCAAAGAGTCAACTTAAAAGGAATACATCAGGAGGGTCCGCAAAATATGAAAATCAAAGCTGAATGCTGGAAACATAATTAAAGGCATTAATATATGGGCAGTTCCAGTGATACACTACTCAGCTGGAATCATCAACTGGACTTTGGCTGAACTAGAAAACTTGGACCGGAAAACATGCAAACTTTTGAATATGTACCACGCTTTACATCCACGAAGTGACATCAACAGGTTGCACCTGCCAAGAAAAATAGGGGGCAGAGGGCTATTGCAAATCCATCAAACTGTGGAAAAAGAAAAACGAAGTGTGAATGATTATGTGAACCAAAGTACAGAAAAATTGCTGCAGGCTGTAAAAACAGAGAATATTATAAAAACAACAGAAACAAAGGCAGAATATAAGGAAAAACAGCTGGATGACAGATTAAATAGATGGAAAACCAAAGCTTTGCATGGACAGCACTTGAAAAACATTGAAGGAAAATGTGATGACAACTTGACATGGGAATGGCTTAAGATGGGAGCCCTCAAGAAAGAAACGGAAGGTTTAATACTCGCTGCTCAAGAACAAGCACTACAAACTAATGCCATGAAAGCAAAGATACAAAAATCCATCGACAATCCAAACTGCCGACTTTGCAATAACAAAGTCGAAACTGTTTCACATTTAATATGTGAATGCAGCAAAATCGCACAAACTGATTACAAAGCTAGACACGACTGAGTTGCTAAATTAATCCACTGGTCATCCTGTAAAAAATACGACTTGCCTGTATCCCAAAAATCATGGGAACGTAAAGTGAAAAAAGTTATAGAAAATGAGAAGGTGAAGATCTTGTGGGACTTTCAAATACAGATGGATCGTCACTTGGAACACAACACACCAAATATCACAGTTGTGGAAAACCGAAACGTACAATTTATTGACATTGCGGTACCAGGAGATGCCGAAGTTGAAGAAAAAGAACTGGAAAAAATCATGAAATATTGTGATCTGGCCATCGAAACTGCATGGCTATGGATGAAACATGTAAGTGATACCCATTGTCATCGGGGCACTTGGTACCATGTCCAAGAATTTTATAAGATACATCAACAAATTACAGCTTCCTGCAATAACACCAGCAGAACTGCAAAAAACTGCGCTACTTGGAACATCATACATCTTAAGAAGGTACTTGGTTGATACCTAGGACGCTGACAGCAACCCGTATCAACCATTGGTACCAGTCCATGGTATTTGTGATGCATTTTTGAATGTTCAGTTGACTGTTTCATGTTTAATGAATAAAGTAAAAAATAATAATAACAATAACAACAAGAACATTTGTGAAGTTAAAACTTGTTTCATGAGTGAAATAATTCAATTACATTGAAAATATAGTTTGAAACAGAGGAAATATAATTTGAATTCAGGATATTTTGCGAATTGCTACATTACAGCTTTTGTACAACCAGGAAGTGCAATAGAAAGATAAAATTATACACAATTCACAGTGCCACAACTGCCTAGTTTAAAATACCATGTTTCTCTGAAAATAAGCCCTACTTAAAGAGCCTGAACAGCTGCCCAGCCACCCATTCTGTCTGGTTGCTTGCGGTGCCGCAGCCACAAGGTGAGGTGGGGTGGTGATAGAGCTGCCTCATGTGTCCCACACCAGTTTACCTCAGGGGCCATCCACGCCCCGACAGCTTCCTTGTGGTGGCAGCACCAACACCCATGCCTGCCCCGTCGCGAGCAAGCAGAAGAGCAGCTCCCTTACATGAGGAAAAAAAGAAGACATCCCCCGAAAATAAGTCCTAGTGCTTACTTGGGGCCCAAAAGAAAATAAGATCTGGTCTTATTTTCGGGGAAATATGGTATATTAAATCTCTATTCACCTTCTATTTTTCCTTATTTCCCAAAACTAAAATTTGGCAGCAGCTCCAATGTCAAGACCAAGAAAGAGGAATGCTAGGTATTGTATTTCAGCAATGCTTAGACAACTCAAGTTTCCCAACCTCTTACCTTGCTCCCACCTTGGTATTAACCCCTTGATCTAACCAGCTGCATTGTTTGTTTTTTTGCATAACTTTCCACCAATATTATACTGAGGGACACAGTTTTTGAGTAATACTTTCAATACTATATAAAGAATATTAGCTTTTAAACTATAATGGTATTTTATTGAGTATTGTTGAAAAACTATGCTTTTTGCTGCTTATCACTTCACATAATACTTTTAATTTGTCAAACCCATTACAATAGTAAACCTCCAGATAACACTGAATTCTGACTTCAAGCAACCTCAAGTATAATGCAATTTGTGATCAGGGATGACAGTTGGAGTCCAACATATGGACAGCCACGTTTTATTAATCTTGCCATTGCTCTGTCTCATAGAGCACTACTGTTCCAATAATGAATACACAATAGATACTGGACATCCATTCTAATTCCCCATCCACTGAAATACAATATATTGACTTTCCTTCGTTTACCCAAAAGAAAGGGTCAGAACAAGTACTTTCCCTTTGCATCCTACCAGAATATTTCAAAATGGCAACACTTTCTGGAAATTATGTTACTTATCATAATTTCAATCGGATGCTCATAAGCAGAAGCTCTTTTACTGTCTCTGCCTGAGGTGCATGCATGCACTTTTCATAAGGGCTCAGGTATCCAATACCTGGGTAACAGTAACCCAAGGTACTTTCTGTATCTATGGGCTACTTTTGAGGATTACAGGTAATCCTTTCTTACCGACCACTTGTTCAGTGACCATTCAAAGTTATCAAGGCATTGAATAACAACCCATCCCTTGTCACAGCATTCCCACAGTCATGAGATCACAATTCAGGCACCTGGCAAGCAACAGACATTTACAATGGTTACAGTATTTCAGTCACATGATCTTCATTTGCAACATTCACAGCCAGCTTCAACAAGCAAAGGCAATGAGGAAGACAAAAGAAAGTCAGGGTCACATGATGTCATACTTAACAACTACAGATGATTCACTTAATGACCGCAGCCAATACAGACAGGTTGTTGGGACAGTCACATAATATTTCACTTTACAACCATCCCACAGTGACAGAATTGCTGATCCCAAACGTGGTCAATAAGCAAAAACTACTTCTACACTAAACTGAAATTATTCCAAACTGCAATAATATTGATTGGGGTCACCATTTTTTAAAGAATACTCTTATGTTTTTAAGAAGAGATTGGACAACCATTTGTCTGAAATGGTACAGTTTCCTGCTTGAGCAGTGGTTTGGACTAGAAGACCTCCAAAGTCTTTTCCAACTCTGTTATTCTAATCTGATACCTTGATAAACGACCTGCTTTTAACCAAATATCAGATCCAATATGTAACTTTTCTTCCTTTGCATATGTTCTTAAATATGACTGATGCATTTCTGCGCATGACAAAGATGGAGTTCTGACCGAGTCTCGGAGCGGCAGGCGGAGTTGTAGCCGGGCCGTAGATGCAGCCAGCGGACGACCTGGGCTGCCTGGGTAGCCTGGCTGGAAAGACGATCTTCTTGGCAGCTGTGAGAGGGGCTTTTCGCCCGAGAGCTTCGCAGCTGCCGAGTGCTGAGCCAGGGCCGAACGGCGGCGAAATGGCGGCGGCCATCTTGGTACGGGGCGGGGCGGCGTCCGGCCTACCTCCGGCGCCGTTTTGGCGGCGTCCGGTCTGTTTCCCATGCAGCATTTTCGAACTTGTGCTGCATGGAGGGCGACGGTGTGACAAGAGCTTCGAGAGCCCTCTGCTCCGGATGGGAGAGCCCCGACGAGGCCCCTCGTGGAACGGGGGTGAAGCGGCGGTGGCCATCTTGGTGTGGGGTGGGGCGGTGTCCGGCCTACTCCTGGCGGCGTTTTGATGGCGTCCGGCTTATTCCCCTGCAGCATTGCCGAGCTTGTGTTGCAGGGAGGGCGACGGACATGGTGAGAGCCCCGAAAGTTTTTTGCCCCGGACGGGAGAGTCCCGAAGAGGTCCCCCACGGAACGGGGTGTGTGGAAGGGGGGGCATGTCCGTGGCTGCGGTGGGGATGGCAAGGACGTCTGTCCTGGATAAGGGCAACGTTTGGAGCCCCCTAGCGGCAGTGGCGGCAGCATGCTCTCTCCCTTTTCTCCCTCCTTTCCCTTGGATTTTTTTTTCATCCTTTCATCTTGCCCTGATAAGATCTGAGGAGGCTGCTTTAGAGCTGGTCGTTTTCGCTTTGGATGGACATGGACTTAGGCATGGAGGCCTTTTTTTCTCCCTCTAGACTTCGGAGTTGTAAATGGGGAGTTTTGACTTGGGAGCTTAGGCTCCCCCCCCCCCGGACTTCGGAGCATTCGCAACATCTGTCTGTTATGACTTTTACCATCTGGAACGGGATCTCCTTGCGAGAATGTCCACCATCTTTTATCATCAGTGGGACCTATGTCAGCGGTTCTGAATATGACTGCTTTATCATCATCTACGGTTACGGACAAACTCATTTTTGCGCCAATTATGCCTGTTGCGAGATATGATTTATTCTTCGTTAGAACTTCATCGTCTGCGAGGATCCTCCGCCTCGCAGAAATGGCCCTCTACGTTATCGAGGGCCTATCTCAATGATGGGTTTTGGGACCCAGAGAGATGGCATGCGTTAAGAAAGAATCTTTGGGGTTTTTTAGACAAACAATTTTTAAGGGGTGGGAGGGTAAAGGCGGGTATCGGGGGAAACCCGTCGGGGAGGGAGCCAGTCCCTGCGTTTGCTCGCGGCGATACTCTATTAAGTTCGGAGGTTAAGGGGAAGCCTTGTTCTCCAATTCCAGAGGATTGTTCCATCAGTACGGTAAGTGGGAGAGGCAGATATGGCGGAAGTGGGGGGCCATATCATGTTCAGGGGGTGCGCACTCGCTGTTTGAGAGCGATTGCGCGCTCCGGCCCCTCAGACTTTTCCCGTTCCCCGAGTGGCCAGTATCCCCAGGGTTTGGACCTTAGGCTGATGTTGTGCAATGCTAGGTCCGTAGTGAATAAAGCCCCCCTGATCTACGATCTTATACAGGAAGGGGCTGCGGACCTTGTGGGCATTTCGGAGACTTGGTTGGGCATTGAAGGGGGGGTTCCCCTGGTGGAGATGTGCCCACCGGGTTTCCGGGCATTTCATCAGCCGAGGGCCCAAGGTAGGGGTGGAGGGGTGGCGGTGGTTATTAGAGAGAGTCTGGAGCCGATGGAGGCCACTGTTCCTCAGATAGCCGGTTGTGAATCCCTTTACGTGAAGTGGGGGCGTAGGATGCAGGTGGGCTTGTTGATCACGTACCTGGCTCCTTGCTGCGTGGCAACAGCCCTGCCCGAGTTGCTGGAGTTGATAGCCGGGATGGCAGTTGATACCCCCAGGCTTATGGTCATGGGGATTTCAACTGCCATCAGCCGTGTGTCGTCAACAGCGGCTCGGGAGTTCATGGCTCCATGACGCCATGGACCTGACACAATTAATTGATGCCCCCACCCACGTCGGGGGAAGCACACTGGATCTGATTTTTGTCTCTGGACAGTGGTTGAGTGGTCTGGAAGTACGAGAATTAGCCATTGAACCTCTGTCATGGTCAGACCACTCCCTCCTTCGTCTGGACTTTCGGACCGCTGCTCCTCACCGCAGGGAGACGGGACCAATACGCTGGTTCCGTCCCAGGCGACTGATGGACCCGGAGAGGTTCCTGATGGAGCTTGGGCCGCTCCCTGGCGATCTGGCCCACGGCTCGGCCGAGGAGCTTGTTGCGGCCTGGGATCAGGCCGCGGTGGGTGCCTTGGACCGTGTCGTGCCTTTGCGGCGTCTGACCCGGCGTAGATCTCAACCAGCTCCTTGGTTCTCCGAGGAGCTGAGGAGATGAACGCCGGAGAAGACGCCTAGAGAGCGTGGAGGTCCGGCCGTTCGAAGCTGACCGAATACTAGTTAGGTCTTTACTCAGACCTATCTAGTGGCATTGAGGAGGCCAAGCGGCCTATGTTTCTACCTCATTGCGTCAGCAGAGAACCGCCCAGCCGCCCTGTTTAGGGTGACTCGCTCCTCCTTAACCAGGAGGGTTGCGATGACCCTTACAGGGTTGTGCTGAGGATTTCAGCAGGTATCTGTTTGACAAAATCGCTCAGCTTCGACGGTCTGGACCAAAACTGGGTAGTTTCGGGCGAGGTGACGGAGGCTAGTCTTGTTGAGACCATCTGGGAGGAGTTTGACCCTGTGGCTCCGAGGACATGGACAGGTTGCTGGGGCGGCTGAATGCCACCACATGTTTATTGGACCCGTGTCCCTCCTGGTTGGTGCTGGCCACCCGGGAGGTTACGAGGCTGGCTCAGGGATTGTTAACGCTTCTCTAAGGGAGGGTGTTGTTCCCACCGCCTTGAAAGAGGCGGTGGTGTGACCCCTCCTCAACAAGCCTTCCCTGGACCCAGCTGTTTTGAGTCACTATCGTCAGTCTCCAACCTTCGCTTTGTGGCGAAGGTTGTTGAGAGTGTGGTGGCACACCAGTTACCCCAGTACCTGGATGAATCTGTCTATCTAGACCCGTTCCAGTCCGGTTTCCGACCCGGATACAGCACTGAGACAGCTTTGGTCGCATTGGTGGATGACCTCTGGAGGGCCCGGGATAGAGGTTATTCCTCTGCCCTGGTTCTCCTTGATCTCTCAGCGGCTTTTGATACCATCGACCATGGTATCCTGCTGCGACGGTTGGGGGGATTGGGTGTGGGAGGCACCGTACTTCGGTGGTTCTCATCCTATCTCTCCGACCGATCGCAGACGGTGTTGGCAGGGGGGCAGAGGTCGACCTCGAGGCGCCTCCTTTGTGGGGTGCCACAGGGGTCGGTTCTCTCGCCCCTCCTGTTCAACATCTATATGAAGCCGCTGGGCGAGGTCATCAGTGGTTTTGGGGTGAGTTATCAACTGTACGCGGATGACACCCAGCTGTACATTTCCACCCCTGACCACCCCAATGAAGCTGTTGAAGTGTTGTCTCGGTGTGGAGGCCGACGGGTCTGGATGGGGAGAAACAGGCTCAAGCTCAACCTCGACGACTGAGTGGCTGTGGATGCCGGCATCCCGGTACAGTCAGCTGCAACCGCGGCTGACTGTTGGAGGCGAATCATTGGCCCCAATGGAGAGGGTGCGCAATTTGGGGGTTCTCCTGGATGGACGGTTGTCCTTTGAAGATCATTTGGCGACCGTCTCCAGGAGAGCTTTTTACCAGGTTCGCCTGGTCCGCCAGTTGCGCCCCTTTCTAGACCGGGATGCCTTATGCACGGTCACTCATGCCCTCGTCACTTCTTGCCTGGACTACTGTAACGCCTCACATGGGGCTCCCTTGAGGTGCACCCGGAGACTTCAGTTAGTTCAGAATGCAGCCGCGCGGGTGATAGAGGGAGCCACTCGTGGCTCCCATATAACACCGATCCTGCGCAGGCTGCACTGGCTACCTGTGGTTTTCCGAGTGCACTTCAAGGTGTTGGTTACCACCTTTAAAGCGCTCCATGGCATAGGACCGGGATATCTTCGGGACCGCCTTCTGTTACCACATGCCTCCCACCGACCGGTACGCTCTCATAGAGAGGGCCTCCTCAGGGTGCCGTCAGCCAGGCAATGCAGGCTGGCGACCCCCAGGGGGAGAGCCTTCTCTGTGGGGGCACCTACCCTCTGGAATGAGCTTCCCCCAGGACTTCGACAACTTCCAGACCTCCGGACTTTTCGCCGCGAGCTTAAAACATATCTATTCTTTCGAGCAGGACTGGCTTAATAGGGTTTTAAATATGGATTTTATTGGGGTTTATTTTATATTTTGTATTGTATTTTAAATTTAGGCTATTGGAATAAGTTTTTTATAATATTGTTTTTATTGAATGTATTGTCTTTATTTTATCTGCCTGTTCACCGCCCTGAGTCCTCCGGGAGAAGGGCGGTATACAAATTAAATTATTATTATTATTATTATTATTAAGGCAGGGGTGTCAAACTCAAGGCCTGGGGGCCAGATTTGGCCCACAGGGTGCTTAGATCTGACCCTTAGGGCCACCCTGGAAACAGTGAAGGATTGCCCCAGGTCATTTGCCCACTGCAATCATGAAACCATTCCCTCCCCCCTCCCCCAGTCAATCTGCAAAGCCGAGAAAGTTGAGGAACACTGTTCAATTACATAGGAAGACGGCTGTGAAAAAGCCAAGAGAATGTGTTCAGAGAAGGTGCAGAATATAGAACAAGCACACAGAGGGGAAAAAATAAATATATGTTGTAATGCTGGGAAAAACTTTGGATTCATTGAGAGAAATGTGATTTAGATAGTGATGCAATCAGAAATCTCAGTGAAACACACACAAGCATATTTTTCCTGTAATCATGTAGGACTTATGGAGGGCAGGTACACAAATTGAAGAAAAATGCAGCTACTTTTTATAAGTGTACGTGCTTTGAAGGCCAATTTTCCTTCTGAATCTGAAGCCCTGCACATACAGGTTCCATTAGTGCCCTGAAGGAGATATCCTATTTTTAAAGGCAAACAAATGAAGCGAACTTTCTTAAACAAGATCCTAGTGAAAAAGTGTGCCGTGAAAAATGAAGTACTACCACTAAAATGGTGAAGAAATGATGAAGAAAAACCCATAGTTCATTGGTTACAACAGCTGTTACACAAATCACAAGTACAATACAATTCGTAGGAATCCTAGGTTGCCTCCTATCTGAATCTTGGAAAGCTTGCAGAATCCAGTCTAGTCAATACTGATGAAGATGAAGAAATATTATAATAATTTGATATAATTCAACCTTTTATTTTTAATTTCATTGGAATGTGTAGAAAATGGTCCCATCCAATTATTTGGCTTGAACAGTACTGCTATACAGTGCCCAATTTCTCAATTGGAATGTAATATTTGTTGATGTTGAAATAAACCTATGTTTTGGGGACCCACCAAACTTAAAACTATTAATTGTCTTTTAAATACATAAAATGATCAACTTCATTATGCAACAGATTTAGATGTAATAACAAACACTAATATTTTCCAGACCTTGCTTATTTTGCTTTAAGCAACCAAATAATAGAGAAAGCAGGACGCCACCTAGAGGTTTAATCCAAACCATCTACAGAGTATCAAATTCAGAAACGCCAGCCTCAAAGTAATAGCAGTAATAAGCAATGTAATCGGCAACTGCTTTTAAATGCTGCAGATTAAACAGTTTCAGATAACCACAAGACAGAATAGTTTCTCTTGAATGCCTCCCATCCTTCTCCTAAAACATCAGCATTAGTGAATCAAATTAGCAAGCAGCAACCACTCTGTAACTAAAATGGAAAAGAAAAGCAGTGCAGTTCCTGCAAGCCTGCTGGGAATTGTAGTCTACTGCTTAGGCTGCAGGATATCACCTATCTGCACAAACAATATCGCCATCCATAGGCCATTACAGTTAGTTACATACATACACAGCAGGGACATCTAAAATGTCCTCCTGCTTAATTAAATTTAAAGGGCCTGGTACTTTCCACCCCACTTTTTTAAATTGCTGAAATCTGGGAAGACTCTAATTACTAAAAACTTGTTTTTGCTATAAATAAGACAGATACCTACCACATATTCCTCCTTTTTCCATATGCAGAAGAGAAACTTTCTTTTCTTAAAAAAAAAAGCAGTATCTATTGAAGCTTTTTTCTCTTGCAATATTAGCCATTACAGAAACTTTGTCCTACTATAAATAAATCCATAAAATTACATTAATTCTGCAACTCGGACAATTGTTTAGATAGATTGCTAGTTGATTTTTTGCAGCAAAAACAGGTAAAGACTTGTGCCATCTTAAAGAACACCCATTTATTATTGCCGGAGCTTTCTGGGATTGTAGCAGGGGTGAAATCCAGCAGGTTCTGACAGGTTCTGAAGAACCAGTAGCGGAAAATTTGAGAAGTTCAGAGAACTGGCACATATCACCTCTGGCTGGCCCCACAGTAGGGTGGGAATGGGGATTTTGCAGTATACTTCCCCTGGAGTGGGGTGAGAATAGAGATTTTGCAGTATCCTTCCCCTGCCATGTCCACCAAGCCACACCATGTCCACCAAGCTATGCCTACAAAACCGGTAGTAAAAAATTTGGATTTCACCACTGGATTGTAGTCCACTTAATCAGGTGCACAGAGCATAGCTTGTCAGTAATGTGTACAGGCATATGTATGTGTATATACACAGTTACACAGAGATGGTTGGGGACGGAGGGAGGAATATAGAATGTCAAAGTTAGGAGTTACATAGATATTTATGAGAGTGCTCTCAATTTTCTTCAGATATTGTATCCTATGATATCTGTCAGCTAATTATTAATTTTTCATAGAGAGGATTAGAAGAGAAAAGACAGCAGAATACAATATATCCCAGGTATGGTACAAAGAGACTGCAACCCTAACCCTTAGCAACTTGAAGATTTGTGGACTTCAACTTCCAGAACGATTGGCTGGGGAATTCTGGGAGTTAAAGTCCACAAGTCTTCAGGTTAGACATCCTTGTGCCATATTATAAAGAGGAGGAAAGAGCTCCTTCCAAAAGGCAAAGTGAGCAAAAGGTAATTGTTGCCTAGAAACATAGCAATTTGACTAGCACTGTATTGTTACCATCAATAAATGGTCTAAGGCAGGGATACTCAACCTTTTTATACCTACCGCCCACTTTTGTATCTCTTTTAGTAGTAAAATTTTCTAACCGCCCACCAGTTCCACAGTAATGATGATTTATAAAGTGTATTGTTGTCTGCGCATGCCTCTCGCACATTGTAGATTGGGTTTGGGGGGGGGCTACCAGCTCTGCTTGTCTGTTACAGCTGGGTGGTGTGGTGTGAGATACGTGAGCTATTCTGTGACGAGGTTCTTTTGTTTGCGGTCGCACTATAGCGCCATTTAGTTTTACTTACGTAACGTGAACTAAACTTATGCACGGGCGATACAAATAGTATATTTTCAGAAATTTAAATTGTTACGGGGAATTATAGAAAAAATTAATGAAAATGTTTTTAAATAATGCTATGAAATTTTTTTTAAAAGTCAATTAAATTTTAAAAAAAGAAAGTGCTTCAGTATCGGACAAAACCCCTACCGCCCACCATGAAAGCTGGAATGTCCAGTAGTGGGCAGTAGGGACCAGGTTGACTACCAATGGTCTAAGGTCTGGTTTTGATATGATACATCTTGACTACCGGGAAGTGTGTCTCGAGGTGGGGTAGTAGCCTTAAGGCCACAAAGTACTTGATTCTGTTTTAGCATCAAGCAATATTTGATAATCTCAGGAGATGGGGAGAATCATAGATCTGCCCTTAAGGGGAGAAAAGTGACCACATTTGGAAAACATTCAACCAGCAAAATTCTGGCTTAGATGTGACTTTATTTTCTCAGGTAGCTTAGTTTCTACATTTAGGGTTGCAAGTTCTAACAGATTTGCACTCTAAATAGAGCTGCACTGCTTTTGTGACCAAGCAACAGATAAACCAACAACTGGAATTAAACTGAATGGTGTTAAAGTCTCCTAAGAAGCAGTTACTTAATAAGTAACTTACACTTCTCTTGAGGCATAACAAACTGTTTTTCTAAAATCATCTTAAGCAATGAGTTAGCATATACCTGTGATGGCGAACCTATGGTACACATGCCACAGGTGGCACACATAGCCATATTGGTGGGCATGTGAGCTCAGCTCCAGCGCACATATGCGCACTGGCCAGCTGATTTTTGAGCCTGCTGGGCCTACCTGCAATAGGGAAATAGGCTGTTTCCTACCTCTGGAGGGCCAGATGGGGGTGGGGAAGGCCCATTTTTTGCTCTCCTCATGCTCCAGAGCCTTTCTAAGAGCCGGGGGGGGGCAAAATGGCTTTCCCCACCCATCCAGAGGCCGAAAACGGCCCATTTGCCAACTTCCGATCCCACAGGAAGTTGGCAAATGGGCCATTTCCTGCCTCCAGAGGACCTTCGGGGGTGTGGGGCAGGCCATTTTGCTGAGGAGAGCAAAAAACGGGCTTTCCGGTGCCACTGGAAGTTGACAAATGGACAGTTTTTGGCATCCGGAGGGCTTCCGAGGGGTAGGGAAGGCCGTTTTCACTCACCCTCCAGGCTCCTAAAAAGCTAGTGAGAGCAAAAACCAGGCCTACCAGGCCCACCATGCCAAAAGCGGGGGGGGGGGGGGCACATGGGGGGGTGTCGTATGCTTGGGGCACATAAAATTATGGGTGTGGGTATGCACGTGACACCTCCCACTCCCCCCGCTTTTGGCACGCAATGGCACTATCACTGGCATATACCATATTTTTGGATCTAGAATGATAGATACTCTTTAATGTAGCAGCTTTAGCTTTTGGTTACTTTCATACAGTCTTGTTCTCTTTTATTCTGTAAATCTGGCTATGCTAGCAAACAAGACAGGACTTCGGAGTATCTGTTCCATATCACTAAAAAATTTTACAACGTATTGGCACATAGGATTTCATCTTTCACTACAGCATATAAAAACAAATTTAACTAGCACTTGAGAACTTACACATTTCATTTGCAAATGTGACTATAAACTAAAATCTATTTCAGCTGTTCTGCTTCCACATAGGGATAATTTAACAAATGCTCTTCTATTATGACATCTTGAATATAGAATGTGGTGCAGAAATCTATTAAAATGAAATATTTATATTGTTTTTTACAGAAACTCTCTGGATTCAAATTTTTATCAATTTTTCAAAATATGAAATACAAAAATACAAAAAAATGGATTTCATCAGAAAATAGGGAAGGAGAAGGGAAAGAGGAAAAAGTGAGGGTAAAGGGGAAAAGAAAAGCATTGACTTCGAAGTTTATTTTTGGGGTTTTTTTGTGCAGTAGAGTAAGGTAGTAACATACAACGTCAACTTTTTACTTTTACATAATAATATATACTAGACAGTTCTATAACAACAAACCTATCTAATCAGCAAGCTTTTTCCAGAAACTTTAATAGCTTATCTCACTATGCATAGAACCCCAAACCACAGTATAAAAATTTTAACCTAGAGCAATATCTCCCAATTTTCTAACAATAATTACAATCATAAGTGTATTGCTTTGTGAGCTTCCAGTAATTGGATTGTTAGAAATGGTTTATTTATTTTTAGATTTTACGTAAATATGATTTATGGTATTGTGAATATGCAGACTAATATTGTTATTACTAGAGAAACCATGATTTGATATATTATGTGAACCATGTCTGCATGTGGTTTCTTTATTAAGTACAGAAATAAAAATCTAGGCTGGCTTAATATGACCTGAAAGGATAAAATCATTCAGATTCCATTATTGTTCAATCTGAGATTCTCAAACCCATTGGTACCCTTTCACTGGGGTTAGATTTGGGAAATAAATATACAAGTCATAATAAATACATTTTACTTCATATATCAGTTTTAAAAAATCTTATAGAGGTGGGTGCCAATAAATGTAGGAGTAAGAGGAACCTTGCAACTTTATAACAGTCACTGGAAATAAACAATGAAAAAAACCTCTATATAATAGGAAGAATAAATTCCTTTAGTTTGGTATAATTCCTAACATCTGGGTTTTAATTTTGAGCCAACAATCTCATTTCTTGCTCCACATTTATTTCTAATCAAATTTTCATATTAGAGCAACAATTATAGAATATTTTGACTTTGCTGTGAGCTTGTTCAACAGAGCAGAACAAAGTTCAGATACCAATTCAGAATTGAAAATATAGTTATGTTAAAGCCAGAGCTGTCAACTTGTTGAGGTATAGTGAGAGTGAGTTAGCAGAATCCTTCTCAGTCAGGACAAACCCACCCAAAACTAAACCCATCGTTAAATTTTCCTTATGACTATTTACCAGTGTAGTTGCAAACTATACTTCGAATATCCCTAGTTTAATCCAATACTGAACAAACATTCTTATTTTTGTGTTCTAAACTATATGAATGTCTATTAATTTTTTCTATTCATTGTAATAGGAAAAAAAATCAATCATAATCTACAGATCAAAAAATTTATCCCTGAAACATCAGAATCATAAAGGCATATTTTCATTGGATAGATAAATAGTAGCAAAATTAATACTAAACAGCCAAGATTAGAAATATCTGTGTTCCAAAATCTGAAAAATATTAATACACAATTCTTATTATCCAGGTTCCCCTGAAAATAAGACCCGATTTTATTTATTTATTTATTTTTGCTCCAAAAATATGCATTAGAGCTTATTTTGGGGGAAACATGTTATCAGGGTGATCAGCCCGGCCTGGTGTCCCACCCACCCCTGGCCTGCCTACTCTATTCAACCATCTGTCTTTGCTTGCCCACAGCTGAGTCTCCAGGCCCGGCCCAGCAGTCACAGCACTCGGACTCAGTTGCGTTGCACAGGCTGTGTAGCCCCAGAATGTGCAGGCCAATGGGCTTGTGGCCTGCAGCTGTGCTTGCCACTTCCAGTGCTGGCCACGTGTCCCCCCCCCCTCCAGGGCTGATGATCTTAATTGGGGTTTATTTGGGAGGTAAGACTTGTATTATGAGCATCCTAAAAAATCATGCTGGGGCTTATTTTCTGGTTATTATTTTTGGGGAAACGCAGTACCATAATTCCACAAAGTCACTTCTGCTTAAATCAAATTCCACAAAGTATCTTTTTAAAATGTGAGTAGCTGCAATTTCTGGAACAGTTTTCAATTTCTCCGATGGAAATGATCTTCTAATACAATCCCCGCTACTTGTAGATATCAACTTGCAATGTCAACATATTTATAAGGGTAAGCAGTTGGGGCAAGGTGCACAATAACATAAATGTTAATGCAAACATGTATAATTATTATGCCAGATTTTTGATGTGGTAATTGATCTTTAAAAGGTCACAATAAGGATCAGTAAAAATCCAGAGTAACTGAACTAAAATGGAACCACAATTTAAAAGTATTCCAGCTATCTAAACACAGGGAGAAAGGAATTCCCAAAACACAATCAACTTCTGAAACTTTCATTATATTTCCCTGATTAAAAGATGTATTTTATACTGAAATTAAGCCCTACCAAGAGTACAGATACTAACTGTTAACCACAAGATTCATTATTTTAAAATAAATTCTCCCTTCAACGGTTAATTTAAAACAACTCAGGGACAAAGTCGTGATTCAAATTAACTTTCTGCTAGATAACACTTTAGTTACTAATAAACAGGAAAAGCATTACAAACTTACGTTAGAGAACACTGCTGCAAAATCCATTTTGTTCAAAATGTCCAAGCAATTCCAGAAAGAAAAGTTTAACCGCTAAAAGTGTGAATATCTCTGTAGATGTCTCCAATTTTGAGAAGGAATTTTTTTTCCTCTGTAAGAGAAAACATTTTGTCAGTGGAAGTATATGGACTGTACAGAGCATACATTGCAGAGTTGTTATCTTTTATACAATTTTTTTAAAATGGCAAAATTGTGAAATGAATTGACAAATATGCATTTGTTTGGTCCATACATGCTAAACCAAAACATAATATATTTGTGGCTTAACGTGTTGTCCAAACTCAGCTAGTGTGGCAATTAAAATTATAGTATACAATTTAATGTATTTTGCAAATTCAGTTGTAATTTATCCCCTAAATCAACTATAAACAAATTGTGGCTTATTATATAAACACAGCTACCTCTGTTAAAATAATCCTTATAGCACACACATATATGCCTGCATCATTTATTCCTGGAAGAGGACAAAGGTAAAGAACAAAATAGCTGCCCCTCCATTCTATATAATTGGTAATAACTGATGAGGTTAGCAGCTCAATCTTATTTAACAGTTGGTAATAGCTTCCACAACTGAGGATGTTTGTACACTTCATATGGTAATCATAACTCTAATCATTTTTGTTCCACGTCACCCAACAGTTCTCATTTTGCCTAATGATAGAGCCAACTCTGATCTCACAATTTTTCCATATTCTTTCTGCCAAATAATCACTATTGTTGTGTCAGACACAAAACCCATCCCAATTGTTCAAGATCAAACTTTATGCAGCCTTCTTCTTCGAGTTATTTTCATACCCCAGATACATCTTAAATTCACTGTGCATTTAGTGCATCTCCCTTTTGATCAAATACACAGAATACAGCTATAACTTGCTAGTGATTTGAGATTAAAGAACTATTATTTATTATAAGAAATTGGAGTAAGAAATCAGATACCTGGTTTTCATGCTGTAGTTTGGAAACTGATTTTAACATTAAGTATGTTTTAGGGAAGATTGTGTTATCTAACATACATCTAGAAAGACACAGTAGAAACATGAGTCTGCATCCCTACGTTCACATTGCCCCTTCTATACCTCAAGAGCCTGCAGTGCTTAATAGTGTAAGACACAAAAGATTACACATGGAATATTCACTCTTGGATCCATTGCAAGTTTCGGTATTCATACAATCTGCATAGAGAAGTCTGATTTTCTCCAACTAGTTATATTGTCTTGAAAGAAGAGGCTATAATTTCAAATAAGAAATCCAGTTAAAATAATTTAAATCTATGCTAAACTATATTTCGCTTTGAGAAATTTGCTCTTTAGCTACATCTAGATATTCTTGTTCCACAAATTCCTTTACATCTTTTTTTTATTTATTAGAGATGAAATGTTTCATAACATTAGAACCTTAATAAAATTAAGCGTTAGGCATCATTTTTCCCCACTATCAATAACTTGACAGAAAGTGACAACAGAACATTTTTGGTGGCTAGCCATTTCACACCCTCCATTGGCAGAGCAACAGTTCTTCCTTTTCTGCAAATTCAAATTTTGTATTTCCAATCTGGAAGCTCTCTCAATAATTTGTATTAGAAATTATGGAAGTCAGTTAAATATATTGAAGGGTTCCAGGTGGGAAAATTGCAATAGATGAGTTTACTTTTCAACTGTATCCAAGATTAGTATATAATTTGTTTGAATAATGAATCTACTTGTGTGCTTTTCTTCAAACAGTAAGAATTACATATAGAAAGTACTATTTTTTCAGCAAAATCAATGTCAGTACAATAATATCCTTAATCTTTTGCTAATGCATGTAATTTATTCTTGATAGTTGTTTTATATTTTAGAAAGTTGTTTTTATTCTAAGATGAAAATGGAAGCAGAAATGTTAATGTCCAAATAACTTGGCAAAATAACTTTTACTAACGGTAGACTGTATCATATAAAATTAACATCCTTAATGAAAGTATGAGACCAAAATATATGAAATACAGTAAAAATATTAACTAAACTAAAATTATAAAATATGTAATGAATGTATAGCCCTGATATTTATATTTCTTGCATTCCCTGCTTTATTTAATAAATATTTTTAAATGAGAAATAAAATATCCAAGGACATTTATAAGAAACTAGTATCAACTACATTATTAGTATTTCATAAGATTATACTAACATAATCAAAGATACCCATAACCATGTGAGAAAGATACACCAAGAATTCAGTCCTGGTTTATAGTCTTCTTATAAATTTCTATCCTCTATATAATTTTTTTCTAATTTCTATACATGTACATGTAACAATTTGTAAGTATTTAAAAATATTTTGATACTTTTTTCATTTACTACTATTATACGTCTAGTCATGTATATTTGTTCAAAATACTTGTGCATTTGTTGCCCTTTTCTCCTAATGTGCAGTAAATCCAAAAAAAATTCACCCCAATTCCCTTGGATATTACTAAATTACTTTCTGTCAGAAGCAGATATGTAATAAAAGAGAAAGGTTTGTTTCTACAAATCAGTACTTTTAAATTGCAATCTTATGCACTTTTATTAAATAAGTTCTATAACACTAGCAGTAAATGGACTGTTCTTTTAGCTGTTCTTTTAATGTTAGGGTTAGGGTTATAGAGCTGAATTTTCATTTGACTAATATTTTCATTGTTTTCCAACAAATCTCTTTAAAAACATGCATTGTCATTTTCTTCAAAAATTGTTTACATATATACACAATTAGCGAAGTAATGCAAATATGAGGAACTGATAACACACTTAAAGCAATCAAATTTATCTCATTTTAAACATATGGGATATTTCTATTTTTGGTGATATTTCAATACAGCCCAATTACAACAGAAAGATAACAGCTGATCCCATCTTTTCATAGTAGTTCTATACCTTTCTCTATCTGGACATTTATCATCTCCAGCCGATTTATGAATGTTAGGAGTCATAAGTCTAATACAAGACCCAGGTTTTCTCTGCTTTCCTTCTTGCTCCTGGCATGAAATAAAGAGTTTAAGCATCATCTTCTCTAAATAATAACTTCAGTCAGAACACTTGTTTAAATCCCCACAAATATGACTTTTTGAAAAGCTTAGTATTCCAGAAATACCACCAGCGAGAGTCGGATTCTGAGGCCCTATCCCTACAAAAGGGATTTCTGCACTTGGTCAGTAGAGAAGGAAATTTACCACAATCCCATATCTTTTAACTAATACCAAGCCCCACATAACTTATATTTCTGAGGGAATATGTACAAAGGAATGCTGTCACTCTGTATATGGCTCTTATGACAAAAGTGATGGGCACTGATGTGGCAAGGGGGGAAAAAAATCTGGGCTGTAGTCTTGACTGAAAACAAGCTCAGCCCAAAAATCCAGGGAGGCCACAGGCAGCATTGCCTTTAGATAATCCTCGCTTCTAGAGATTCCCTGAGGAGGACTGCGGGGCCTTGCTTGACTCGCCATCATTTTCAGTTGCCCGTACCAATATTGTAGACGGTATATGTGGGTGGGCGGAAGGACAGAGGCTGTTCCGATTGTTTTGCTTTTCGCAAATCAGCGAGAACAACTTCCAAAGTTCCGATCCCTTGGATTTTTGACAGGCCAAATTCACTTCTGAGATGTTCTACGGAGATGTCCTTCTAACCATAATAACCTTAATTCGGTCGTCGTCGTCCCCAACTCCGATTCTCCTCCCTCCCTCCCTCCCGTTCCTGGCCTGTCCAGACGATCTCTGCTACAGCAGTTGCAAAAGCTCGGCTGGGCAGCGTCGCCCCTTCTTTCCCCATTTTCCTCCCGCTCAATCAAAGTTGAAGGAACGGGGCTACCCAGTTAACTCGGCCTGCAATCTATTGCAGGAAAGGAGTGTACATGTGTGTGCGTGGATGGGATACGGTGGGGTGGGGGGGCGCCTCCGTTTTCCAGCCACATTCCACCTCGGCAGCATGCATCTGCAACGTTACGCCCCTACCCCATTTTCCCCCATTCCCACCTCTTCACCTGCCTCCCCCCCCCCCACTCACCCCTTGAATCGCCCCTCTGTTTTTGCTCCCTCCTATTTGCACCAGCTGGAGAAGCTACTCCCATACCCCCAACACCTACCTGCACAGCTCAACCAGCCTTGAAGTGGGTGTGGGATGTCTTCCGCCCTCCTCCCTCCTCATTGGCTTCGCAGAGGACAGGATCAGACGTGGTTGGACGAAAAATTGTCGGTCACAGATAAGGGGAGTGGCCGAAGGACGGTTGGATGCTGATACCTCGGGTTTATCCCTCCCTTTGCTTGTGTTACCCGAAGGTTGGGGTGGGGGGGGGAAGCGTAAAATTGTGTGAATACCTCGCAAGGCAGGGCCCTTGACCCGAGCCTCTAATACAGTATTTCTTCAAATCATACCTACCACTTAGCCTTTTGATTGTAAGCAGTTCAGGAGCCACTGAAGTGCAACAGTGCCAGGAAAGCATTCCAATAGGATACTCCCTCAGATAGATGGGGAAGGGGAAGAAGATGACTTTTGGACAGGAAGAAGGGAAGTGCAACGCGTTTCACACACATACACAATCCACCACTCTTAAAAAAAAAGGGGGGAAAGATTGCTTGTTCAACTTTACCAGTTAGACAGCGTTTGCTTGCAGTGAGGAAAGAAGGCAGAATGGGGTTTTTATAGGATTTGCAAGTAAAGGTACAGATCCAGTCTGGTGAGAGAATGCACAGGGATGTTAGCTGCTGTCACTGGCAAGGATTTTTTATCTTATTTATTTTATTTTATTATTGTATTTTAGGCAGGCCCGTGGTCCTTTGTTATAGAAAAAATATAGAAGAAAGTAGCCTAAGAAATGTGATGGATAACCCTACTTTATTTTTTGTTGCTACATACATATCCATTGTGCTATTCTCTTTTTAGATGAGCAACATAATGCAAAGGACAGGAAAAAAAATAGGAAATAGTGAGAGGTAGAAATTAAAAAAGAAAAAAAGGGGGGGGAAATGGATTATTTATCAACATTGTTCATTTTCCATAACTCATTTTTGCATCCAACATATTCATACATTACTTCATAGTTCCCCCTCCTTCCACTCTTCTTTCATAGATTTGTTTTGAAATTGGATTGTTTTTTTCTCCCTGTATGGCCAAACTGCCTCAACCTACTTCTTTCTTGGTAGTTTTTCATTTTCAAGCCACATTCAGCCAGAAACTAATAATTTCTGCTTCCATCGCTTTTCCCCACACACACTTAAGAATCCCATTCCCACTTCATTCATTTGTAATAATTTCTCAAATTTATGGTTTCTTGAATATAGAATGTGTAAAATTTACAGATATTAAACCAGAATGGAGCAATAGCAGGATACATGCATATTGTATGAATAAGTGTTCCCTTGCCTATTCTATGCTGCCTGTCAGGGACGGGTTCCAAATGCTGTCACTACTGCTTTGCTCATGCGCAGAAGCGTCCAGGTGGGTGGCCAGAGCCTCCCACCACCTCTACCGGTTCACCCGATCTGGTGCGAACCGGTAGCAACCCACCACTGTCATCTGTGTAATATTGACAGTCCTTTTTTAAAAATCTACTAAGGTGTTTAATAAATGTGTAAAAGTACTTTTGAATTAATCATCATCATATCATAAGAAACAGATTTCATATTTTTCAAACTCTTAACCCATTAACAGTAGAGACCTTCAAATTTCTAGACTCTACCATATCGCAAGATCTAAAATGGACAGCTAACATAAAAAATGTCATCAAAAAAGCACAACAAAGAATGTTCTTTCTGCGCCAACTCAGAAAGCTCAAAATGCCCAAGGAGCTACTGATACAGTTCTACAGAGGAATTATTGAGTCTGCCATCTGCATCTCTATAACTGTCTGGTTTGGTTCTGCAACCCAACAAGACAGACACAGACTTCAGAAGATAATTAGAACTGCAGAAAAAACAATGCCTACCAACCAGAGGTGGGTTTCAGCAGGTTCTGACCAATTCTGGAGAATCGGTAGCAGAAATTTTCAGTAGTTTGGAGAACTGGTAGTAAAAATTCTGACTGGCCCCGCCCCCATCTATTCTCTGCCTTCCAACTCCCAGCTGATTGGGAGGAAATGGGGATTTTGCAGTAACCTTCCCCTGCCATGCCCACCAAGCCATGCCACACCTACCAAGCCACACCCACAGAACTGGTAGTAAAAATTTTTGAAACCCACCACTGCTACCAACCTGCCTTCCATTGAGGACCTGTATACTGCACAAGTCAAAAAGAGGGCTGTGAAAATATTTACAGACCCTCACATCCTGGACATAAACGGTTTCAATTCCTAACCTCAAAACGATGCTACAGAGCACTGCACACCAGAACAACTAGACACAAGAACAATTTCTTCCCAAACGCCATCACTCTGCTAAAAAAATAATTCCCTCAACACTGTCAAACTATTGACTAAATCTGCACTACTATTAATCTCATTGTTTCTATCACCCATCTCCTTCCACTTATGCCTGTATGACTGTGACTTTGTTGCTTGTATCCTTACGATTTATATTGATATTGATTGTTTCCTGATTGCTTATTTTTACCCTATGACTATCTTTTTTTTAAAATTTGAATTTATATCCCGCCCTTCTCCGAAGACTCAGGGCGGCTTACATTGTGTAAGGCAATAGTCTCATTCTATTTGTATATTTATATACAAAGTCAACTTATTTAAGTGTTGTACCTTAGAATTCTTGATGAACGTATCTTTTCTTTTATGTACACTGAGAGCATATGCACCAAGACAAATTCCTTGTGTGTCCAATCACACTTGGCCAATAAAAAATTCTATTCTATTCTATTCTATTCTATTCTATTCTATTCTATTCTATTAATTTGTTAATACGAAATATTCCAACCCCCCCTTTCAGAATTATTGCATCTAGTGACATTCAAAAGCAGTACTCTATTTACTAAAAGTGTTGTAAAATCATTCAAAATACATACCATTATTCACAATTCATGAATTTTAAATGCTAATGCATCTGAATCAAATTGCAAACAGAACTATTTTAATTTAATATACTGTGATATTGTAGTTTGAGCCAATCTACATTCCTCCAGTAGTAACTCAATTTAAAACTTGATTAGCTAATCCTAGATACTGACACCTGTATTTGCTCATAACTTCTGGGAGAAATATCTGCAGGTTTTAGACTGGGATCATTGAGTGTAAGTTTATCATGTGATCGTGATATCATTTATGATTTTATTCAAAAAAGTCTTTAATTCAAAAACTAAATAGTATTCCCAGTTGTTTTTGTTGTTTTTTAAAACTTTATTTGATTGAACAGACAAAGAAAAAAAAGAGAAAAAGAAAAGAAAAATCTTTCTATATGGTTTTTTCTTATATACTTTATTTGATTTGATTAAATCCTACAGCTGCCTATTTTAGATAGTCAAGTAGGTATACTGTTTTGCATTTTACATAACAGTTTCAGTGGTAGGATTCAGCCAGTTCTCTCCAGATTGTGCAAATTGGTAGCTGCAACTGCTGGAGGCTCCACCCACCCACCCAGACGTAATGCACGACTACTGCGCATGTGCAGAATGCTGCGCATGTGCAGATGTGCAGAGGTGGTGCAAGCAACTGAAGAAAGCACACGCGCCCATTTGCAAACTGGTAGAGAAGATAAGTGAATCCCACCTCTGAACAGTTTCAATAATTACCATATTTTGTTACAACCATTCATTTATGTTAAGTAATATCAGAATTTTAATTCACTGAATAATTGGGACCATAAATTAGCAAGAGAAAGGACGTGAATTCATTTTGATTATCCAATTATCATTTGTCATATAATAGGTAAGTAGATTAAAATAATATGGAAGTCTAACATTAAACCATAAACCATATCTCAATTGAATAATATGTATAGTAATTTGTGTATTTGTATGTGTTAAAAATTTTAGGACATTGCAAAAACAATGTTTTAACAAAGCATTATTCTCCCTATTTTTTGATGCAGACTTTTACAGGATATGCACTTGGTAAAATATTGTAGGTTCATCTATTTTGCACAACAGATTGAGACAAACCAAACCAAGTGAGAATGTCAATGTGTGAAAGCCAGAATTTAATAGTTAAGACATATTACTAGCATCATGCCATCAAATTAAAATTGGTTATTAAAAGGTACTTAAATAAGCTGCCAGGTTACAATATGCAAAGTCGAGCCAATCAGATCAACTCTTTGCCTAAAACTTGAAAACTAGTTTCACATGCTTAAGATCAGGGAGGCAATGCCGAAGTTGTTAAGAACTGGAATTGCCTAGCCTTCCAGGGACTATAAGAAGCCATTTAGTGAATGTCATTGGAAGGGGAATAAAGGCCATTTTCTTGGACTCTTTTTTATGGTGTAGTGGTTAAAGTGCTGGCCTAGAAACCAGGAGGCTTGTGAGTTCTAGGCATGAAATCAGCTGGATAACTTTAGGCCATTCACCCTTGCTCAGGCCAACTCACAGCATAGGGTTGTTGTTGGTGAAAGAGGAGGAAGGAATATTACCTATATTCATCACCTTGTATTACTTATAAAGTAATAAAGGTGGGATAAAAAATTAATGAATAAATGCATCTAGAGAAGAGTTAGGATGGAAAGGGGAAACAAGATGATTATGGAAATTCACCGTTCTTATCCCCATTCTTTAATGCATAATCACATTACAAAAAGCTCACATTAACTGTACCTGCCCTAAGGAGATGAAGATAACATTGAAGGAACTTACTTTTGTTAAAGGTCAGAGAGACAAGATTGGTTCTTTTGGATCATACCAGATTGGTTTGCCAGATATGCCCAAACAAAAACAACTAGGCAAAAGGCAAAAGTGGCAAGACAATGAGAGACAAAGACTCCTTAAATATAAGCAAAGAATTCCAGATATTTCGATACTGACAAAATTTCACCTTGATGCATTATAGGCTGGTCCTCATTGTCTAGGTCCTTTCCATGTATTCTCAATTATTTTACTAGTTTAATCATACTATTAAACATGATGCAAAAAGATTATCCTAAATTCCATAACCATAGATCACTTTAATTGCTGGTTATCTCTAATTTAGATTGGCAGAAGCTCAAGGAGACTACAGAACAGAAATGGTGATATTAGGAAGACTAGCTTTTTCTCCCACATTAAACTAAAATTTATTTTACAGATTAGTAGCCTGATTCACATATCCTCCCAGATTTGCTTAACAGTGGTGTGTTGAATTAAATTCTGATTTGCTAGACTCTTATTAGAGGCAATACATCATCCAAGTTTAATACACTGATGGATCAGTGTCACATATAAGTAGAAATATGTAGTTATTGTTTCTTGAACCAGCACCCCGAGCTATCAAATGCTTTGAGTATGATGAAGAGAAATACAACAGATTGTCTATTTGGAAGGCAAAGTCATAAATACTGAGACTGATGCTACTTAACATTTTATTTTTTTTATTTTTTATTTTTTATTAAACTTTATTAAACTTTTTTACATTAAAAGCATAAAAAAAGGAAAAAAAGGCTTATATCATTTAACAGCTTATTTGTGGTGTTCTTCATCTAATAATAATCCATGCAATAATGACAAACATTAAATTATACATATTTGTGTTCTCTACTTAACATTTTAATATGTATTTTGAAATGTTCCTATAACCGCTGAGATAAACAACAAATGCAACAATGCTTTAAACATATTACCCCTCTCTATTTGCTGTTTCTTTAGTTTGTTTAAATCTTCAAGCCAATAATCCAGGAACGAAACTAAAAATAGGCAGATATTAGATAGCACTGACTTCAATAATAACATTGTTCACTTCAGAATGAGGAATGGTAAAATCCAGTAATGCTGGTTATGTGTGTGGACATGAACAGATAGCATGGTATAGCAATTAGATTGCTATATGTGGGAATCCATAGTTCAATTTCCCTCAGGCCATAAAGCTCATCAGATGATAACTGGAGGATAATTGTTCCTGCAGAACAATTGTGAGCTAACACACTTTGCAAAATTGTTATGAAAAGAAAAGGAAAATTAACTGTGCCTTCTAAGCGTTTAAAAGTAAATCAAGATATGACTATATTAAAGTAGAAGTAAATTCCTTTTCTGTAATCACATCAGTAGTGGAGAGGTTTTTGTTTTTTTTAGTGAAGAGTTGAATAATCAGCAACAACAGTAGGCACAGTATATCAGAATTTCGTAAGAACCCATGATCTCCTGTGTCATTCTTTCATAGATATTTCTTATCAGATTCCTCAATGCCTTCAACAATGACAGAACTCTAATGCAGGGGTCTCCCACCTTGGTCCCTTTAAGACATGTGGACTTCAACTTCCAGAGTTCCTCAGCCAGCTTTGCTGGCTGAGGGACTCTGGGAGTTGAAGTCCACAAATCTTAAAGAGACCAAGGTTGGAGACCCCTGCTCTAATATATTACCTTCATTGGAAAAACTCTCAAAAATTCAGGGAGATATTCAGAGAGATCTTTACCTTGAAAAAAGCCCATGTTGAATTGTGTAGAACCATCACACGTGAGGAGTTGACCACAAAAAATGTTTTTATGATATTTTGTATTATGTCATAAAATGCTTTATAAAATTCCCCAAATTTCAGTTCTATAGGAATCATGAGTTCCAGATTTTGGATGCATTCTGTAAATTACTCCATTTTAGTTATCTTATTTGACATGTTTTGCTGTATGATGCATTGTTTCACTCAGTTAAAAGTTAGTCACAAAAGTGTTAGTAGTGTATAAATACTATCTTCATCTTTGAAAAGCTGCTAAAACGCAGCCATCACAACATAGGAAGTCAAATTCCCCTATGTGTTTTCAGAAAACAAAACTTTCCTAATATCTATTATACCAAAATGTGAAGTAGCAAATGAATAGCATACATAATTTACAATAAATTATGAGTAGGATACTTATTATCTTGTGTAAAAGTAACCATTATGTACTGATCTCTAAATCTCTATGTAAATAATATATCATTTTATATATATGTGATGCTAACTCAACAGACTTGATTTCCTAGAATTTATATCAAAGGTGTGATGTTTCTAATTTACAATCTCTTCAGCAAATGCTTGGGCATAGTGGAAGTCAGGGATTGGTGGGGCTGAGGCAGAAACATGTCACAAGCATCTCATTCTCTTCCCTGGCTGCAAAATAATTTAAAACAAAACCAACTAAGCAGCTAACTATTTAATGTTCTTCTAAGCCACTTAAAAGTGGCTGCAGGGGCTATCTTATAGCTACATTTAGACCTAATAGTAAGAACAAATGGAATAGCTACATATGACATACTACTGAAACATTCTCATCCATTAAAACATTCCTTGAACTAAAAAATTCAAGGAATCAAGATGTCATAAAATGTAGATTATTGAATGAAGTACAATTGGCTGAGTATACACAATATCCAACCAAAACCAAACAAACTATATTATTGCTTATGGTTGAACCTGGTTAGTGAATGGCCTAACTGCTCAGGTTATCAGTGTCTATTCCAATGCTAGCTATATTGTGTCACTAGATTTCTACTGCTAAAAAAACAATATTGTAAAATTGTACACATTCTCCTTTCATCTAATATCATGGATTTCTGACTCTGATCACAAGAAAATTCTACTAAGCTATCCTGCACAGCAAGTTCTCCAAAATTTTAGTTTGCATAATTGACATGCTTTCATTCCCCTTTTGATAACTATCAAAAGAAAATCTCTCCCCATTTTTGAAACATTGAGCTTAAATTGTAAAAATCTGTATTGAAGATTACATATCACAACTGAAGTTCAGGAGCTGTGGGGATATTAGAAAGAAACAGGGTAGTTTTCAATTCAATAACATCATATGACGTATTTCTTAAGCCAAGATCCTGTCTCCTTTCCTGTTTACACTTCTGAGAATTCACATTCTTTAATAAGAACACCTTGGAGCTTCCTGAATACTATAAGAGAGAGAGAGAATTATACCTAGGGAAGGCTCTGCTTGTAATGGAAATTTACCTGAATCACAACTTTCATCCACTTGAGCCAGGCCTTGACTTCACATTTTCTCTGGAGACAAAGGCATTCACAGCTAACCACGATTCAAAATGAGGAAAATATATAATACACACACACATGCACGCACACTTTTTGTGTCACATGCAAATAAATAAGGAGTGCATTTTATGTCATGTCATGGAAGAATCATAAGCTTGGGACCTGCAACTATGCAGGATGTGCTTGTCTATATTAGTGTATTACTGTATTAGTATTTGCTTCTCGACTGCTTTGTATTTTAACTTTTGTATTATTTGCAAAATTTTGTATTTTTATTCTGTTCGCTATCCAGAGTCATTTGCCGAGTTGAAAACTGTATGAATTTGATAAATAGATAAATAATGAAATCTTCCCATCCAAAGTTGTCCCTGGATGCCAGTTTCTGAAAAACAGCATCTCTGACTGTCATGGATTCAATTTTTCTTGTTTCTTCCCATGCTGGCCCTAGCAACAATGGGTAAAAATTCCGAGTCCATCCCCAGTGGCATTATATATCATCAGCATATTGATCTTACCATATTCTAAACCAATGACCTATCCCAGCAACTTCTTGGTGATGTTAAATAATAAGAGATAAACCCTGCAATATACCAAATTAGTAAACATTTGGATGATTTTTATTTCCTCCATTATCACCTAACTGGGAATGCCAATATGTTGTAGTGGTGAAGACATCAGGCTAGAAATTGGCATGAAAGTAGTTAGATGATCTTGTTCAGTCAGTTTCTCTCAGCCCTAGAAAGAAGGCAATAGCAAATCACTTCTAAAAAATGTGTCAAGAAAACCTTAGGGACTTGTCAAGGCAGTTTCCAAGAATTGAACATAATTGAAAGGAAAAATAGTAACACCGTAAAGGAACATATGAGAGATTACGTAACTACAGTGAGCCAACAGCAATCTAGAAAAATATAATTATTGAATTAACTGACAAGTATCAAAAACGACCAGGAAAGATACATTTCCCAATCTATGTCTCAATGCAGGTAATCCATGAAGGAAGCTTCTGTCCTAATCATTGATTTTGAATCCTGACTGAAAAGGATTTGGATAATCCATTCCACCTAGGATAGTCTATAATTGTAGTTCCACTACATTATCAGAAATCAAAAAGGAAAGGTTGGCTGTCACAATTTGCTGGATCTGAAGAGAGCCTTGTTTCAGATTACATAGCATCCGCTTATACATTATGTGGCATCTTTTTGCTGGAAACAGCAAAAAAAATTGCAAATTGTAGACATGTGACTGCAGGACATGGAACTGGTCATAAATTTTGGACACCTGGAATGCAAACACACGACCATTGGAGGGGGAAGCAGTAATCATAAAAGTACAATTACAGTCAAATATAAGGTTTTTCTCAAAATAACAGTGTTGGAAGGGGAGGCTTCTAGTACAACCTCCTGCTCAATCAGCAAATCCTATACCATTTCAGACAATCTCTTCTTAAAAACTTCCGGTGTCAGAGTACCCACAACTTCTAGAGGCAAGTTGTTCCATAAATTAGTTGTTCTGTCAGGAAATTTCGCCTAGTTGGTTCTCTCCTTGATTAGTTTCCATCCATCGCTTCTTGTCCTGTCTTAAATTGTTTTGGAGAATAGCTATTGGAACACTGCTGTCATGTCCCCATAGTCCTTCTTTTCATTAAACTAGACATACTCAATTTCTGCAACCAATTTGTGATATTTTAGCTTCATCCCCTAATAATCTTTTGTTGCTCTTTCTGCACTTTTTCTAGAGTTTCAACATTTTTTTTTATATTGTGGTGACCAAAACTGAATGCAATATTCCAAGTGCAGTTTTACCAAGATATTATAAAATGGTACCAACGCTTCACATGATCTTGATTCCAACCCTCTGTTAATGCAGCCTAGGACTCTATTGGCCTTTGTAGGCTGCATTAACAAAGGGAATGAAAGGTGAAATAGTCACTGTCTGATTTTCAAGTCTTTTCATTCTTTTTCATGTTACCACTCTTCAGATGGCATATTAAACTTCCTTAGCCTGGATTTTGGGTAAGTTGTACTGACCCCTTTAAAAAAAAACATGCAGAAGCCCTGACTTTTCTACAACTCTGCTCTTACCCCTTCTAGCATGTGACTTTTGCATTTTAGCTACCAAAGAGCTGGTATTTAATTGTGTCTGTATTAATATGTATTAATGAAGGCCTTATAAAAATAGACTAAAATAAAATTTTCAAAAACTTACCACAATACAATTTTATGAAATTTAAACCATTTTATTGTGCATAATTTTCTCTTTAGAACTGTAAGGTTATCATACACTTTCTTGATGGTCACTGCACAAAAGCCAACCACCTTTGTTGCAGGAATGCTACAAAGGAGGAGAAAACTGGCTCTGTTAATACAGCCTAGCTTCTTTTCTCAGAGAAATAGCCATCTGGGGGTCTATATTCCTACAAGACATTATAGAGGAAGTACTCAAAACTTACAGGATAAAAAAACCCTAACCCACCCACCCCCCTCCCAAAAGACAGATAATTGCACAATTTTTTTGCATCTGTTATTCAGACAACACTTTACAAAATAATTTTTGAAGGGGTCACTGCTGTGGGATGAACCACCATTGTAAGGTTTGATTGGATTAAGGCTTCCATTGTCATCTTGGCATTCTGTTATTGTGAATTTATTTCATTGCATTTTTCAACACTGCAAATCTACACATTTATTTCTTTTCTAGGAATTAATAACTGCAACAGCATTTTGATTTATTTTTTTTGAACTGTCAGGTGCAATTGCAAGGAGCACATGATGAGCAACATCATGTTATTGAGCTGAATGGTATACAAATACAAACAACTGATGCTTTGGAAGTTAGCCTGATGAAGTTAACTTCTTGGTGGAATACTAATGTATTCTGTGGAAGTCTCTATTCTGGCAAGTTGATAAATCTAAAAGAGGGACATTGGATTTTATATTTTCTGTAAAGCGTTCACAAGAGAAAAATTCATTTTAAGGTCATTTATATTTTCGGGCATTTAATTTACACTCATATAATATTCAGAAATGTCTTCAACACATTCCAGTCCTGTACTTCCACAATTATCTCTGAAGAGTGTGGAATGGAGAAGCGCAGGTCTCTGCTTCTTGGAAAGAGCCAAACTAAGACTCCTTTGGGGACAGAGTAAGTAACTGCTTCATCAGTTACTTTCCCATATTCCCAGTTCCTGTACAGCAAATTTCATCTTCCATGATAGGTTTGTCAACAAAAAGGAGATTTTAGAAAAAGTATTTCCTCCTTGAAGAATCATGTTTACAAAGATGAAGTCAATAATTCAGACTGAAATAATGACCCCAAATACACTGCCATTAATTCAGAATTAATTAAAATCTGATGAATGATGCGCCTGGGGTATCAGTGGAGCATTAAAACAATGCTGGCTCTGTGGCAGGAAGGGAAAGGAAGAATCCAATAGAATGAGTCAGTCAAACATCCAAACTCAGAATCCACTTGGGAGTTAAAATTCATCACTTTCTACTGCATGGAGCTGTGTGTCATCTGCGTCAGTCATGCTACTGGTCTGAGACTCATCTGTGCCAACTTTTGGGAAAAAAAATACACAAGAATAAGATTTATTTATATTATTTGCATATTTCACAAGCTATAAGGATGACATTCTATGATGGGAAAACTCATTTTCCATTATATTTTTTATATCTTATTTATACATTGTTCCAACCCGGTTTTTGGAGAATTATATATAATCATGCATTTAAAATGTACTCTTTTCTTTCAAGGCTCAAATACTATGCAATTCCCAAAATCATGTGCAAAATCTTAGAACCTGAATTGTGTTTGAGTGAGCTGGTCCTATTTGAATTCAATCTACATAGACAGCTTCAGGTCCAATTCTATAATGCAGTTTTTCAAATAGTTTTGATATATGTAGTAATTAGACCAGGCATTTAACATTTAGGCAGCACAGGAATTGTAAATGATTTTCACCATAAACTATTTTTGTTATAAACTACACAATCAACCTTAAAGCTGGTTAGATTCATAATCCCCACAATGTGAACTTTGTGGTGGGTGAGCTAATAGCTTGCTTAAGGCTACCTGAATGGTTAACTTATTACAGTTTTATCCTTTCCTTTTTTCCGTTTCTTCCCAATATAACTTTACACTAGCACATTTAGAAAGTAGCATTAGATTTGTATTGGAATTACTCTAAGCTTTTCTTGCCCTAAACCAAGACTCTGGACATTATATTACATCCCACCAGAGAAGCCAAATTCTAATTAGTATTTCTGGATTCATAGCTGATTTTCTGGACCTTTTAATGTGCCAGGGGAAGAAAGCCCATCAACTATAGGTTTTTTTTTTCTATACCTCTTACATAAAGTGAAAAAAAAAACAGTCTGGTAGTTACATATGATCTACCATCATCCCTTTTGTACCACCAGAATCCCTCCCAAGTGAAAAAAGCCAAGCATTGCAAACTATTTTTATTTTCCATTTTTAAAGTCAAGAGTTTAAACAGCAAAAAGGTATTTTAATATTTGCAAATCTTAGGGTACCTATCTCATGCTTTTAAACTCTTCCACTCTCTTTCCAAGTGAATCCTCACCAAGTCCACTTTCAAAATGCCTCAGCAAGCCACACAAAATCTTATGTAGCTATCAGATTGACATAAGTTACATATCTCCATCTTAAATGATCATCCCCTAAATTTTTAAAGATGCCAATTTTTAAAGGAGAAGCACTAGTGGTTCTAACTTTTCCAAACTTGGTGGTATTGTGCTTGAATATTATGTATTATGTAGTAAAGATTTATGCAAAAACCTAAGATAGGAGTTCCTTTTGGCGATTGATACTTCAGACAGCTCTGGTGCTGCTCTTATTTGATAGGTTCCTATTAAGCAATGATCAGATTGCTTTACTAGTCCAAAGTATTATAATTTGCATGCCCAGCTACATAGCTATACCCAGCTAAACCTGACTGATCTCAAAAAGCAAAAACAAAGCTGATCCTAGTTAATACATGAAGAGAAGACCAAAGAAAACACCAGAGCTATAGGCTAGACTGGAAAGTAAAAAAACATTCATTCCAGTGGCAACGGTTTCTGTAACATTTCCAAGATGACTTCACGGATACATCCATGAAATCAACAAGAATTGAGCTTTATTCAAGGAACTTTCATTTTTATCATTTGCTTAAATAAATTTTACTTTACAATTGTTTTTATTAAGAGTGGAAAAGAGAAGAATAACAAGAAAAAGGATGTTATTATACTCAATTAAATTTGCCTGCTATAGATAGGATGGGGACGTTTAATGTTCAAAACTTCTTTTCAGACTTAGAAAAAAAATAAGGAAGTCATGAGATACAGTGACCATAAGAAACCTGCACAAGACTAGGGTCTATGCTATATAAAATAGCAGCAGTGGTAAACTTCAGGATAGTTGCTATGACAGTATTTTTAAATTATCCAAATAGAAGGTATCTCTTTTTATCGCAAGAGAAGAACAAATAAAACAGCCAATATAAAAAAACAACCTGACTCATATGGACAGCATTCACTGATTTGTTCTTCTTGTGTTACAGGCTCTTCATCATCGGGCAGGTACCGCTTGTCAATGGCCTCTTTGATCTGGTTGTTGGCGCCTTTGGGATCCAAGTCCATTGCCCAGGAAAAGTTCATCAGTGCAAGATGGGTCTGCCCCAACTTTTTATAAACCTAAAAAAAAAAAGGTATACTTAACTTGGTATGAATTTTTACTTCATATGCGTTGGTTCCGTCGCAGGTGCCTGATGGACCCTGAGCGGTTCCTGACGGAGCTTGGGCCGTTTCCTGAGGATCTGGCCCACGGCACGGCTGAAGAACTAGTCATGGCCTGGGGCTTTGGACCATGTCGCGCCTTTGCGGCCTCTGACCCGGCGTAGGTCTCAACCAGCCCCTTGGTTTTCCGAGGGGCTGAGGGAGATGAAACGCCGGCGAAGACGCCTAGAGAGTGCCTGGAGGTCCAGCCGTTCCGAAGCTGACTGGACACTAGTTAGGTCTTATTCTAAGACCTACTTAGTGGCAATGAGGGAGGCGAGGCGTTCTTACGTTTCCACCCTCATTGCGTCGGCAGATAATCGCCCGGCCACCCTGTTTCGGGTGATCCGCTCTCTCCTTCATCAGGAGGTGAAGGATGACCCCTTACAGGGACATGCCGAGGAGTTTAGTGGTTATCTATACGATAAAATCGTTCAGCTCCGGGATGGTTTGGACCAAAATTGGGATGATTCAGGTGAGAGGGCGGAGCCGCGTCTTGTCGAGATTGTTTGGGATGAGTTTGACCCTGTGGCTCTCGAGGACGTGGACAGGTTGTTGGGGAGGCTGCATGCCACCACGTGTTTACTGGACCTGTGCCCTTCCTGGTTGGTGCTGGCCACACAGGAGGTGACACGAGGCTGGCTCCGGGGGATCATTAATGCTTCTTTGCAGGAAGGGGTCTTTCCTGCCGCCTTGAAAGAGGCGGTGGTGAGACCCCTCCTCAAGAAGCCTTCCCTGGACCCAGCTATTTTGGGAAATTATCGTCCAGTCTCCAACCTTCGCTTTGTTGCGAAGGTTGTAGAGAGTGTAGTGGCATGGCAGCTTCCCCAATACCTGGATGAAACTGTCTATCTAGACCCGTTCCAGTCCGGCTTCCGGCCCGGATATAGTACAGAGACAGCTTTGGTCGCGTTGGTGGATGATCTCTGGAGGGCCAGAGACAGGGGTTGTTCCTCTGCCCTGGTCCTATTAGATCTCTCAGCGGCTTTTGATACCATCGACCATGGTATCTTGCTGCCGGTTGGAGGGGTTGGGAGTGGGAGGCACCGTTTATCGGTGGTTCTCCTCCTATCTCTCTGACCGGTCACAGATGGTGTTGACAGGGGGGCAGAGATCGACCGTGAGGCGCCTCACTTGTGGGGTGCCGCAGGGGTCGATTCTCTCGCCTCTTCTGTTCAACATCTATATGAAGCCGCTGGGCGAGATCATCAGTGGCTTTGGGGTGAGATACCAACTGTACGCTGATGATACGCAGCTGTACTTCTCCATCCCAGGCCACCCCAACGAAGCTGTTGAAGTGCTGTCCCGGTGCTTGGAAGCCGTATGGGTCTGGATGGGGAGAAACAGGCTCAAGCTCAATCCCTCCAAGACGGAGTGGCTGTGGATGCCGGCACCCTGGTACAGTCAGCTGCAGTTGCAGCTGATTGCTGGGGGCGAGTCATTGGCCCCAGTGGAAAGGGTGCGCAACTTGGGTGTTCTCCTGGATGGACGGCTGTCGTTTGAAGATCATTTGACGGCCGTCTCCAGGAGAGCTTTTCACCAGGTTCGCCTGGTTCGCCAGTTGCGCCCCTTCCTCAACCGGGATGCCTTATGCACGGTCACTCATGCTCGTTACCTCTCGCTTGGATTATTGCAATGCTCTCTACATGGGGCTCCCCCTGAAGTGCACTTGGAGGCTTCAGTTAGTCCAGAATGCAGCTGCGTGGGTTATTGAGGGAGCCACACGCGGCGCCCGTGTAACACCATTCCTGCGCAGACTGCACTGGCTACCTGTGGTCTTTCGGGTGCACTTTAAGGTGTTGGTTACTACCTTTAAAGCGCTCCATGGCTTAGGGCCTGGGTACTTACGGGACCGCCTGCTGTTACCTCATGCCTCCCACCGACCCGTACGCTCACACAGAAAGGGACTTCTCAGGGTGCCGTCCGCCAAGCAATGTCGGCTGGCGGCCCCCAGGGGAACAGCCTTCTCTGTGGGGGCTCCTACTCTCTGGAACGAACTTCCCCCTGGCTTGCGCCAATTGCCCGACCTTTGGACCTTTCGCCGCGAGCTGAAGACATATTTATTTACTCGCGCGGGGTTGGCTTAAATTTTAAATTTTTGGATGTATTTTAATTGGGTTTTAAATTTTAATATGTTTTAAATTTTTGGCCAATTTTATAATAAGTTTTTTAATTGTTTATTTTAATTGTATTTTGTTACTGTTTTTATTTTGGCTGTACACCGCCCTGAGTCCTTCGGGAGAAGGGTGGTATAAAAATCTAATAAATAATAATAATAATAATAATATATCTGATAATGCTCATTGTAGGCAGTTTTTACTTAGTTTGTAGGCAGATATCTACCAGGATATTTGTCATACCCCCAAATGGCACTTATTCCCCTCAAAGATTATAAACAATAAAAATATTTTTAAAAATCAAACATGCCAAAAATGGAGAGAGATTGCTATATCTAGTGAAGAATACTAATATACACTGGTACCCAATACCAGTCAATTCTGGATGAGGTTACACTCCCCACCAACCCACTAAAATAAGAAAGAACCTAGCATACATTGTATATGAATAATCATGAATATTAAAACTATTTTTATCACAGGGTTATAGTAACAGAATCTTGCAAGTCTGAATATGCCATTCTCCTTCCTGTCTTTATCCTAAAGAGAATTAGTGAGTGTCCAAACTGACATACTTTCTCAAATTCCATTCCTGCCTGGGCTGAGGTTTATCTTATTAATAAATGTCCCAATGTCCCTTGACTTGATTGTGGCTCTTTCTCCTCTTCTTCAAGATTATTTTCATAGTTCACTATAGGTCCTTGAATAACATCACTGTGTTCTAGTCTATTTTTGGGTTCAATTTAAAACATCAAGGTTTGTTTTTACAAGTCTTTCCAACTTGAAGGAATCAGGCTGTCTCAAGAATTGCCCATTACCTATTATGTAATGGGTAATTACATAATAGGTAACCTTCTCAGGGTGCCGTCGACCAAACAATGTAGGTCGGCGGCCCCTAGGGGGAGGGCCTTCTCTGTGGCGGCACCAGCCCTATGGAACGAGCTATCTCCGGGGTTACGCCAACTCCCTGACCTCCGGACCTTCAAACGTGAACTGAAGACTTTACTATTTCACTGAGCGGGACTAGCCTAAGACATATTTTAGCGAAATTTTAAGGGGTTTTAATCGGTCTTTGACCGTTTTAGTGATTCGGCCAGTAAATATTTGTTCTTAATTGTTTTTAAATATTGTTATTTATTATATTTATATTGTATTGTAAATGTTGTACCTTGATGAACGTATCTTTTCTTTTATGTACACTGAGAGCATATGCACCAAGACAAATTCCTTGTGTGTCCAATCACACTTGGCCAATAAAATTCTATTCTATTCTATTCTATTCTATTGGTGTGGGTATTTTAACATTGGCTGTAAACCGCCCTGAGTCCTCCAGGAGATGGTGCGGTATAGAAATGTAATTATAAATAAATAAATTAAATAAATAAATAAATAAAATGTGATCCCAACTGAAAAATCAATCGTGTCAATTTTCCAAATAAACTTCACTTCCCAGTCTTTTGTTTTGTAAAGCAATGCCATAACAAGCCTATACAATCAGCCTTCAGAATCAGATAGGCAGTGTAAATGCTGAACCATTCCCATACTTTCTCCACAACTGTACATGGGACCGAGAGGTGATTTCAAAGCTAGGAGGTGAACTGATTGCTCACCACAGTGGACAATATAGTATGATACATTTGGTGAACATTGCATAATATTATTATCAACATTAATCTTTTATGTTTTTACAGCAATCATTCAGAAAATAATACTCAAAATTGTTTTTACCTTTCCTATCAAAAAGTAAACAAGAGACTCTTTGGGAACAATTTGCTTCAGTTCTTCAAGTTCTTGCAAAGCATACTGAAAGGAAGAAAAAAAACAGTAACTTTTTCAAGGGTAATATAATTTAAATATAGGTATCAATGAATGAATCAATCAATGAAAAGGTCTATTCGATACAATAAAGTCAATTGTAATGTCCATGTCTAATGCTTCGTTATTGTTTGACAAATATATTAGTTGTGGTACACAAGTAGACTTTGCTTACTGACTGCCTTGTTTAGTGAATTTACAATGGTGTAAAAAAGAGTTGAGACAATTCACATGTTTATGACACATTACTAAACATGACTGCTATTTAGGTACTTTACTTCGCACATTTACAACCATCACCACATCCCACAATCGTATAATTGCCATTTAGGTGCTCTGCAACTGGTTTATGACATCTAAAGTTAATAGGGAATGTGGAATTAAAATAATAAGGGACAGTTATGTGATGTTTCACTTTATGATTCACTTAATGACCAACGAGAAAATGATATCTTAAGCCCATCAGGGTAATGTGATTTTTTGCTTAACAATTGCAGTGTTTAGTGATAGAGTTGTCCATTCCAATTGTACTTGCTAAGTGAAGACTTCCTGTACAATTTGAAAAGTTACAATGGGCCTAGAAAACCAAGAGTTTAGTCTACTGTTCACTCCAATATCAGAGATATAATAATGGATCAAGGAATTCAGGAAATTCTTGAATAGAAGATATATTCCATTTCTCTATCATTTAGAGAAATCTAGAAGAAGTTGTAAAAATATTCAAAAAATGAAGTGGCAACACAGAAAATCATAATGATTATAACTAAGATAGAAATAATGAACTGCTGGAAAAGTTTCAGATACTTGGTCAGGTGACTAAAATCCTAATAGAATAAAAAAAAATCATTATCTTATTATATTTTGATTGCAGGGATTTAAAATGATTCCTATGAAACTACTTTTTCATTTAGGAACATTATAGTAGAATTCCCTTTCTCAAATTAGGAATAATGTTTAACCATAAATCAATATGGTATCGAGCAACATTCCTTTTGACCGAGCAAGTAACTCTCCTGAAGCAGTGGAACAGTTTTGAATCACCAGCAGAAAAATAGTGTTCTTACAGTTCTCAAAATCTAAGGCTGCAAAGAATGTTCTGTGGAATAAATCTTACTAAACTATGTGAAATATATTTACGATTGTTCTGTATGCATTTTACAATTGGCTTAAATGGATATTGCTAATATTCAGTTTTCCCAAAGGAAAAAACAGTTGCTTTCCAAAAAAAATTCAAGTATAGTTCCTTTCAAATTCATTACTCACTTTGTACTTCTCATTTGCAAATAATACTGAGGCTCTGTGGAATTTGCAGAGAGGGTTCTTGGGATCAATGTTAATGGCTTTGTTCAGTGTATCCAAAGCTTTCTCAGATTTCTTCAGAGCATGCTGAACCTGAAAAAAAGAAGAACGTCATTTTCTATATATATATAACCCCATGCTGGTCAACGTTCATATTATAATCAAATCTGTATTAGATGTGATTTACTTACAACTCCAATGTGGCACAACAAGACAGAACTCTGAGGATTAATTTGAAGTGCTTTTTGGAAATGCATTTCTGCAAGGCTGAATTTCTCTTGCTTGTAGTAAATCATCCCCAATCCATACCTAGCATTGAAAACAAAAACAAACAACAACAAAAACCAACAATTTATATAATATTACTACTGAAGATCAAAGAGAAACACTCAGCTTTCTAGACAAATTGACATATTTTAACATTTAGGAAAGCTTAATGACTTATTTCACAAAATGTCCACTATGATAGATATGGTTAATTACAAAACATCAATTTCATGAAAGATAAATTGTCAAGGCAAAAATTTAAATACAAACCAAGAATGTAATCCAAACTCTATGCAGATAAGTAGTGATACATGAAAGATATATTAAAAACATTACTAATATATCCATAGAACCAATACATCAAGTGAAAAATACAAGTATCACAGAGACCTATAATTTTCTAGACTTCAGGATACTTTTTCTCCTCATCTCAATTTACTTTTTCTTATTTATACAGTAATATTGTCACAGTATACATAACACCAAACTTTCTTTAATTTTTTAATTAGAAAAAATAAAATTAGGAGGGACTGCATGCCTTATAATCAAAAAGGTAATGTTTATGTTGACAGCAGCAGGAATCTTATATGCATAAAGATGAAAAGACACATTAATTCCTACAATGGAAGACTGAATGGTAATGGTGATGGAATTAGTAAAGATGGCAAAACTGTTTTAATTAAAGAGAATTTAGAGTTCATTAGAATTTTGTTTCTACTTGGAAACTGCTTCTGGACTTTTTGCTTGAAACTGAAAAAAAAATGAAAATTTGATTTTAGGTTTTGATGTTTAAAAAGATTTGTTATTATAGAAATGACCTGAAATGTGAAATGTAAAGCAAAAGATTGAGGGCAACCTTTTTGTGTGTATACATGTTTTACTGCACTGAAAAAATGTGAAGTCCTCACTTTTTCTCTTTCTCTGCACTTTTCTCTTTGTCTTAGTTTTCTAATTTTTGTTTTTCTGTATTTTATTTTATTATGAAACTTAATAAAATTGTATTCAAAAAAGGAATTTTGCAGATGTAGATATATCTTAATAAGATTGTAAAATATGGGGCAGATAACACAATTATTTGGATGAAGATGTTGAAAGGAGATTTATCACATTTACAAATAACACAAAACTGGGAAGTGTATGCAATACTTCCAAAGTATAAAAGGAAGTATATTAAAGAAAATCTAGACAATCTTGAGTAGCACTAAAATTAATAGAAGAATTTAAAGGAAGTTCTACATCTGGATTGGAAAACTGAGAGGCACAAATACAGGATAGGAGAACAATAATACATGTGGAAAGGATCTAGATATCCTTACTGACCACAAGCTAGAAAAACAAACAACAACAAAAACCAACAATTTATATAATATTACTACTGAAGATCAAAGAGAAACACTCAGCTTTCTAGACAAATTGACATATTTTAACATTTAGGAAAGCTTAATGACTTATTTCACAAAATGTCCACTATGATAGATATGGTTAATTACAAAACATCAATTTCATGAAAGATAAATTGTCAAGGCAAAAATTTAAATACAAACCAAGAATGTAATCCAAACTCTATGCAGATAAGTAGTGATACATGAAAGATATATTAAAAACATTACTAATATATCCATAGAACCAATACATCAAGTGAAAAATACAAGTATCACAGAGACCTATAATTTTCTAGACTTCAGGATACTTTTTCTCCTCATCTCAATTTACTTTTTCTTATTTATACAGTAATATTGTCACAGTATACATAACACCAAACTTTCTTTAATTTTTTAATTAGAAAAAATAAAATTAGGAGGGACTGCATGCCTTATAATCAAAAAGGTAATGTTTATGTTGACAGCAGCAGGAATCTTATATGCATAAAGATGAAAAGACACATTAATTCCTACAATGGAAGACTGAATGGTAATGGTGATGGAATTAGTAAAGATGGCAAAACTGTTTTAATTAAAGAGAATTTAGAGTTCATTAGAATTTTGTTTCTACTTGGAAACTGCTTCTGGACTTTTTGCTTGAAACTGAAAAAAAAATGAAAATTTGATTTTAGGTTTTGATGTTTAAAAAGATTTGTTATTATAGAAATGACCTGAAATGTGAAATGTAAAGCAAAAGATTGAGGGCAACCTTTTTGTGTGTATACATGTTTTACTGCACTGAAAAAATGTGAAGTCCTCACTTTTTCTCTTTCTCTGCACTTTTCTCTTTGTCTTAGTTTTCTAATTTTTGTTTTTCTGTATTTTATTTTATTATGAAACTTAATAAAATTGTATTCAAAAAAGGAATTTTGCAGATGTAGATATATCTTAATAAGATTGTAAAATATGGGGCAGATAACACAATTATTTGGATGAAGATGTTGAAAGGAGATTTATCACATTTACAAATAACACAAAACTGGGAAGTGTATGCAATACTTCCAAAGTATAAAAGGAAGTATATTAAAGAAAATCTAGACAATCTTGAGTAGCGCACTAAAATTAATAGAAGAATTTAAAGGAAGTTCTACATCTGGATTGGAAAACTGAGAGGCACAAATACAGGATAGGAGAACAATAATACATGTGGAAAGGATCTAGATATCCTTACTGACCACAAGCTAGAAAAACAAACACCATCTTAAGGTATCTTAGAATTCTACTGCTTAAAAATCTAGGAGATGTCCTTGAAGGAAATGGCCAAAGACTGTTATATAAACAAAGATGATTGAAACACTGCTTAAATTCTGGAAAAATTAGATAATATTTGGAAAAGACTCAGGCAAATTCTTCCCTGTTTATTGAGGTATAAGAGGGAGGGGAGGTAAGACATAATCAGGCCTGTGAGATACATGTTAGCCCTTTTGGGCAGACCAGTTCAGGAAATAGCTCTATAGAAACTCTTTATTATGTATTATTTTACTGTGAAAGGCTATAGTAACAGAAGCTATATATAAATATATTAATATACTACTTCTCTCTTCATGAGTTATTAAACATCTTATTAGATGTTTAACATGCAGACATTTCTTGATATGATCAGGGTGTCAAAATGTCCAAGATTACATATGAAATATATATATAGCATTCCTATATAATTAAGAAATTATTACCTCTTACATTAAAAGATAATGAAATGCAACTGCAATGGTATTTACCTGTCACCCCTAATTCTTACTGACTACACTCAGTCTCAACAGCCCTACAGCCCTAGTCCTCTGACAGTCTTATAAGTGATTTTATGTTGACACTGAAGAGAGAATGAAGCCCTAAAAGAGCTCATATAATAGCTCTCATTTAAGGTACAACTGTTCCTGATGGACCCATATGAAGTTTACTAGCAAAACAGAATGAAGTCACTACAAAGGTCTGTTTCCTATTTTCAAATCTCTAGAATACCACAATTGACTGATGGTGTTGAAAGCTGTTGAAAGTAATGCTCCATCAATCTTTCTAAAACTATTCATTAGGCTACTCTTAACTATGATGCCCACCATGAAATTGGTTTAAAATGGGTCAAGATAATCTGCTTCTACTAGTACTGAGAAGAGAGCACTGCCTCAAAACCTTTGCCAAAGCATGGAAAATTAGATAGTAATCTATAATGTCATTAATTGCCTCTCTTAAATAAAAATGGAAGATATTTGTAATCATCTTCTATATGGCATAACTGAAATGGACAAATGATGGTACCTACCAGTACAATCAGTCTCCATGTCAACAAATGTACAAATAGAAAGAGAAGTAATCAAATTGCCCCATAATTAATTTATTGGAAAAAATACTGCACAGTAAATGTTTAATCACAACAAATCAACGAGAGTTCTATAATCAAACTCTGAGATGTAGTAGTGGAGATAAGAATACTCCTTAGAATCTGAAACAGTTTATCTGCAGATATGAATCTCCAGATACTTCAAGTAGCATCATCTCCAGAAATGCAATGTAGATGTGGAGATATTTCAAGCAATATTTTTGAAAAAGTTTGTTTAAGTGCTGATCCTAATATGAGGAAGGGTCACCTAACACTTTAGGAGAGTAGATGATGCCATCTTCGGTTTACCTCTAGGCTTTAGAGAGAAAATAATGTTTTTCCTTATCTGATGCAAACAGGTAGCCTGGTCTGCCTGCTGTGCTTTATTTCATATTGTGCAAATATTATTATTTCAATTAGCTGATATATACTGTATATTGGTGAGCAACCCCCTCCCTCCAGAAGTCCCTCTCCTAAGCCTCCATTCTCTGATGACCATTTCGTGCTGGGCCACCTGCCATGAATGACTGTATTTTTAATTGTTTTTACTGAATTCAGTATGTCCCTTCTTCAATCCAATCAATAAGAAGTGAAATGTCTTCAAAAATATCAAGAAAATTCAATTGCCTTTTTAAAGTACCTTTGGGTCAACAATGACCTGGATGAGTGAGAACCTCCATAGACATCTAAGTTCAATAGTAGAATAGTGAAATATAGTACTGACAATTTGTTTGCATATTTAATATATTCAGTAGAGAAAAGTCAAACACTGACTCTTTCTTTATCTATATTGGTGAAATTGACATGAGTTCTGCCACATTTCACCCTCGAAGGATTAGAAGAGCCATTAGACTATTGGTTTCTGTCAATCAAAGATTGCTGTAGCTGAAGTAAACCATGGCTTTGCCAGCCTGAAAGGAGCAGAAATTAGATAAGTGGGGAGGGCAATTGAGTGGGCATGGGTGGGGGCTGTTGTAAGACGTTGTTAAATGATTTTAAAAGCCTGTGATGATCAGGAATCGCCAGAGAATCGCCAGAGGATCTGGGATCGCGAGAGGAAAAAAAGATTTTAAAAGCTCCTCTGACGATCCCAGCTGAAGATGCCTCATTGCAGCCCAGAACCTCTTAAAAGATTTGTTTTAACAACCTCTTCAGCCGAAGAGCTTGTAGAAAACATGTTTTTTAAGGTTCTGGTGATCAGGCAACTCAGGTGGGATCGCCAGAGAAGCCTTTTAAAACCTTTTTTTTTTACAACCTCTTCTGCCGAAGAGGTTGTTAAAAAAAGAGTTTAAAGGGTTCTGATGATCCCAGCTGAGCCGCAGGATCATCAAAGGCTTTTTTTTAACCTTTAAAGTCATGTTTTCAGCTGAAGAAAAAATGCTTTTAAAAGTTTTTTTAAAAAAAACCTCTGATGATGGCGTGGCTCAGCAGAGGCAGGGGGCGGGGCCAGGGATTTTTGCTACCGGTTCTCCGAACCACCAGCCGCCCCCACTACCGGATCAGGCGAGCCGGTCCATACCGGGAGAATTTCACCCCTGAATAAAAGATAACTCACGTAACTCAAAAGATATGTTAATTGAATAGGTAATTGGGTAGGAATGGTAATTGAAAAATAGTACAAAAGCAATCAACAAAGGTAAAAAAAACACTCCTGAACCAGATGAACTCTATGACTTTTGGCTAGTTACTGTCAAATCTATACTAAGAATTGATAAGGCAAATAAACAAAATTTTGGGAGCACCAAAAATGTAGAATAGTTAACACTTGGAAGACCTTTCTAATTTAGAAGGAAAATGAACCTAGAAAAATTCAGATGCATAACCTGATGCCAATAGCCTCCGAGCCATTTGCAGGCATAATTGCAAATCTAATGATAATATCTGAGAATGAATGATTTACAGAAGGAGGAGGAGGAGGAGGAGGAGGAGGAGGAGGAGGAGGAGGAGGAGGAGGAGGAGGAGGAGGAGGAGGAAAAAAAACAACTTTGTCTACAGCTTGCATATATTATAAAAAAGCATTTGATTTTGTTCTAGATAACCAGATTGAGAAATATCTCAAAATTTGGAATCAGTATAGATAGACATATTCATCAGTCTATGAATAATTCAATGAACTTTTGACAAACAATACTGAGGCTAATGAAGAAGAATTAGAAACAGCTAAAACTACCTGTTATTTTTTTTCAAATGACTTATTACAATTTTTCCTCTTTATACTATCAATATTGAACAAAACAAATTTTAGATATCAGTTGGCTATAAAAGCAATGAATCTTTTTCATTTACTCTATATGAATTATTTAAAATTATTTGGAAAAATGAAGACTGAATTGGATTTCCTACTAAAAACAGTAAAAGAATTCCACAAAGATACTCGGATGCAATTTGGCATTGATAACTGTGCAACTTTAGTCACAAAAGCAAATAAAATTGTTGTAAATAATTTGAAAATTTGATAAAGACAATAGCAACAAAAGAAGGCTAAAGTGTTTGGATATTTGGACAATTTTGATTCATTGCAGAGAACTAAGTCACAGAAAGCACTTCTACCGGATATAACAAATGAGTTTGCAAAATTTTGAAATCAAAACTAAATGGTGGAAATAACACCATTTAAAACAATTAAAGTCCCTGTTATTCAATATACAGTGGGAATAATTGATTGGACCCAGATGAAACTTGGTAACTTGGATCAGAAAGAAGAAAATTGATGACAACGTGCCATGCTTTATATCTCAAAAGTGATATCAATTACCTGTATTGGCTAAGAACCAATGGGATAGAAGACTTTCATAGATGAAACAAATTGGAGAAAGAAAAATATAGCTTGAAAGACTACATAAAGAAAAGTCAAGGAAATTCCTGAAAGAAATCAATCAAGGACAACTCTTGAAAACAAAGATGAAGATGAGTATTGAAAAGAAATAATTTCAAGCCAATGCAGAATCAATACTTGAAGAATATAGAAGAGGAAACTGGTAAAAATCCCTCATGGAACCAGTTAAGATCAGGAGTGTTAAAAAAAGAAACTGAAGACTTTATTTTAGCAATTAAAGAACAAACTTTCCCAACTAATTGCATGAAAGCAAAAAATTCAGCATGTAATAAGCAACAGCAAACGTTACCTTTTAGAAAAAAGGATGAACCATTTCATCAGTGGCTGCAGCAAAATTTCGCAAACTGAATATAAACACTATCACAACTGAGTTGCCAAAATTATTCATTAGAAACTTTAGCAGAGGTTTAGATTTTAGTAGTAAAGACTGAAAACATCATATTTGGAAAATGAGTGGGTTAAGATTCTATGGGACATTAAAATTCAAACATTCATTCAAACTTCATGACATGCTTAAGATAGCAATTACTGAAAATAATCTGCTTCATTGATATTGCTATACTAGGTGATGCTAGATTAAGGAAAAGCAATTGGGGAAAAAACAAGATATTAAGACTTGCAGATTGTATTTTAATGTTTATAGAAAAAGAAATCCTCTGTTATACCAATCATGATTGAAACTACTAGAATAATACCCAAAGGATTTCCTCAGTATTTGGAAATCTAGAATTTATCAGACCTGAACACCCTAATTTTACAAATCAAACTCCATTTTGCTTGGAATGTCTATATCCTTAAGCATTACCTTGGTTATTCTTAGGCCCTTGGTTAGGACTTGAATTATTAGGTTTCCATCAGCCTTAGACCATAATTCTAACTGTAGATACCTACACATTATAATAACAGACAAGTATACACCTGTGCATCTATGAGAACTAGACTGAAATTATCAATAGAAAATTAGAGAGAACAATAAATATTTTTTTACTCCAGAACTAAGTTATATCAGGGAGGGAAATTAGATTGTTAACTACCTTGAGGGGTAAATATATTCCCAACTGTCACCCTTTTTATTAATCAAAAATATTTCTCACCAAGCATTGTAGTGCCTTGGATTCATTCGGATTGCATTCCTAAAGCAGGATAATGCTCTCTCAAGTTCCTCTGTCAGCACAAATTCATGTCCCAGGAGTGTATAGGCATAAGCATAATTTGGATCAACTTGAATAGCTCTCTGGAAAAACTTGATAGCAATGTCATGTTCCCTTTGCAAACTGAAACAATTTCCTGCAGCACACCATGCCTGGAAGAAAGAAAAAGTAGAAGATATACCACAAAACTATGATTTCTCCCTCTTTCTACTTTTAAGTGATATAATAAGAGGAAGAAGAAAATATTAATGAACTACTATTAACTAATAGTTACCATTTAAGTGCTCAGTCACATAAAAGTTTGCAAAGTAAAATTAAGTAATTTCAACCTCAAATTTGTTCATTTAAAATTGAAGGAAAGAATCAGAGGGTAGTAAAAAAAAAAAGCCTGCCTCAAAATAGCCAGAAATGATACCTCTGGTGAATTTTTATCCATCTCAGTCAAGTCTTTTGAAAGAACTGAAAGAGCTACATCTTTCTGCAGATGCCACAATGTGGTTGAATAGATTTCCATGCCTTCTACTCTGTAGTTTTCAATCCTTCTTACTTCAGAGAATATTCTCTCAGCCTATGACAGTAATGAACAAATGCTATTTAATCAACATGATCCATTTTTGACATAACATGGGTACATTTAGTTATATAGCTTTAAATGAAACTGTTGGTTTTGATACAAGGGAATAATTTGCTTAATAAATTAAATGTTTTATCTTAAGAGAAGTGTGATTCATTCTCAGCAAATTTTATTTAATAAAATGAGAATATCCATTTCCCCCCCTTTACATAGAACCATGTAGCCAGAAATTGTTTCTGTATTAATTGACTCATCTAAAGAGTATCTAAAAGGAATTCATAAGGTACCAGAAAGTAGGGCATGGTAGGAAATGAAATAAAAAGCAGCAGCACATATAAACAGCCATTTAATTATTGTTTTTTTTGCAATGCCACAAAGTGATATTCTGGTAAATGCTTTGAAACTTGTAGGATACTGAAATTGGTGGCCAGTCAGTAATAACTAGATGGCCAACTGTCCAGCCCTGTTCTGAATAGCATTGATACTGGATTAGAACGACAGTGTGTGTGCGTGTATCGCTGTGATGGGGGCCAATATACTAAGCATAGAACGTCTCATTAGGATTGCTAAAAGGTGATAGAGAAAAGGAAATTTGAACTATTTTAAGTTTATTTTGGGGGGTAAATTTTTGTACAATTCATTGCAAATATAGAATGTAGTATCCCCCAAAATTCTTCTATGGCCTTTTTACCTGCATATATTCTGCAAGTTCAAAGTAAGCTCTTCCAATATGGCATAGCACCCAGCCCGTGTTGTAGTGATGAGAAGGCAAATGACTCAGTATATGAATGGCTTCTTTACAATTGTAGGAACACAAGGCTAAATATCCTTTCCCCATATCACGAAGAAGGCTCATCAAACCTTCTAGGAAAAAAATGCAATAAATACACAGGAGAACAAAGAGATATACTTGCTTAAAACTGCCACTGGTGATAAATGTGGCACATAATCTCAAGAAACCTAGATGAAATTCCAATAGTTTGAGTTAACAGAACATAACTGTGTTCTTCCAGTGAATAAGGTGCTGAATAGAACTAAAGAGATCTGGTCCAAATCCAAACTTTGAGAAATACACAAATATCCTCTGGATCACTCCATGTATCTGTAAAAATTCATGGTTATTACCCACTACTGTTGAATTTTCTTTCAATTAAGAAAGAAATTAAGATTGTGAACATCATGGCAACTTAATTAGAAAGAACAAGAATTTTAGAGGAACTTGCACTCAATCTTAACTCGATTCCAACAGGTATTTTCTATGTTTTTCTTGCTTTTGAATTTTACACTACCACTGCCTTTTGGGTTTGGTGCAAGTTTACTACTCTGAAGGAATTCTCAGAAATATTCTACACACCTGCTGCAGCTTTCTGTAATGTAAATGCCTGGATTTGTGGCGTTACTGAGGTAATCTTTCCTTCTGAAATAATGGACGAATCAAGTTTGGTGATTTCCAAACTGTCATTTATGTTTGGCTGTGTGATCCCTCCTTTACTGGTTTTACATTTTGTCTTTCGGTTTGCAATTTTTGTTGGAAACTTCATTTTTAACTTTTTACTATTTTCCTATGAAAGAAGAAAAAACATTTTAAAGAATCTTTCCTGGCAGCCAAATAGCAAAGTATACCATTCAAAACAGAAATTTGCAAAACAATTCACGGTAGAAATTTAGAGGAACTTCATTTTGGAAGGGGAACCTCAGCCCAATTTAACCTATGGTTTCATTTAATTTCATGTAGTATGGTACTGAAATATGTACTACATAATCCTATTAACTGCACTCGTTTTGGCTTTTGCCTGACTAATTTTTCCAAGGCTTTGTGATTTTTGATGAAATTTTATAGCTTTGAACTAATTATGTGATTTTATACAACATATATAATAGAATCAGACACATATTACATATTACAAAACACATATTACCCACTTTCTATAATAGCATTACTTAAGCTTATAGAATAAAAGATGTCCATGATATCTTTCCATCCAGTTTTTAATATTATAGACTCTCAATTCTACTCAAGAAAACTGAACTAGAGCTGTTCTACAGTGCAACAATATAATTTGGTATGGACTGAGTGATTATACTCATGTGAGGGAGATGGATGGCTCAAAAGCAGAGGATGAAATGTTACCGAATAAAATTTCTTCATGTTTGCAATTACAGCTTTTGTTGTTGTTGTTGTTAGTTGCGAAGTCGTGTCCGACCCATCATGACCCCATGGACAATGTTCCTCCAGGCCTTCCTGTCTTCTATCATCCAATTGCAGCTTTATTACACTTCATTATTGATTTAATGGATTTTGATATTATTTTTACCAATGATTTCAATATGAAAGATGCTTTGAAAGGATGATAGTTCTTCACTGTCTTTAGAAATATATCTAAAACATGTACAATTTCATTTAGAATACTTCTCTACCTCTGAAGTGAAGGATAATCTGTAACACTATCATATAAAACATTTGTAATGGGGTTGCATTGCCCTCATGTCGAAAGCACTGAGGCACTTCCAGATTGAAAGGATTAGCTGGTGACATCATCTTTGCCCAGGGGATGCCCAGTTAGGGGCTCCTTTCATGTCCCTCGGCAGGAACTGAAGCAAAGGATGGGAGCTCACCCTGTCCCAGGGCATCACACAAGTCTCAAATGCAGGCTTTTTGCTTGTCAATCCAGCGCCCTAATCACAAGAGCCACTATGCTCCATTGAAATAGAGTAAAAATAATTGTTTGTTTTACAATGAAAACAAGGAGTTAAATTAATTTGTTGTGATATATGTTTTCACAGCAAGGGTGTCAAACTCAGATTCTAGGGATTTTCGTCTCCGACTCTTCCTTCTCAGGCATTTCTCCTCAGGTGAAATTAGAATTTAGTTCTGAGCAAACTTATTTCTGAGTATACCAACTGTTCCTCCCTGTATTGGTTGGAGGGGGGGGGAGGAGGCTGGGGGGTGGGAAGAGAGAGAGGGGGAGAAAGGAAGGCATTTTGGAAAATTCTTTTACATCTCTCTCCTTTCGCTGGATTTTTATTACACCCCCTCTAGCCGATTGGTTGGGGGCTAACTGTCACGGGGGTGGGGGCGCGGAACACCCAGGACAAACTCTCTTTCTGTTAATAGGCCCTGTCAAAGGATGTGGGATGCAGGGGCCAGTGGCCCATTGCCCAGGGCAAATGGGTGGAGGTGTGCCAGCTGAGGAGATAAGTTGGGGGAGAATCACCCGAGGAGAAATGGCTGAGAAGGAACAGTTGGAGATGAAAAGTCCCATTCCGCAAACTCGCCGCGTCACATTGCCATCACATGATTGTGAAGTTTTTCCCATTCGTGGAGCTGGGGTAGGCATGGCCTGCATATGACACATCTGGCCTGTGGGCTGCCAGTTTCACATTCCTGGCCTAAGGCAATGCTCCTTTAACATATGTGGACTTCAACTTTCAGAATTCCCCAGTCAGGGAATTCTGTTCAAGCCACACATCTAAGTTGACGAGATTGATAAATACTATTTTAGAACATACTTGAAATCAATTCTGCTCAGAAAAATTCAATATCAATATAAAGGCGACAGTCCTGTTTTAATTATATCTGTAGTCCCATTAAATATGTCTGCTGCTGCCCATTTAGGCTCTGAATTTCCTGAAAAATATTAATCAATGAGAGGGCACCAACCTTCCTGGCCTTCTGGAAAAGCCTAAAGACCTACCTCTGCCAGTTAGGTTGGAGCACCAATTGGGGATGAGAGTATCACAATGGAGATGGTTGGTCAATTAACAACAGATCCCACCACATCCTGCTCCCACCCTCTTTTAAATGGGACATGGTCTTCTGGATTTTATATTTTTAGTTTATATAGGCTTCATTTTGTATGATTGTAAGCCACCCAGTTTTACCTTGAAGTAAGATAGGTAGGAAATAAGTAAGTAAGTATGTGCAGAATTCCCATTTACCTTGGCTGTAGAACTATCACTGGAGAACAAACGTGAACTTCTTCGAGGCAGCACATTAGGGGGAGCAGCAATAGTTGGGCTCAATACCTGAGGAGTTGTACTGGAGAGAGAAATCAAATTTCTTAACATAATTTATGTGGTTAGGGTTTCAACTGTGTTTCTTAACCAGAAATACAGGAAACATGACAACAGCAGATGCAGCCTAGGAAGGAAAACATATATCTCAGAATAGGAAGAAAAATTACACACCAGGTTAGGAAAACATTGCGTACCTCGTCTGTGCACCTGAACTTTGGGTCTGGGCAACAAGGATTGGTGTTACTTCCCGACTATTACCACTTTGTGAGAAGACCGACTTTGTTCCAGCTTGATTTATTCTGGTAACAGTCTATACAAAAATGTATCATAATGTTAATTATGTATTATATTTATAACAATTGCAGACTATGACATGACTTTCACTGGCAGAGATAGGGGACAATCTGCTAAATATATTTATTTTATTAGTTCATTATATTGCCTAGAGAGAAGAATGTTAAGTAGAAAGTGATATGCATTTTATTGCATGGTTTACACCATAAAATAACCCATTAGATTTGACAAACATCACACTGTTAGAAATGTTCTTTTCTTCTTATAGAATCACAACTATGGCAGAGCAATGACAGATAATTAAATTCTGCAGTACACTCACAAGAACAGGGCAAGCCAATACAATCCTACATACTGTCAATTTCAGTAAAAATCCTAAAGGAATAACTGTATGAAGCTGATTTTGTTATTAACTTAACCGGTCTATATATATAATAGAAGCATCCATTTTATGGAGCAGGAAAAATTAAAAGAGAAAATAATTTTGGTTTTACAATAATTCTGCCACATGTTTTTATTTTATTTATTTATTTATTTGATTTCTATACCGCCCTTCTCCCGAAGGACTCAGGGCGGTGTACAGGCAAGAATAAAACAGATGGTACAATATACAAATTTAAAATGCAGTTAAAAAACTTATTTTAAAATTGGCCTGAGAAGTAAAATATATAATAAGCTAAAAAACCCCATTTAAAATTAATTTCTAAGAATTTAAAAATTTGTTAAAATCAATTTAAGCCAGCCCCGCGCGAATAAAAAGATGTGTCTTCAGTTCGCGACGGAATGTCCGAAGGTCAGGTATTTGGCGTTTGTTGAATAGTTTTCTCTACCAGATTTTGAATACTTGCTCTGAATTCCTTTTATGAGCTAGCATTTTAAAAAAGCAGTGTAAACATGAAAATTTACAAGATTCTGCGATTTGTAAAGATAAGCATCTTAATGTAATTTAAAAATAAAAATCCAGTTTCTACAGCCTGAAAAAACATATATTAAAATATTTCCAGATTATCTATATAAGGTGTCTGCATATTTTTCTCTAATATTATGTTTACTAGGAAAATAATAGAGGGGAAATACACAGAAACTAAATATCACAAAGTGGTTTAGACATTTTTTTTTTTTTTTTGGCAAGGAACAATTAGCCAAAATTTTACATTTCCTTGAGCAATCTTAGATGCACATGCATTGGCACAAGATACCTTCTTGGAAGGGGCTCCTTGAGGTGGTACATCAATTACGGAAGAAGAATTTGTGCAGTTTTGTAAATAAGTTCCATCTCCGGGGCTAGGAGTTTCCAATGGCAATATTCCAAAACTGAGGAAACATACAAGAGCATTTCAATATATATATGTTCCTAAAGAAAGAGGAGGCAGGAAAAGAGCATTTTTGAAAACAAGAAAAATTTGCAGCCTAAGGCTTGTACATGCACTGTGAAGTATCTTTCTTTTAAGAATAAGAATTTACAAGTTCCAGTTATATATGCATTAAAAAATATAACTCCAAGATGATACTATATTCAAGTATAAGAATTAGCTCCATTTTTTGTTTGTTATCAAAAGGGCATTTGTCCTTTTTGGATTAACGTTTAAGGCTATAGAATATTTTGTAGGAAAACAACCATTCTAATTAAAATGATGAGAGCAAGTCTGGTGTAGTATAGTGGTCTAGGCATCAGGCTAGAAACCAGAAGACTATGAGTTCTAGTCTTGCCTTAGACAAAAAGCCATCTGGGTGAACTTAGGCTAGTCATTTTCTTTCAGCCTGAGAAGAATGCAATGACAAACCACTTCTGAAAAATCTTGCCAAGAAATTGTAGATACTTGTCCAGGCAAGCTCCAAAAAGTTGAACAGATTGAACAGAAGATTGAATAGAAGAAAAAAATGAAAAAAATGTAACATACTCATTTTAAATAAATGAAATACCGTATATACTCGAATATAAGCCGATCCGAGTATAAGCCGAGGTCCCCAATTTTACCCCAAAAACTGGGGTAAACTGGGGACTCGAGTATAAGCCGAGGGTGGGAAATGAGGCACCTACCGGTTGGGGAAACCCTCCCTCCCTCAGCTGAGAAGGCTGGCGGCTCCCCCGCCCCGCCCTCTCACTGCACCGGCAGGGCTTCAGTCCGGTAAAATGTGAAAAAAAGAAAAAAAAAAACTCGAGTATAAGCCGTATATACTCGAGTATAAGCCGAGGGGCTTAAAAAAAAAAAAAACTTGAGTATAAGCCGTATAGACCCGAGTATAAGCCGAGGGGACGTTTTTCAGCACAAAAAATGTGCTGAAAAACTCGGCTTATACTCGAGTATATACGGTATTTAAAAATGAAAATTATTCCAGCGCTTCAGGTTAAGAACAGAATTCAGTTAAATAGCTAATTTATTATAATTTATCTTCAAAATAATCATATTAAATAATTCAGCTGTGGGGAAAAGCAAAATCGAAATCTGCAAGTAGTCTCTGGGTGATTATGAAGCTTGTCAGTAAGAGTTTCTGATTTCCACATTTAATCACAGCAACAACAAAAATATTTTCCCACCTAAATTAGGTTGCTGAAATGAAGAAAGCTTGGGGGAATCAGGAATGGGCTATGTGTTCAATTCAGCTCTGGTTCTGAAAACAAATTTGAAGGCTTAGAATGCTATAATTTTAAAAATATATCCAAAAATTAGGTTTTAGTTAATAGGCTAATTCAAGTGAATACTTGGAGGTGGTGAATATACCTGGGTAAATTTGAATTGGGTCACACAACTATTTTGACATTTATTTTTGTGTACTAGAGCCCATATTAACAAATCATTAAACACATTCATAAAGGTTCTTTTCAGACAATCATCTGTTTGTCATATGCAGGAGAACAACAATAATTAAAAAAAACTGACTTTAAATGACAATTTAGAAAGTAGCTGAAGTATATTTTACAACTCTCTAAATATTTTACTGCTTAGCTCCCAAGACTCATAGGAGAACTCCAAAAGGAATTTATTTTATTAGTAAATTTGATCCTATTCATTCAGGTCTCAATTGAATCCTTACATTCATTATTCATTCTGAGTAAAAGATGTACATATCAAATATAAGATTATTTAATCAATTTACTACTGTTGCAAATGGATGGTGTTCTTGTGCACATTTTAATTTTGCACACAGAGTTTTACTGGATTGCTTACATTTCATATTCTAAAATATAAAGGTGCCTCCGATATACTTGCACATGCATTTATGCATCTCATAAAGTAAGTAACTCTCTATTATAAAAGCGTATGCCAATCTATATTTATTAGTGCACAGATCCCCTCCCCATCAGGTCTCTACTGTTAATTCTTCTAGCAATGCTTCTTAAAAGAAAATGAAGAAAAACTTTCAAATTCTTTACCTTGGTGTTAAAGGACTCAGGGCAGCTGGTCCACCTAGAAGACTCCTGCCAGTTTTTGGTTTGTTCTGAGCCTGTTTTGTTAAAAAGGCAGTTCCTGATCCAAGAGATACAGCATCTGGTGAAATTACAGCCGAGTCAATATAAGAAATGGAGGAATCTGTGTTGGAGGAATATTTAGAGTTGGAGGATTCCAGGTTGAGTCTGTTTAATTCCTGAAATAGAAAACCATTTCTTAAAGACAATACATTTTTCCAAAGAGCATGAACAGTATAAACTATAAAGATAGTGGTGATTAAGTATGACTAGTATAAACATACAAGTGTGTCCTGGGGTGTTTCCATAAGAACGGTTTCTGGCTGTCTGTGAATTATGTTGTGATTAGACACCACTGTTGTGCATGTGTTAGGCAAGCAGCTGCTGAAGTTCTGTATAGAAGTTAACTTGAAAGTTTGGTCAGGGTCTGGCTTCTCACCTGTAATGAAAATGAAAGGGATTGGGAGGCACGGGAAGATACAAAAAAGAAAAGAGGAATGTTTTAAACTGATCCTACTTAATCCCATAGCATGGAATGTGTATGTGAAACCTATTGCTACTAAACATTGTAATAATCAATAGTTAAAATAAGAGAAGGTAAATATAGCACCAATCAGACACTTTGAACATAGTTCATATTACCACTCCATTTTTGTGCATTCTAGCAGATGAGGAGCAATGAAGCGCACCAGGTTGTTTACTTTTTGCCATACATATCCAATTCAGCCAAAGGTGACACAATTTTAGTACAGTTTCAAATGTCTGATCCATGGTAGGTTTATCACTGATAAGTAAATGTATGACTAAAAAGTTTTTAACATAATGGCCTAGTACTCAGTAAAGGGAATGGCTAGATTTGCAGCATTTACAGTATATTCTGCCCATTCAAATAATAGATAATAAATAACTACAAACAATAATATAAATTAATGTATTCAAAAACTAATATAGTCAAAATAGTTTAAAACATATAGTATCGGCAATATAACATAAAGAAGAAAAATTTAATTAAAATTAAATTAAGCTAACAGAAAAAAGTGAAATGCAATTAGAATTAAGATAAAGCAGAGTTAAAACCAGCAGGACTCATTAGATCACATACTCCAAATACCCTGCAGAAGAGGCAAGGTTTTACCCTGCCTTTATTATTTTTATAAATAGCTCGGGGCAGTGAACATATTTAGTGTGCCTTTCTCTTCCTATTTTCTCCACAACAACAACACTATGAGGTGAATTGGGGAAGACAGTTGGCTCTTATGCCTAGAATTCACACTTCCCTTGTTTCTAGCTTTGTGCCTTAACCACTACACCAAACTGGCTCTATTTATATTCAAAAAGTTTTGGAAATTTGTACAATTCATTCCCTTTACTAAATAGTAGGCCATTATTTTAAAAAGTTCTATTCTAATCAGATATCTACTTATTTTAGGTTCTCAAATAGAAATCTTTAAATGATGACGTTTATTTTAAATCTATGGCTAGAATCCTGTACTGAAAAATATACTAGCTCCAAGTAAAGATATCTGGCTACAATGATTGGTACTAGTAGATAATCTGGGAGTGAGGAGGTGGGTATAGTGTGGCAGTACTTGATGTGTATTTAATCAAATCAATAGCACAATACTACCTATAGTTTGGGGATGCCAAACATTTTTCCACCTTAATCACAAGGTCATCAAGGTGGAAGAGTGTTTCTTCAAGAAAGTAACTAAGGCGGATCCTTTACTATTTCCCTTTCTTTTCATAACCTATGATATTAGCAATGGAATTTATCAATAATCATGATATAGTTGCTGCAAATTTAACTGTGAATCCCATTTATTTATACTTAAGTGCAATTAGATTGCAAAAGCAAAAATAAAAAATACTTAAGCACATATAAATGTACAGTACATATATGATATAAGACAGCCTGTGGACCACCAGTGGCCATGACAAAATTTGGTGGTCCGCAGAAAAATTATTTGCATTTTTTATATTGCACTAAATACTATTTATCTTTTAAAAAAATGCATATTAGTGGTCCGCGGGATTTTAAATTATGAATTTAGTGGTCCCTGAGGTCTGAAAGGTTGGTGATCCGATATAAGAAGTTGCAAAATATAGGCATGCCAAGGCAACATTGCTAGTCGAATCACTGACTCTGCCACGACAGGTAGTTCTCAAGTTACAACCACAATTGAGCCCAAAATTTCTGTTAAGTGAGACATTTGCTAAGTTAGTTTTGCCCCATTTTACGACCTTTCTTACCACAGTTATTAAATGAATCACTGCAGTTGTTAAGTGAATATGGTTTACCCATTGACTTTGCTTATCAGAAGATTGTAAAAGATGATTACATGACTGTGGCACACAGCAACGGTCATAAATATGAACTAGTTGCCAAGCATCTGGATTTTAATCACACGATCATGGGGATGCTGCAAAGGTCATAACTGTGAAAAACCATCGTAAGTCACTTTTTTCAGTACTGTTATAACTTTGAACGGTCCCTAAATGAATTGTTGTAAATCGAGGACTACCTGTAGTCAATTCTAAAGTAATAGAAAACCAAGAGACCTACATACAGCAAATGATGGAACAGTAGCAAATTATAACATGCATGTATATATATATACATATATATATATATATATATATACATGAAACACAAAATGACCAAGAACTGAGCATTGGCTTAATTCTAGATTCTAAATCAGTATTTCCAACTTGGCAAGTATTTTCTATCTAAGGCACTTTAACTTTTGAATTTGACACCTGAAACATCAAACTGCTTCTGCACATTTAATTATAAAACTTTGGTCTTGGAAAGTGATCAGTGAAGTTGTACTTATTAAGAACAATTTCTGAATCTGGAATACAGCATTAATTTTTAGGATAAAAAATTCTAATGTAAAAATGGTAAAATTTTAATACTAACCAAGGAAAGCAATATGCCCATATAAAACCCAGAAGGCCTGCTCCTCTCCAAAATTTTAAGCTGTATCTTGCTGCTATAAATTGTCCTAACAATCAAAGGTTTTTTTGGGGTTTTTTTATTATTATTTTGGCCTTTGCCCTGTTTTTTCCTATTTTGTTATTTTAAAATAGTTTTACTTTATTTTCCTGGTGTCCATGAACCCTCCCCTCCCCAATTTGCAGTATGCAAATTGTCTGCAAAATGTTTTCATCTGCTTTTTAGAATATATTGCAGCATATATTTATGTCCACATTATAGATTTTTTTAACATATTATCTATCTGAAATAGGATACAATGAGATTCTAAGCTGCTGTGATCATCTTCAATCCTGAAAATAAATTTTGAAAGGGACAGCATCTAAAATCAAGACCCATACAGGCCAGCATGAATCTTATTAATAAAAACAACTGAATGAGCTTTCATAAAAAAGGAAACCATCCAAAACAATAACTCACATTTCTATTCAATTTTAGTTTCAAGTAAGGCAAATCTCAAAGTAAAATATTTATAAACATTTGCATTTTTTCCAAATGTTTATAAATTTCATAACAGAAGACATGACATTCTCTGCCTCCCATTCCTAATCAGAATAATTAATACAGAGATGATTAAAAAACTGAAGAATTGAACAATACCTACCTATTTCACATAGTGATTCAAAAGGGGACCAGAGGAAGGGATTTAAACTAAGGCTCTTTTGGTAACATTCAGATCCTTTGGCAAGCCGATCTGTCTTACTGTTAATAAAAAAGAGAAGACAGATAACACAGAGGGAAGAGTTCAGTAGAAAAGTAAGAATTACTAGCCATTTTCCATAGACGATATATTATTAATTTTAGACTTCTCCCTTGCACTTTGGGTAGCTAGATTTTGGAGAGTTAATTAGATATACAAAAATCTGTACATTTCTTACTTACTAACTTGCATATGTTATATAAACTTTATGCAAACTATATCCCTAAAAAAAAGTGAGGACAGTCAGCTAAGTGGCTATAACAGAATGCTTAGTACAATGACATTGGCAATTTTATAAGATGCGGTCCCCAACCCCCGCTCTGTGGACCAGTACTTGTCTGTAGCATGCCAGAAACAGGGCTGCGCAAAAAAGGGAAAGCCCTGTACACGGGATGCAGGCAGCACATGAAACCACAATTCTTCCAGTCTGCAGAAAAATCTCTCTCCACGAAACTGGTCTCTGATGCCAAAAAGGTTGGGGGCCACTATTATAAGACATTCTATTATAGCGCCCAAACATTTTTGGAAGAGGTTTTGTATATTAGGAAAGGTAGGAATTACAAAGAATTGTACTGAAATTTAAGGGATACAAACTCTTTAGAAATGGATCCATGAACATACATGCTAGTGATGAGTTAAGTGAGAGCTGATCTTTTAATTCATGCTAAAGATTGAGGCATTTTTAAGATTTTCATAGAGCTTTTAAATAGAAATGCAAAACAAATCTGTTTCTCCTAATTTAGGTACAGCAGTAGGGAGATAAGTGCATTGGAAGTCAGCCACAGATTATGAATACCAACCAAAATGCATGGATTCCTGTCTTATCAGAGTCAAAAAATCTTGAGATGATAGAGAAAATGTACAACCACAATTAAGCCCAAAATTTATGTTGTTGAGAAATTTGTTAAGTGAATCAGTGCCCCATTTTATGACTTTTCTTGCCACATTTGTTAAGTGAATCGCTGCAGTTGTTAAATTAGTAACACCATTTTTGTGAACCTGGTTTCCCCATTGACTTTGCTTGTCAGATCACAAAAGATGATCCCAGGACAATGCAACCATCATAAATATGAACCTGTTGACAAGCATTTGAATGTAAATTACGTGACCATGGGGAAGCTGCAATGGTCATAAGTATGAAAAATGGTCACAAGTCATTTCTTTTAATGCCATTGTAACTTCAAACAGTCACTAAATGAACTATTGTAAGTCGAGGACTACCTGTATTATGTATACATCGGTACACATACACATGTACATACTGTATAATGTTGTTGGTCAGTAATTCTTATTTTTGGAATGACTAGAAAGTTCCTACATGAGGAATGCATGTCCACAGAATTTGGAAATGATGATGCTCCAATAAAGGAGAACATCTGTAATTTAGAGTTGAAATTAGGGGTCTTGGTGCTTTCTGAGCCTGATTGTTTTCTCACAGACATTTCATTACCCAAACTATGTACTATAATATCATCAATGCTAGTTTGGGTAATGAAACATCTGCGAGAAAACAACCAAGTTCAGAGAGCACCAGGGACTGCTCAATAATAAAGTTCTAAGAGAAACATTTCCGTATTACTTTTATATATCTAGATCGCTGAAAAATATGTTGAATATTTCTTGCATAAATGGATAGAAGGAAGTATCTATATCTGAAGTTTTACAACAGAAGTAGAGGTGATTACTTATAAGTAAAGATCCTTCTTTTTGCTAAACAAACTGTGTGTCTATAATCCAAAGAATAAAAGTGAGACAAAATATAATAATAAACCCCACTGGCACTGACAAATTCACTATCTGTCGACTGCAAAAGGCAGTCTTACATCTTACAACCTATGACAATATCTCTATAACCATTAAAAACCAAATCCAGTATGAACATCTAACTGTGCAATGAAACATAATAAAACAAAGATTGCACCAATAGTAATAAGCAACTTGGGTGTAATCTCAACACATTTGACGCATCACTCGAATACATTGACAAAATCACCATCAATCAATTGCAAATGGCAGCTTTAAGTGGAACAGCTTACAAAGAACAACATCTGTCTACCTCAGGTCATTGGGAAGAACTCAGTAGGTGGATAAAAATGCCCAATCCACACTAATCTGTTTGGCTGACTATGCAACAAGCCATAATAATATATCTACACACTTGTAAGTTCTCCATATTGGGTGAGGATAGTGAAACAACAGTTTATCCCAAAAAAGTAGAGAAGCCATACCAGTACACATGGCCCAGAAGGGATAGTGTGAAACATGCAGAATCTCCAAACTCAGTTACAATGTCCTCATGACTTTTCTGTTTGTTAAAAACTCCACCAGACAGAATCTGTTCTCCTTCTGCGAGTCTGCTTAAAGATAATAAAATAGAAATTAAGAAAAATAAACAGAAGAGCAAAATGGGATAAGAGCAATGAAAATGAGATGGATAAAGGTTTACTTCTTAGTTTTCTTATTCACCACAAGGAATCATCAGCTATGGGGTTCCACATTTACTGGAAAGGAACAAATCCTCTCTCATGCAGTTGTTATAAGTTTATTGTTTTACATTTAAATAAATATTTTGTTTATCCTGTATTGAGCTTGCAGAACACAACTTCTCTATGCATTCCTTGTTAAACTGTATCAGTAAGCTATTCTCTATTAATGCAACATTCATTTCAAGAAGGCAATAAAGCAGCTCGGTGGTAACAGAAATTTGCTGATAATTAGATATCAAAACATAATCATTACACTTCTTCTAGGCTTAATACTAGGGTTATCAATGCTTTGGAGCAAGTGGAAGGGCTCAGACATTTGTCGGCAACTGCTTAGACTAGTTTTATTTTTTCTTAGCACTATGCTGCTATGCTTCACAACTCCACAGAATAGAGCTGCTCCACTTCTCCCTGGAGTTGTCAATAGGTGCTGCGTGAGTTATCTCACTTTTTTTCCCCTTAAAATCTGAACCACTCCATAGGCTACTTAATATTTATAGCTCACCTAAAGCAGCATTGTAGAAATATGAGATGTATATTTTAAGATTATATCATATTAGTTTTAAGAGAATATTTCTATTTCTTCACTTTTTCTTTTACAAGACTTTTGTACTTTGCTTTTACACTTCAAAGTAAATGCATTCCATAATCTGAATAATCCATAACTGAAAAGCCACAAAATGGTGACACATATTTTACAAAGTGAAATGCATATTACATACTGCTAACAAACATAGGGACAACTTACTTGCCAAGATCAATGCAGCACTTGGCAAGCAAATATTTGCACTGTGGGGTGGTACAACTATGTCCTTTAAGGAGCCTGTATGCCTTGTAAGCTTTTCCTGAGCGATAATAACAGGTTGCCAATAGGAAGAGTGCATCTTCTGAATGTACTGAAGAAATAAAGAGAAAAGAAAAAAGTATCAGTTCCATGCCCCTGAACTTCTGGATGCACAGTGTTTTGTGGCAACATTCATGCCAAACTACTTTAACGGTCTACTTAATTTTTTTTTACATAATAATTACAATAATTTTGTTGGCAAGCATCAAGAGTTCTCCATAATTTAGCAATTTATGAGAATAATATGAGGTTGTAGGATGAATAATCATGAATTTACTCTATTCTGTTTGATGTTAGATCTTTGTCCACTGTTCTTGAAATGCTAGCCACCCATCTCTAAGTTGCAGAAAACTATGCCAGTAGAGGTTGCCTTTTCCGTTTTCCCAGCCCTATCCTATAGCCTTTGTTTAAAATCATAGCAGTTAACTGACACCCAGCTAATAGGTGTCAGAGTAAAACACATTTTAATACTTGGAGGCTATCTTTGAGCAATAATAGGAAAAATACTAATACTAGCACAGCTAAAAATGACAAGTTTATATCATCCATGAACAACATCATGGGTTCAGGAATAACAGTAACAAAAAATGCTGCTAGGATGTATTTGTGCTGTGCATAGATGGAAGTGAGGAAAAGCTTTAAAAACTGTATATTAATATTGATCAATGTCATAAGTATAGAAGGAAAATATTTTTAGGCCAGCATCTTTCCCTATGTTTATTGAGCATCATCCTTTATCTGTGTACATGCTCTATTTTTTATTATATAAATATGAAATAATGTAACACAATAAAGTATGATTCAGCATATGACAGTACTTTCTGCAGCTTTAAAATATTGCCCAGTTTTCACACATTTAGATTACAGAGTATGACCTCCTTCCAACTGAGAGCTGATCTGTCAAAGAAGCCTATATTTTGGCTTTAAAAAAATGTTTTTACTATCACTGACTATGTACTCAGAATGCTATCTACTAAAACTATTTTTTCAAGCTTATAGGAATACTTCTATACACTACTCTGTTCTATACAGATGCCATCTTTGCTATTGATCAAACCACAATACCATTCAGATTTCATGGATAATGCTAGAAAAAAGCTTCAAAATATTTTAACAATTCTGTAAATAGTGCAAATATTTATACCAGAGTAGGTTCATACCTTCTGCATACAGTCTCTCTGCTAAAAACACAGCATCCCTATAAGCATAGTGGTTAAGTGCTTGCCATATAGCAGCCTATGAGAAAGGGAAGAGAAGAGAAGTATTATTTATTGTTACTGGATGCAAGCAAAAGGTGATGTATTTCCAAATATATTTACATGCCAACATATTTATTTACCTGAAATTATATTTAACCTGATTTTAAAATTAATTCTATAATATTTTTTGAAATGCATGGTAACTAATAATTAACTAATTAACCTATTCTAATTTTGTTACTTTAAGCCACCTTGAAGACTGATTTGGATGACAAGCACTTTGGAAAGAAAGTAAAATTAAATTATTTTCTGAATACAGAAAAACATTTCAACCAGTAAACTTAATATGAAACACAGTTGTTTTATGGGTAAGACTAAACATGGCTAAAACCATGGGTTTGTTTTGACTGCAGCCTTACAAATCTGGCCATATACAGGAAACTTGAACAAAAGCTGTTATGATTTTGTCCCACTTTTTTTCCAAGTGGCAGAAAAGTGCCAAGTGGGAGTAACTAATTCTCTAGACCATTGCACCATATTTTCTCTGACTCCACAAATAAAATTATACTAGCAAATAGATAAATCTTAAATCCTGAAGCCTATTTTTTGCTCAAGTGAGAGTATTTTCCTGTATTGCTTTTAAACTATGGAATGTACTCTTGAGAAGGTATGTTTCTCCACTTTTAGGAAAGCATTCGTTCCTCTTACCTGGGCTTTTGAAGTGTATTTATAAAGATTTTATTATTGAGCTTTAATTCCAATTATTTATATTTTATTTTAAATTTATATTCATCAAACATACTGAAGATAGAAATGCAGGTTATAAACTGAGTAATTAGTCAGTGAAAAGAACATGTATGATTACGGAAAAAATGTACATTTATCTAATAAAGGTAGGCTAAATAAATGTCTGCTGATATAAAACTAGGGGAAAAAAAGCTTTATTAGTAGTTTGCTTACTTTCCCTAAAAACAGAGTTGGCTGGTTTTCAAATATTCACTACTAATTATAAACTAACATATAGTCAGAAAATATTACATCCTTTTTAATAACATTGAAATTTATAAAAGATGACTAAAAGCTAAAAATACTAATACAATAGTTTAGTAGTTTTAACCATTCCGTCGTGTCAGATTTTTGGCAACTTTATAGCAATGGTGAAATGCTCTGAAGTCTGCTACTGGTTCACTGCGCGCGCGCATGCCCGGTGCGCGCCAAATGCGTGCTTCACACGCATGCACACCCCATGCGCTACCACACAGTGCTGAATAAAGAGGGTTAAGAAGCCTTTTCTAAGGTAAGTAGAACAGCAAGGGGTGGGAACAGCTGTACCATGTGATTTAGATTCACTAGAAAGCAGGATTTCTTGCAAATATAAATGCTTTCTAGCAAATATAAATCGCGTGGCACAGCTGATCGTTGGAATTACCAGTTCTTCTGAACCAGTAGCATTTTTTTTACTACTGGATTGCCCGAGCCAATCCAAACCAGTAGCCAATCCAAACCGATTGGCTCGGGCAATCCAGTAGTAAAAAAAATGCTTTATAGGAACGTGGTCTCCATGCTACCGTGTCAAGCACAGGTTCTTTCAGTTAGTGGATATTCATCTTTGTATCAAGCCAGCAAGCTCTTTGCTTGCTCCTTCTTCTTGACCAACTAACCATTCATAGAATCACTGACTTCTCCAATGAATTTGCATGCATGACATGCCCAAAGTAAATCAGACGTGGTCTTGTGATTTTGGCTTCTAGTGATGTTTCTGGTTTTATATGATTTAGCACCTCTCTATAGGTTGTTCTGGCATGCAGTAGTATACACAATATTTTATGCCAGCACCACAGTTCAAAGGGAATAATTTTTCTCTGATCAGCCATTTTTAGTGTTCAACACTCAAACCCATACATCATTATAGGGAAGACTATGGTTCTAACTAGCCTGCTTTTTGTATTTACATTAATATTTCTGCTTTTCCAAATCTTATTCATGTTAATCATTGCAGTGTGGCCTAAGGTTATCCAGTATTTGATAGCAGATGTAGAACTGTCATTGTGAACTATTTTTGATCCAAGAAAGATAAATTTTCAAATTACTTTAATTTTCTCCTTGTTGCTTTTAAACATCTCATGTCCATTTGCAGCTGTTGTCATTATCTTTAATATACTAATATTAATATAATGCAATAACATAAAACAATACTATAATATTAAAACCCTCTCTATAAACATTCTTAATATTAATGCTAAAAGTAAGATTACTTAGTCCTTTGGACTAAGACTACGCTGGGGTGAGGATAAGGGGGTGGGGTTTTGAAGGCCACAAAAAAGGATTCCAGGACAGATAAATATTAAAAAATAAAAGAGGTATTTCCTCTTTTTAAGGAGAAATCTTTAAATTTACTCATAAACAATACCATTTTCTGTTTACAAATTTTAATTTATATCAAGCAAAATCTATTAACATTATATATAATAAATGGTTCCTTATCTGAGAGGAGAAAATAAAGAAGAAAACTTTATGTAACTTTTTGCTACATAAAGAAAGAACAATACTTTTTCAATTATACTAGTAGCCTTTAATTCATGTCAGCATGTTTCTTCTGACTTTATTATGGACAAAATGGGATAGGATTTAAACTATATATAATCACAATGAGTCTCAGTAGTCCATTCTTGCTGTAATAGTACATTTTTAAAAAATTAAGAAACTGCACATTTGGAATATGTGTAAATTTTTAGCTGCAAAACAAAAGTTCACCAAGTTGTAGAATATATAGAGAATAAGAAAAGCTGAAACACAGACAAATATTTCATCTTTATTAATTTCATGAATATTTCCCCTCTTCTGATAATAAAAATTGTTTTTTTCTTTAAAGAAAAATATAGTACAGGTTCTGCAAGAACTACCATATTTTGTAATTATGTAAACAATAATACAGTTACACTAGTTAAAAGCAAAAAAAGGAGATTTTAAGAGTTATATTATGGTGCCAAAGTGATATTTGCATAATGCCATTGTGCAAATACCACAATTATGCATTACAACAAATGACAAAATAACTAAGACATGATATTTGTGCAATGATATCATCAGGCATCTATCATCATTTGCCATCCCTTGTTGGTCCTGAAAATACTCATGTTGGGCTGACTTGGCTGGAAGTGAGTGAGTTAGAAAAATGTTAAACAAATAAATATTGCACAAGAACTGTTAATTCAGTAATTGATTACTATTACTATGTCTGCAATATCAGTGGATATTCAGTCAAAACATAGAGAAATTTTAATTAAGATTGGACGATAAAGAGATAAAGTCAAATTATTTATAGTCTACTCCCACAAAATAAGGAGGAAAGGTTTGAGGAAAGCTTGTATAAAAACTATATTCATTAATAGTATTCTTGCAATATTTTAAAAATAATGTTGCCCACTTTAAATGGAGCCCTGAAACTTCCTTATTTCCATTTCATTCCTCCTCTTAGTGTAACTGGATAAATAAAATAGCAATAGCTCATTTAGTGTGACTGGAATTGAATTGATATCAAAAAAATTGGTTTGTAATTGTTCCAACTGATGGATTTCAGTTATTTTGGCTTGTCTGCTGAGTCCTATCAGGTATAGCACCTGGTTCACTTTCTTTGGGCTCCATACTAAATAAGGTTGGATGTGGTTAGAATTTGGATGCAAGACCTGTAGGGAATACCATGGCTGCAAGCTAACCTTGAAAAAACACCCCAGGAAACCACTTCACCACTTTTGCCAAACGTGATCTATCACAGAGAGAAAAGAGGGAGGAAAGAGAAGGTATAACAGGAGCTATTAAGAGAAATGGGTAAAACAAACCCAGGTAAAAAAGTGAAATTATTTGTAGCCAGGGAAATTACATTCTTATATAACAAAGCACTAAAACTCTTTGCTACAAGCATCAATAAGTAAAGACTGTTCAGTTGTGCCAAACTCCCAGTAGCTACAAGGACACACCTACACAGTTTTTGTGACAGGAGTATGGAAATGGTTTGCCATTGCCTTCTTCCTTTGTGGTTCCTATTCCAAAACAATTTAACTAATGTTTTGTCTATTGCTCCACAAGCCTAGAATCAACAGAGTTTGAAACAGTATCTTGAAATTTCAGCCTACAGACATTACCACTGAAAATAATTACTGAGTTTGAAAAAAACAGATAAAGGATTAATAGAGGAAATCTGATTTACTGATAGACAAGAAAATCTAGTCCTATTCTGTTGCAAAGTCCATCAAATCTTTCTGATGGACTTTCTGATGGGTCTGCAAATATAATTTAAATGCACAACTACTGGAAAATCACATAAGTTTGATAGAGACATATGCATACTACCAACCCTTCTAAATATTTAAGGGAAATTTAGTGTTAGGATGTGAACCTCTTATTTCAAGAGAGATAATATACATTACAGACAATCTCCCTCTCAGCCCAACCTACCTCACAGGGTTGTTATTATGGGGAAATAGGAGGAGGATGGTGTATTGGATATATTTGCCACCTTGAGTTATTTATAAAAATAATAAAGGTAGGATAAAAACAAACAAATAAATATATTATATCAACAAGAACAATATTAAGAAAGCCATTTTAAGTATGTAAATCACAATAAGAAAAATGCTTATAATTGTAAAACAACCACCAAAAAATAGAATACAGCTAGTCTTTGATTTACGACCAAAACTGAGCCCATAATTTCCACTGCTAAGCAAGACAATTATTAAGTGAATCATACACCATTTTACAACTTTTTTACCATGGTTGTTAAGAGTAAAACTATTTGTTAAGTGACTCAAGGGGTTGTTAAGTGCATCTGTCTTCCCCAATTGATTTTTCTTATCAGAAACTGCAAATGGCAATCCTAAGACTCCAGGAAACTGCAACCATTGCAAATACATGCCAGTTGCTAAGCACCCAAAGTATGATAATTTGACTATATGGATGATGCAATGGTCATAAGTATAAGAACTACTCATACATCACTTCTTTCAGTGCTGTCGTAATTAATCAAAATTAATCAAATGGTTATAAAGCTGAGGACTACTTGTATTATTTGGCTGACAAATTGATCTTACTGAATATTCCTGGTCTTGGGACAAATAGCAAAGGTATTTTCTATTTTGTTCTGATCAAAAGTTGTACTACTTTTTCAATATCCATGATACCTAGGTCTCTTAACCAGTAATTTATGTATGACTGTCAAATAATACAGTCATTGATAGGTGAAATGTTCATATATATTTCTAGTCCATGTATGATATGCTATATGCTAAATAAATACAGTCATGTATTTACAATTTGCTATAAAATTCCAATAAGGAAAACATGGATACTGGAAATATTTTGAAAAAAAAGCATCTACTACTTTTTGCTTTTCCTATCATAGTGGAAAATAGGAAAATAAGATTTTCTAGAGAGAATTCCCCAAAACTTGTATTGGATATTAGCTAACGTGAGTTAGAAGTATCAGTCTAGGAACTTATCAGTCAAGGACAAAATATGAGTAACTGCCCTGTTATTGTCTAATGTGATAAAATCTGGTTCCTTCAGCAGAGAGCCACTACTATTTTCTAACTAAATAATATAAGCAATAATCACCTCAATCAAGTGGGCAATTTCAATTATTATTTTAGTTAATCAAGAAGGACAACGTTCAAATTCACAACTGTCCAGCCTTATACTTCCAAGAATGATGTTCACATTTTCATTCAAAACTGAAAACAATCCATAAAATGGAACAATTGCCAAGTGTATTAATTGGTTCTTCTAAGGTAAATTCTAAATCAGTATTAATGCAAGCAGTTTACCTCCAAGCGCCTTATAAACTAGCTAGAAATTATAAAGCTAATCCTACAAAAGTTTAAAAATCTTAAAATTAGAAGTAAATTCAGTGAAAATTTAACAATTCTGAAAGAAACATGACATTTTTTTAAAAAGTCAATATATCAGTCATGTAAAAATAAAGTGGAATCCTTTAAAACTAACCAAAAAAATTGGTTAGTTTTAAAGCATTCCACAATCTGTTAGCTGTTTTGCCTGCAATACATTATATATATATATATATATATATATTATATATTACATATTAATATGTGTATGTGTGTGTGTGTGTGTGTGTGTGTGTGTGTGTGTGTTTTCTGAGGTTTTCGCGGGTGTTTGTATGTAGGTCTTTGGTTATTCGGGTTTTCTCCCGCGTAAAATTGGAAGTGTCTTGGCGACGTTTCGACGAAGTCTCATTCGTCATCTTCAGGCTTCAGCTTCGTGCTTCTGGGAGCAATGTGTGATTGCAGCTGTTTCTTCCTTTTTAACTGCTAGTGGGGGTTTGAACTGATTGGGTGGGAGCTGGCTGTGCTCTGATTGGATGGGTGTTTTTTGTGCTCTGATTGGCTGGGGGTGTGTTGTGTTGGTGGGGGGTTTGGTTGTGCTCAGATTAGTCTGAGTTCCAGGGGGATTTGAGCTGGTGAGCTGCATTGCTGTTGTTTGGCTTCGTGTTTGTGGTCGTGCTACATCTTCATAGTGGGTGTCAGTCTGCTGCATGTATGGATTGGAGGGGTTTGAAATGGCTAATGTTGCAGCTGCGGTCTGGCTTCTGGTCCTTGGTCGTGCTTCCTGATCAGTGTGGGTTTGGGTCTGCTTTCTGGGTGGATGTGTGGTGGTGACATCCTGTGTGGACCTCGTGAGTGTGGGTCTGGTGTCATTCCTCATGTTAGGGACTCGTTTGTCAATAAGGGTGGGTTTCCAAATGGCTGGTAGGCGGGAGGTATCATCTCGTTTGTTCATGCTGTGTGGGCGTTTTTCTATCTCGATGGCTTCTCTGATTATTCTGTTGTTAAAGTGTTCAGTTTTGGCGATAGTTCTGGTCTTTTTAAAGTCAATATCATGTCCTGTGGCTTTAAGGTGTTGGACCAGGGAAGAAGTTGGTTCCTCTGTTTTGACTGAGTTCTTGTGTTCTTCAGTGCGTGCACTTATTCTTCTGTTGGTTTGTCCAATGTATGTGGTGAGGCAGGCGGTGCATGGGATTTCATATACTCCTTGATTTTCTAACTCAATTTTGTCTTTGGGGTTTCTTAGGATGGTGGATATTTTTTGGTTTGTGCAGAATGCTGTCTTGATGTTATGTTTGTGGAGGATCTTGCTGATTCTGTCTGTGGTGCCTTTTATATACGGGAGGAGGACTGTGCCGTTTTCTTGTTCTCTGTCTTGGATTTTAGTGGGGGGTTCTTTTTGGATTAGTTTGGTAATCTTATTTCTCTGGAATCCATTGGATGTTAGTACGTTTGTGAGAGTGTGTAGTTCGGTTTTTAGGTGTTGTTTGTCAGCTAAGCGTTTTGTTCTAGAGATGAGTGTCTTGGCTACAGAGTTGATCTGTGCTGGGTGGTGGTGTGAGAGTGCGTGCAGATAGCGGTTGGTGTGTGTTTTCTTCCGGTAGATGGTGTGTCCTAGGGAGCCATTGGGTTTCTTATAGACTAAGACATCTAGGAAGGGAAGTTGGTTGTTAACTTCTGTTTCCATGGTGAACTGTATTTTGGGGTGTAGGCTATTGAGGTGTGTGTGGAAGTTGTCAAGTTTTTCTTTCCCGTGTGGCCAGATTATGAAGGTGTCGTCTACGTATCTGAGGCAGAGTTTGGGTTTGTGATCAGATTTTTCTAGTGCTTGGGTTTCAAAATGTTCCATGTAGAGGTTGGCAATGACAGGTGAGAGGGGTGATCCCATGGGTGCTCCTTCTATTTGTTTGTATTTTTGTCCATTATAGATGAAGTATGTGTTGGATAGGCAGTGGTTGGTCAGATCTAGGATGTGCTTGGGGGGGTTATATTTGTTTTGGATAGCTGTCAAGGCTTCTTTGATTGGCACGGGTGAAGAGGGATATGACATCAAAGCTCACGAGTAGGTCACTGGGCTGTAAGTTTTATTTCTTTATGATCTCTATGAACTGGAATGAGTTTTTTATGTGTGAGGCGATGGATTCTGCATAGGGCTGTAGTTGTTTGGCGAGAAATTTGGCTAGGTTTTGTAGAGGTGAGCCTATGGAGCTGACTATGGGTCTGAGTGGGGTTCCTTCTTTGTGTATCTTGGGGACGCCATAGAGTTTAGGGCATCTGGATGATTTCTCTCTGGGAATGATTCTTTGTTGGATTTCTTCGCTGATGGGGGAGGCTTTTATTTTGGATCTAGTGGTTTTTTCTAGGTAGGTGGTGGGGTCTGTTTTTAGGGGCTTGTATGCAGGGTCTTGGAGTAGATTGGTTAATTTGGTTTGGTAGTCAGATGTGTTCATAACCACCATGGCGTTGCCGTTGTCTGCTGGTAGGATTATTATGTTGGTGTCTTTTTTCAGGTTAAGTAGTGCTGTCTGTTCCTCTTTGGCTAAGTTACTTTTGGATGGCTTGCTGCTGCAGAGGATGTTGGTGATTTCGAATCTGATTTTGTTAGCGTCATCGGGGTTGATTTTGATCAGGCTGGTTTCAACTCCGCATATAATAGTTTCAGTGGGAATGTATTTGGGAGTGACTGCAAAGTTGAATCCTTTGGAAAGGACATCGGTTTCAGCTTTGGTGAGGATCCTATCTGAGATGTTATGCACTGTTTGTTTCATGTGTGGCTGTGAGGGAGGAGGGGTTTGTTTCTGGCGTTCTTGTAGTCTTCGGAGTTTGTTGGTATGTGTGTCTGTCTTGAGGGTGGTCTGTGTTCGGCTCTCCAGACGGTGAGTTGTTTAGATTTGTCCCAAAGTGCAGGGTGGATCTTGTTGCTGAGTTTGAGGTGAAGTGTGAGGAGATCTTTGTTGATTTGATCTAGGAGGAATCTTTTTGTGTGAAGTTCATTTCCGATTAGGGCCAATTCTGTTCTTTTTAGGATGCGTTTGGCGGCTGCAGAGTTGGAGTGGAATTTCAATTGGAAGCATGTGGGGATTAAATTTTGATCTCGGCAGTTTCGTAGGAATGCAAGGTCACATAAAATGGAAGCTCTTTGGACTTCTAGTTTTTCATAGGTCCTGGTCAGATGGTGGATTTCCTCCCCGTAGAGGTGCAATATTTGTTTTCTGAGGTTTTTGCGGGTGTTTGTATGTAGGTCTTTGGTTATTCGGGGTTTCTCCTGCGTAAAATTGGAAGTGTCTTGGCGACGTTTCGACGAAGTCTCATTCGTCATCTTCAGGCTTCAGCTTCGTGCTTCTGGGAGCAATGTGTGATTGCAGCTGTTTCTTCCTTTTTAACTGCTAGTGGGGGTTTGAACTCTCACCCAATCAGTTCAAACCCCCACTAGCAGTTAAAAAGGAAGAAACAGCTGCAATCACACATTGCTCCCAGGAGCACGAAGCTGGAGCCTGGAGGTGACGAATGGGACTTCATCAAAACGTCGCCAAGACACTTCCAATTTACCATGCATGCATGCATGCATGCATGCATGCATGCATGCATGCATGCATACATACATACATACATACATACATATATATATATATATATATAATATATTATATATATAATATATTATATATATCCCTCAACACTGTCAAACTATTTACTAAATCTGCACTACTATTAATCTTCTCATCGTTCCCATCACCAATCTCTTTCCACTTATGACTGTAACTTTGTTGCTGGCAATCCTTATGATTTATATTGATATATTGACCATCATTTGTGTTGTAAATGTTGTACCTTGATGAGGGTATCTTTTCTTTTATGTACACTGAGACATATGCACCAAGACAAATTCCTTGTGTGTCCAATCACACTTGGCCAATAAAAATTCTATTCTGTTCTATTCTATATATTGACACATACTGGAAAAAGTAATGGAAAAGTAAAAATGTTTCACCATTATTTGTACCATAGAATAAATATTACAATTATTTCAAGCACATGTTGCTTAAGTTCAGTTAGATGCATCTCAGGTTTTCTCCACTGTCATTATAGTTGTCTTCTCCCTTGTTTTGTTGTCTTTAATTTCCTAAAGATCAGAGATTCATCTGATTCTATGATCTGAAAATGGACACCATGAAATTTGTGTTCACTGCTTAAGTCATTATTTACTCCAGTTGTCAATCAGGATAAAAGATGAGGTGGGCACCAAATGACTGAATACTGAAACTTTTAGATGGTGCCTACAATTCTCCATGGGGAAAAATAGAACCCCTCAACAGAATGTTATGATTCGATTTGCTGGTCCTGGCATTACACATCAACGGATTTTCTTTTTGTTTGCAATTTTTAAGAAGCTTTAAGTTTGCCTTTGAGAAAAAGTTGACAGTGAACTTTAAACAAATGAAAATGGTTGAACAATCAGTAAGCACAGTGGAGAAAATAAATAGTAAGTTGTAGAGCACAAATCCATGATATTGTAAAATACACAAGTTGAGAATATTTAGGAGGCTAAAAATAAAAATATGGTTTGAAAAGAATTGGGTGAAGAACACAGAAAACTGCATTGTAATATTAAAGAAATAGAAAGCAACAATAATAAATGCTGGGATATTGCAGTTGTCTGATCTGCTAGGCCCTTAAAAACATTTTTTGACACTTGTAAATTTTGCAAAACTCTTCAGTTCAATGCAGGGATGGCATTTGAAAAACTAATACTGGTTTCTAGATCTGATCCAGCACTAGCCAATCTTTCTACAACCAGGCAGAAACTAAAAATATGGGGCTTCCTCAGATAGAGCCCCAAATATAATGGAGAATCAGAAGGACTATAGAGGGCCTTCTTAGCAATGAGAGAAAAATCAGATAGCATATAATGCCTTGAAGTGGCAGAATGGACAATACAAGACACAATCAGATTATATATAAACAGGCAATGCAAATGTAAGTCCTTCATGGAAAAGGAAAAGCTGACAGGAATTATTCTACATTATAGAATATCCAGTGGTGCTTAACAGGCATAGATTTATTTAGTACCACGGACTGGACTGAAACTAGCAGACAATCGTTATGCTGTAAAAGCCAAGTATTAATTTAAGTGACTATTTGGTTTGGTGCTTGTATATGTGTGTATTTAAGGGAGTAATAAAAAAGGAAGCTTGCCATGGGAGAGATGGGACAGGGATTTAAGAGGGTTCAGGTAGGTAAGACTCCTACACTACAGGTGTCTAAAAGAGGACGAAAACCAAAGTGTAATCCTTGGTGGTCCAAGAGGTCTTTGAGAGTTGAGAGAATGTGTTTAAGTTAGTCCAGAAAAGGGGGGAGCAGAAGGGAGAATTAAAAACACGAAATGCACAAGGCGATTTAAAAAAAAAAAAAAAAGACACACCGTCCCTTCCAGAGAAGAGAACTGAACTGATTTACTGGGGCAGGGAGAATCCAAGCGCGGACGCGGCATTAAACAAAAAGCAAAATAACATGCTGGAAACTAAGAAAGTGAGATTACAGAAGATTCTCTTGCACCGCCATCCTCCATCCCCCCATTCCCTGTAAGGAGCAAAGGGAGTTTGGTGAAGGAGCCCTGTCTTATCAGGAGAAAAAGAAGAGGAGCAGGAATCGTTCTTTCTCCCGAGGCTCCCTTCCTCTTTTTCTCCTGCTTTCGTTTCTCCCCTCCCCGGTACAGGCCTTTCGCCACCCGGTGTCCGTACCTGGACGGGTTCCTGCAGCACCGTCATCCTGCCCCGGCTCCCCACTCAGGAACAGGACCCGGATGAGAGAGGTGGGGGGGAGGGCGCCCCCTTCTCTCTTTCCTCTCTCCTCCCTCCTCCTGCTGTTCCTGACAGACTCAGACACCGCCTCAGGGTGTGGCGCGACAACGACCCGGATCCCGTCTCATTTAAACTGGCAGCGACCGTTAACCGGGCCGTGAAGGAGGTAAGGAAAAGGAAAGGAAGGCCCCAGTCCGTCAGGACCCGAGTGCTGCCGAACAGTCGACGGAAAGTGACGAAAAGATCCGAAGGCAAGACCTCTTCCGCTGCTCCTTCCCGAGCGGAGACGGAAAGGACGCGAACGAACTTGAAGGCCAAGCATCTTCGTTCTTGACGGAAAGTGCCGAAAGAAAGCGAAAGCGGGTCGGACTTGGACTGCTCACTTCACTGAAGTCACCGAAGCGTCGTCCCGTCTCGGCTTTATAGTGACGGAAAGAGCCGAAGTGATCCGGAAAACCATATTGATCAGAAGTAAATTGCGTCTCCATCTTATGTGTGTGTAGTGTACATACCATATATAACTCATGCGAATAACATGCTGGGGGAGATTGGAATATTAAAAATTCACCGGGGAGGTTTGCCTCTTATTTCGGAAATAGAAGAATGGTAGCCGGAAATACCCACGCTGCCGAAGAGGGAGGAGGGTTTCGATAAGTTTTTGCGTCCCGATTGAGAGAAATGCTCAATCAATCAGAATAGAGCTGGAAGGGACCTTGGAGTCTTCTAGTCGAGCCCGCTGCTCAAGCAGGCGACCCTATACCATTTCAGACAGGTGGCTGTCCAGTGTCTTCTTAAAAGCTTCCAGTGATGAAGCACCCACAACTTTTGAAGGCAAGCTGTTCCAGTGGTTAATTGTCCTCACTGTTAGGAAGTTTCTCCTCAATTCCAGTTGCTTCTCTCCTTGGGGTGGAGATGTAGAAGAGTACTCTGTACATACTCAGGAACTTTCTTGAGGGGAGAGTATCTGATGAAAGATACCCTGTTTTTTATTCATTAAACTTGAGTGAGTGCAGGAAGACATCTAGAATTAAATATCCAGAATTAAATACAGAGCACTGCACACCAGAACAACTAAACACAAGAACAGTTTCTTCCTGTCTGAACGTCATCAAGGTACTAAACAAATAATTCCCTTAACATTGTCAAACTATTGACTAAATTTGCGCTACTATTAATCTTCTCATCGTTCCCATCACCCATCTCCTTCCAATTATGACTGTATAGACTGTAACTTTGTTGCTTGTATCCTGATGATTTATATTGATATTGATTGCTTCCTGATTGCTTATTTGTACCCTATGACTATCATTAAGTGTTGTACCTTAGAATTGTTGATGAACACTTCTTTTATGTACACTGAGAGCCTATGCACCAAGACAAATTCCTTGTGTGTCCAATCACACTTGGCCAATAAAAAATTCTATTCTATTCTGTATGGCATCTAGAACTAAATGGGAAAACTCATAAATTGGACCAGTTTTACTTAGGTCATTAGGAGAGAGATAAGTATGATCCAGATTCAATATGTTTGTTTATTTAAAGGATTTATAGAGCCACCCATGTCATAAGATTAAAACCATCACGGCAGTTTAAGCTAACAACTGCATGGTTAAACAGTAACCCAAAACCCATCACTAGCCAACCGAAAATCACATCACTAAGGAAATCACTTAACTGCCTGGCCCAAAAGCCGGGAACATTGTTTCTCAACCTTGGTAACTTGGAGATGTGTGAACTTCCAGAGTTTCTCAGCCCTAGGGAATTATAGGAGTTGAAGTCCCAGGGGCAGGCCCATCCAATTCTCAGAGGTGGGGGTGGGGGGAATGCTATTCGACAGAGCAGCCACAGAGAAAGCACATATCCAGGGTACAACAAAATGTCATTGTTTAATAGAGGGGTGTCAGAGCATGCCCTCCATGCTAGACCTACAGTAATCCAAGCAGGAAGTGAGTAAGACATAAATCATGAGGAATGGGCACAATTGGTTCACAAAATGAACCTGTGCAAAGGCAGAAGCTGTGAGCTCAAGAAGACCTCCAAATTGTGCTCCAGTCTGATTAGGCAAGTACATCCCATCATCATCGTCATCAACCATTCAGTTGTGTTCAACCGTTGGCCACTTTATGGAGCATGCAAGGAGCATGGATAGGAGCACTATCCATGCTCCTTGCACTGCCTCCTTCAGATTTGCCGTGGTCATTCTGTCATCCTTTATGGTGTCTAGCCAGCGGGTACTGGGCCAGCCCCTTCTCCTTTTTCTGCTGATCACTCCCAGCATGATTGACTTTTGAAATGAGTCAGCTCTCATGACGTGACCAAAGTATGATAGCCTCTGTTTGGTGATCTTGGCTTCAAGTGATATTTTTGGTGAGGTTCGATCTTTTTGTTATTATTGAGCCCATAGAATATGTAATAGTTGTCTGTAGCACCACAAAAATGGGCCACGCGGAGGTGGCGATAGGCAGAAGCAGCGATAGACGGTGACAGTGGCAATGGGTGGTGGCAATCCCCATAGCCTGGAGCAGCTGATATGCAGTATTCTGGGAAGCCGATCCAACCACCAGTCAGCTGCTCGTACTAAAACAGACTGTGCTGAAGCTGACCAGGCTGTTTGGTGTTTGCTGCAAGGAGGAAAATTGTTGAGAGGGAGAGGCAGGTTTTTTTTTCTTGTTTTCCTCCCCAAAAGGTAGGTGCATCTTATAGTCTGGAGCATCTTATAGTCCAAAAAATACAGTAGATATATCTTTCTTCCTCTAGATCAGGGGTGTCAAATTCAAGGCCCACGGGCTGGATCTGGTCCAAAGGGCCTTCCTGGAAATAGCAAAGGACCAGTCTGCGGTGCCTGTGCCAGCAAAAACAGAGCAGAGAAAGGCCCTATGCAACCCTCCCAAGCTCCATTTTTGGCTGCGACAGCCTCCTGCAACTCTCTGCCAGCGAAAACAGAGCTCAGGAGAGCTGCGTATGGACCTCCCAAGCCCTGTTTTCAGCTGCGACAGTTTCCTGCAACCCTCTGCCAGCAAAAATGGAGCCTTCCCGAGCTCCGTTTTCACTGGCAGAGTACTCGGGCCACCACAGCCACCCCCAACACGAATGAGCTGGCCACACCCATCAGGCCCACCGAGTCAAACATAACCTGATGCAGCCCTCAATGAAATCGAGTTTGACACCCCTACTCTAGATGTTGCTGAAATCCTCCAATTCTCCCATTTACACAGACAATGGATAAGGAACTTTGGGATGTTGGAAAATGTATATTAATAACAGCAGGAAAGGAGAGTTTCCTCTAAACTCCTCCTAGATCTAGATATGAGAAGTTGGTAATGATTCCATTCTGGGTATGTTCAGAAATGTCACAAGCTCCAGGACAGAACACATTCAATGATCAAATCTTGTTGCACCTTGATTGAAAGTTTGTTTGTTTGTTTGTTTACATTTATACCCCGCCCTTCTCCGAAGACTCAGGGCGGCTTACAATGTATAAGGCAATAGTCTCATTCTATTTGTATATTTACAAAGTCAACTTATTGCCCCCCCAACAATCTGGGTCCTCATTTTACCTACCTTATAAAGGTGGAAGGCTGAGTCAACCTTGGGCCGGGCTCAAACCTGCAGTAATTGCAGGCTTTGTGTTCTAATAACAGGCTTCTCTATTGCCTGAGCTATCCCGGCCCCTTTAGCTATTCCCTAAAGAAAGGATGTCTTTATTGGGAATGTGCGGGATTGCTCGTGCAAATGAATGACTTGTTGATCTAAGGGAATGATTGGCTATATCAGGTATCAATGCTTATACTCTGGGTTTCCCATTTAATATTTAATAGTCCTGGCTTAGGCAAAGAAGCCAGCTGGATGATTTTGTGCTAGTCACTCTCTCAATCCTAAATAAACCATTTTGAAAATATTGCTAAGAACACACCAGGGGTTTGTCCATTTACTCACCATGACTCAAGACTAAGTCAAAGCACATACACAAAAAAAATATTGTAGAATTTTTTTTAAAAAAAGTTTTGATGAAACACGCTTTAATCTACTTCCATCAGAAAAGCTGGAATTGTAGCCCTATGGTAAAATGTTTGAAAATCAATTCCATAATTATTGATAATCAATAATTCAAAATGAGATCAATATATACTGTAACAAAGATAACTTGGCGTTCTAGATGGTTAAATCACACTGTCTATCATTGGGGACAACTTCTTTGGGCATGGGATGGCAAAGGAAGTATTACATCTAATGTTAAACTCTATATCCGCAAACGTTACAGAATATCCAAATTTCTAATCCTAACCCTAACCCTCTTCTGATGAGAAGGTAATAAATGCCAGAAGATATAATTGACTTTTTGAAAAAAGCTAAGCAATTGAATTTCAGATAGCATAAGTTTAAGTCTTGCTTCAGCCATGAAAGCTAGCTGGGTGACTTTGGACCAGTCACACTCTCAAGTCCAACCACTTCACAGGGTTGTTGTTATAGGGAAAACAGAAGGAGGAAGGTGTGCAGCCAGTGGTGGGATTCAGCTGGTTTGCATCGGTTTGGGCAAACTAGTAATTAACTTTCGAGCAGTTTGGTGAACCGGCTGTTGGAAGAAATCTCAGTCCAACAGCCTTTTGTTTTTCCCACCTTATGGTTTTAATCCTGTCAGGAAGGCAGGAAGGAGGTGTTCTGGTTTGCCTGTGTGTGTTGTTTCTAGCCTGCTTAAATGTTTTCCGAAATTGCCTCTGGGTTAAGCCTTGTTACATTGCAGCATCCCCATGGTCATGAAATACCAGGTGAGGCGAAGCGCCCCTTTGACTTGAGTGACGTCAAGTTGGCCATGACCATTCAGTCACATGACCACCCAGCCCCCCCTACCGATTAGGGCAGAAAACCAGTTGTTAACTTATTTGAATCCCACCACTCTATGCGGGATATGTTTGCCGTGTTGAATTATTTGTAAAAATAATAAAGATGGGATATAAATAAATAAGGAAAAAAATAATTTAAGTGAGAAAATTGGTCTGTTGTGTTATTGTCAGCACAGTCTGGCCTGGTGCTTTTTTTAAAAGAAGGGTTTTAACTCTCGTAGTGATCTGTTCCACTCTTGAATAACTTTTACTAATGGGATTTTTTTTCTGATTTTCAATCAAAATGTATTTCCTTGTAATTTAAAGCCATGTTTTAAAATTACACTGATATCTACAACAACTCTGAAAAATGTTTGCCCAATCATCTGTGTGAAGCCCTTCACATAGTTGGAGACAGCAAATATCTCCCTATAGCCATCTCAAATTCCAAGACTTGTATCAAGATAACATGTCAGAAAGAAAGGGTTAAAAGCCAACCCAACTCTGACTCAGTTGTTTAGTAGGCATGTAATTTAAAAGGGATTTTGCAAATAAAAATGGATCACTTGATATAGATACAACTAGTACTGTATTCAAAATCTTAGATCACTATTAAATGATTATCTAGTGAGTGTCAGGTGAAAAACAATGTAAAAAGCCTAGCTTTAACTGTTGGAAAGACAACAATATGCTGAATCTGCATAACATTGAAACTTCAGTATTTGCTCGCTTGTTTTCCTGTCATTTTACAGACACATTTTATTTTATTTATTTATTAAATTTGTTTGCTGCCCACTGCAAAATGATTCTGGGCAGCTTACAACATCAAAATAAAACCATACATACATACATACATACATACATACATACATACATACATACAAATATATGTTTTCTGAGGTTTTCGCGGGTGTTTGTATGTAGGTCTTTGGTTATTTGGGTTTTCTCCCGCGTAAAATTGGAAGTGTCTTGGCGACGTTTCGACGAAGTCTCATTCGTCATCTTCAGGCTTCAGCTTCGTGCTTCTGGGAGCAATGTGTGATTGCAGCTGTTTCTTCCTTTTTAACTGCTAGTGGGGGTTTGAACTGATTGGGTGGGAGCTTGGCTGTGCTCTGATTGGATGGGGTTTTTTTGTGCTCTGATTGCTGGGGGTGTCCTGTTTGGGTCCCACTGGGGTCCCGACCCACAGGTTGAGAACCGCTGTATTAGTCGATCAATCACATCCAGTGTGGTACTCCCCCACTAGGGCTCCAAATCAACTTGCAGAGCCAGGTCTTCAGGCTCTTGCAGAATATCTGGAGGGTGAGAAAGCCAATCTCACCTCGGGGCAAGTTGTTCCAAAGAGCTGGTGATCACAGCAGAAAAGGCTCTCCTGGATATCATCAGTGAGAATTCCTTGATTGACAGGTTCTGCAGCATGCCTCCTCTGCCAGCCCAGGTGGGGCAGCCCTGTCCCATAGGAGTGAGAAGGTTCCTTAAGTCAGGGGTCCCCAACCTTTTGGACCTCAGGGACCACTAAATTCATAATTTTAAATCCCGCGGAAAACTAATATGATCTACCTAATGACTGGCTGGGTGGGCATGGCAACGTGGTCATGTGACTGGGTGGGCATGACCAACTTGATGTCATTCACATCGAGGGGTGCCTTGCCAGCCTCTATTCGCCACTTCTCGGCTGCCTGCCTGGGCTGTTTAGGCCCCAATAGGAAGCAGTCATTGGAGCTAAGCAGCCACCAGGAGAAAGAGTTGGCAAAACAGCTGGCTTTGTTCAAATTGGATCTGACTGAGAAGGAGGCTCAGCAGAAGCACCTCACTGAGGACTAGGAGCATAGGCTTTCCAAGCAGAGGGAAGACCTGTGGGAGTACAAGGCCAGGTACCAGTGCATGGAGGCTCAGTGGGATGAGTTGGTCAGCCAGTTCCAGGCCATGATGCAGTCCCATTGGAACAAGGCCCTCCAGTTCTTTGCCACCAGCGGCACTTCCCTCCAGCCTTTGCCTAATTCCCCGGCACCAGGAAGTTGGAATTTCTGCCCCCCTCCGATCTGCACAAAAAGATCCCAAAGGGGGAGACTCTGTGCAGCAACACGAACATTCATTGCACATATCCATCCCAGGGGACTGTAGTTTGAGGACCCCTGATTTAGTGCAATATAAAAAACGCAAATAATTTTTCTGCGGACCACCAAAATTTTCTTACAGACCACCGGTTGGTGACCGCTGCCTTAACTAATCTGAATCCATGCCATGCAGGACTTTATATAGATAATAACCAACACCTTGAATTGCACCCAGAAGTAAATCAACAATTAGTGCAGCTCTGGAACAACAGTGGAACATGGGCCACTCCAGGGGCTCCAAAGACTGACTGTGCCGCTGCACTCTGCACCAGTTGAACTTCTGAATGCTTTTCAAGGGTAGCCCAATGTAGAGCTCATTGCACATGTGAGATGATTGAGCCCTAGACTCACTCTTGATCCAGCAAAGGTAGCAATGATTGCCACCTGCTCTTTGATTTACACACACAGACACACACAGACACACACACTTATATATATATATACTTATCCACAAAATAGTAAAATCAGGAAGTGTTTGAAAGAAAAAGCACACAGTGGTTCTTATTTTTATTTTTTATTTGCATTATAACTTCTAATTGTAGCCTATGGATGGATAACCCTAAATGCTTTCATGGTCCTTGATTAGAGGGCAACATTACAACTTATTCTTTAGAGTATATAAATGAATTTTCTTTTTGTTTAATCATTGAACAACAGTATTTATTCTGAGATGGGATAAACTTGATTTTACATTTCAGTTTATATTTTAAAAGTTCAGGCTTGATCATTGGTAATTTCATGCACTATTTTCTTAGCTTTCTTTGATCTCCTTTTTCTACTTCTTCATTGACTAAATTCATGCTGCCATTATCAAAAAGATCTTTGGTATGAATGTTTTTTTTAAACTCAAGAAATGCCATCAAAGGCTCTCCTTGAATAGCTTGCTATTTTTACTTCTTTTCAAGCACCCCTGCCTTCTAAGTCATGCGCTATCCTAGGAGCTAAAGAAGAAAATGATTCTAAACTTTAAAAGGAAACAGCTGAGTGTTGGCTATTGTCCTGGGAGAATTCAGTCCTTTCAAGTTTCTATTTATATTGTCCTCCTCCTTCAGTTGTGACAGGAAATTTTGAAGGAGAGGGAGACAGCTGATGCCAACAAAAACTTGTAATAAAATATACTGTGTGTTATATGGTCACCTTTCCTTTGGAAGAAGAGCCTGTCTGAACAGCAAACTCATGATGAGATTTGAGGAAGGCATAAAGAATTGAAGTGGGCCAAATTTATATCAGCAAAGTAGAGAGTAATCCAAATTAACCGTGATGTTATCCTAGAGAATTTCTAACTACTAATATTCAGGAAGTATAGTTTCAACCTGAAGAAATATCATTATCATACTATATGTCAATTCTATAAAAACTTGTATGCCAACAGAAATTACTAGTGATTTTAACTTTTATTTAGAATAATTGAAAATCTCCAGGAGCAATTGAAAATTCCTGTAAGGAAAATCACAGTATCTTCTAGTGTTACCTAAATACAACCCTGGAATGTTGCTACTGATAATGGAATGCTATGAATTCATCTTAAGTTGTCTTGTATCCATGGAGCAATGGATCTAATACGATAAAATTGGCCTGCTATCAAGGTCTATCTTACTTTAGCCATTTTTTCCTCTCATAGTAGCTGACCAATGCTTCAGGGATTTTGAAGCAGCAAGCAGAGCATTATTCTGCTCAGTTATTTTGCTGCAGTTGGTATTTGGAGGTATGCTGTTCTGCTCCTTGGTAGACTTATCTTCCATAAATAAATCTTCCATAAATAAACCCCCTTTTAGGTTTGTCCAAATTAGTGGCCATTACTATGTTTTATGATCATAGGTTCTTTATATTAACCATATCTTATGAAGAAGTTATCTTTATTGTCTGCTCTAAATCTCTTTTCAATCATTTTTGGATGATATTTTGAAAGGAGAAAAATATCTTCTTTGCGCCATGTCTTATTTTATTCACCTGCATCACATTCCCCCTTCAGTTGCCTTTTTTCATGCTAAAAAATTTACATAGAGATATTTGAACATTCTTGATTATTTGGGTGGCCTATAGTTTGTTAGGAAATCAGCAATTTTATGTTCTTTAAGATTTCCTAGATGGATGACATTGTGATTCAGCAAGTGTAGTTGCTTAAATATTTTAAATATCTTCTTTTGTTTCCCCAATGTGCGTTAATTATTAGAATTAGTCCCTTTGAGCTGAGAAAATCAATCCAATCTCTGGTGCAAGGAATTCTTTAAATTCCTCTGCAGTCTCAATATCCTTTTAGGAATCTATTTTAAGCCTTTATTTTTTGCCATATGCTTTTCAAAGGTTTTGCTTCATTCCTTAAAATTCCTTATTACTTACACTTTTTATGTCACGGTGCAGGCTCCTTTTTTCCATCTATTTTTATCTCTTAGAGTTTCCAGTATGCTACTAGAATGTAATGATGGCCCCTTCCTAGGTTCCTTCATTCTTTCCTTTTATTCATTAATATGATTTATATGGCTACCTGATTTGCAATAGTAGCCCTGAGTGCTTACATAGGGTTAAAAGTTAAACAAAAAGGAATTAAAAAATGAAATGCAGAAATACTAAATAATCCAGGCCAGCCATATCATATTCTTATTCAAATCACTTCATTTCTAGACAGGCTCATCCAGGTTCTGTCCAAGGCTTAGAGGAAAAGCTAGATTTTCAGGGCCTTACTAAAGGCCAAGGATATGACCATCCAAATCACAAATGGGAGGCTTTTCCATATGGAATACTGTGATAGAAAAAACATGTTAAATCCTGTTAGGTGACATACAGTACTATGATAGAAGGAACCTGATGCATGCTCATTGTGCCAGATTTTGTGGGATGACAAGAGAAAGTTGCAGATTGGCAGCCACGCAAATAGCTCTTTACAGTGAAAGATCTTATAATTGAAAACCAGCACTTTAAACTGCATCTTGGAAGCCTGTCTACATTTGACAGTCAAAGACCATCACCAAAGCCTATTCCAGCTGGACTTTTGCTGGATTCCCTGACCAAAACCATTGCCTGCCATATGGGGAAGATCCTAGATATTTGTTTTAAAATATTGTAATAGTTATTTTAAATAGAATCTGCTTTAGGGGGATTGTTATTCTAAACAGTAGGGTATAAATTGCAATATATATACACATATTTATATTTGTATCTTCCTGTTTTTATATTTATGTATTCTGTTATTATTTTTATGTCTGCATTGCATGAATCATAAATTATCTTGAATGTTTTTTTTCTTCAAATATGTTGAGTAACTTATACATAGTCGTCATGATATGGGGCAAAAAGTGTATATATTGATTATAAATTGCCCTTCCTACAAAAGCCAAATGGTTGCTGCCTTTTTCTCAGGCTAGTGCTTTCCAGATATCTTGGATTACAAGAACTGTCATCATTAAGTGTCAGCACTAAAATCCCACAAGTGTATATAGCATCAATTTGGGGAAACTGCTTAACACATATCAGGAGGAAAATACATTGAAATATTTGTTAAATTGGCAAACTATTAAATTGCTAATATAAAATTAATCATTAATTATTAAAAGCTAGATTTATTTTATATATATATCAGTCTGCCGTCTATAAATAGTTATTGTATAGTTCCATAGCAAAGAGAGCTCAGCACTGTGTGTTCCTCATCTAAAGAGCATCTTATAGTTTATTATCCATTACCAAAATGGAACATTCTGCAGTTGATTGAAAGATAGAAATAAATCTTTATTTTTTGATATAGCAACGATCCACAATCTGATGTGTTCCATATTTGATTAATTATAACTCCCACTATCCCATGTCAAAATAACCAGGAGTAGAAAGATTATGGGCCATCACATATGTACACTATTATCCCCTTTTGGCCTTTTTTAAACCAAATAATAATTTGTGCATCCTGCACAAACATCCACATTTTAATTTAAATGTACCAGATGCAACAAAAAAGAAGGAAGAAACTATTAAAAAAATAAAATTTGAAATTGATGCAAAGGTGTTTAATGCAGTGGTTTTGTTATTATAATGGGCGGTCCCTTTAATGTGGTTTGTGGTAGATTCGTCTCCTACAGAATTTTAAGGGGGAAATAGTATGAGGAAATTTCTGCCGAATCACTTTTTTACTCATCTGAAGAATCTGAAAAGAAAGAATGAGATAATTGAATGACTTCTTAGTAATTTTTTTAAAAAAAATATTTAACTGTGTGTAACCTAATCATGATATAGTTAGTTATATATTTTCATTCAATGGAGCCAAGATTGTTTCCAATAATAATAAAATAGTGCAAATGCTATTATTTATAGCTGCAACAACACAGAACTCTGTTGACCTCAGTGTTTTGGAAGAGTCCAGTTTTGCATCTCTTCCACTTCAAAAAGTCACAAAAGGAGTGCTGTTTCAAATTTCACAAATAGTTATTAGATCAATTAGAAGCTCAATTAGTATAATCAATTATTATTATTATTATTTTATTTTATTATTATTATTTATTCAATTTTTATACCGCCCTTCTCCCGAAGGACTCAGGTACAGCCAAGGTAAAACAAACAATGTAATATACAATTTAAAATACGAATTAAAAAACTTATTACATAATTGGCCTAAAACTTTGGAACATAAAAAACTAAAACCCATTAAAAATGAATAATAAAAATTTAAAAAATTTAAAACCAATAAAATTTAAGCCAGCCCCGCGCGAATAAATAAATGTGTTTTCAATTCGCGGCGGAAGGTCCGAAGGTCAGATATTTGGCGTAAGCCCGGGGGAAGCTCGTTCCAGAGGGTAGGAGCCCCCACAGAGAAGGATCTTCCCCTGGGGGCCGCCAGCCGACATTGCTTGGCGGACGGCACCCTGAGAAGTCCCTCTCTGTGTGAGCGTATGGGTCGGTGGGAGGCATGAGGTAACAGCAGGCGGTCCCGTAAGTACCCAGGCCCTAAGCCATGGAGCGCTTTGAAGGTAGTAACCAAAACCTTAAAGTGCACCCGAAAGACCACAGGTAGCCAGTGCAGTCTGCGCAGGAGTGGTGTTACGTGGGAGCTACGTGAAGCTCCCTCTATCACCCGCGCAGCTGCATTCTGGACTAACTGAAGCCTCCGGGTGCACCTCAAGGGGAGCCCCATGTAGAGAGCATTACAATAATCCAAGCGGGAGGTAACGAGCGCATGAGTGACTGTGCACAAGGCATCCCGATCAAGGAAGGGGCGCAACTGACGAACCAGGCGAACCTGGTGAAAGGCCCTCCTGGAGACGGCCGTCAAATGATCTTCAAACGACAGCCGTTCATCCAGGAGAACACCCAAGTTGCGCACCCTATCCTTTGGGGCCAATAACTCGCCTCCAACAGTCAGCTGCGGCTGCAGCTGACTGAATCGGGGTGCCGGCATCCACAGCCACTCCGTCTTGGAGGGATTAAGCTTGAGCCTGTTCCTCCCCATCCAGACCCATATGGCTTCCAAACACCGGGACAGCACTTCAACAGCTTCGTTGGGGTGGCCTGGGGTGGAAAAGTACAGCTGAGTATCGTCAGTGTACAGCTGGTATCTCACCCCGAAGCCACTGATGATCTCACCCAGCGGCTTCATATAGATGTTGAACAGAAGGGGCGAGAGAATCGACCCCTGTGACATCCCACAAGTGAGGCACCTCGCGGCCGACCTCTGCCCCCCTGTCAACACCGTCTGCGACTGGTCGGAGAGATAGGAGGAGAACCACCGATAAACGGTGCCTCCCACTCCCAATCCCCCCAACTGGCGCAGCAGGATACCATGGTCGATGGTATCAAAAGCCGCTGAGAGGTCTAATAGGACCAGGGCAGAGGAGTAACCCCTGTCCCTGGCCCTCCAGAGATCATCCACCAATGCGACCAAAGCTGTCTCCGTGCTGTATCCGGGTTGGAAGCCGGACTGGAACGGGTCTAATTAGACATCTTCATCCAGGTATTGGGGTAGCTGCCGCGCCACAGCACTCTCTACAACCTTCACAACGAAGCGAAGGTTGGAGACCGGACGATAATTACCCAAAATAGCTGGGTCCAGGGAGGGCTTCTTGAGGAAGGGTCTCACCACCGCCTCTTTCAAGGCGGCAGGGAAAACCCCTTCCAACAAAGAAGCGTTGATAATCCCCTGGAGCCAGCCTCGTGTCACCTCCTGAGTGGCCAGCACCAGCCAGGAAGGACACGGGTCCAGTAAACATGTGGTGTCGTGGAGCCTCCCCAACAACTTGTCCACGTCCTCGGGAGTCACAAGATCAAACTCATCCCAAACAGACTCAACAAGACATGCCTCCTCCCTCTCACTTGGATCATCCCAATTTCAGTCCAGACCATCCCGGAGCTGAGCGATTTTATCGTATAGATAACCACTAAACTCCTCAGCACATCCCTGCAAAGGGTCATCCCACACCTCCTGATGAAGGAGAGAGCGGGTCACCCGAAACAGGGCGGCCGGGCGGTTATCTGCAGACGCAATGAGGGTGGAAGCGTAGGAACGCCTCGCCTCCCTCATTGCCACTAGGTAGGTCCTGGAATAGGACCTAACTAGTGTCCGATCAGCTTCGGAACAACTGGACCTCCAAGGATACTCCAATTAGTATCTTTAGTATCTTTCTAGTTTTTCTCCATGAGGAATTGCCCAAACATATTAATTCACATGAAAATATCACTCTTATGTTATCTATAATATTGTAATTATTGGTTGATATGTTTGTGTGTGTGTGCACCATGTTGCCCCATTACCAGTACTGCACAATTATTTGACTATATATATGTTTATGAAAATGCAAAAAAAGGAAAGCAAAATTTATCTATTAAAGAATCCTTATAATTAATCCCTGTGTTTTTCTGTCTATTTATCTGTTTATAGCTCAATTGCATTTTTTACTCCTTAGTTCTCTTCCTAATTTTGTCAGTCACTATCAGTTTTGCAACATCCTGAAACTTCCATGACATTACTCTCTATTTTTTAACTTTGTCTTCCCCATGTCTCATTGCTATTTTGAGACTTGCTTATGTTAAAATATTTAGCATTAGCATCATCTTCCACACCTACTTTCAGGACTAATGAAAGTGATAATATATGCCAGAAATTTTCCTAATCATACTGTACAACGATTCAAATAAGAAATATTGAAAAAGGACTCACTTTAAAGATTCTAACTTCAGCCAGACATAATATGCTTAACAAAAGCTGAGGAAAATAAAAACAGGAATTTAGAAGTAATACAGGTTAATCTCTACATTATCAGAAAGAATATTTTGATAATAAAAAATATTCTGCAGATTTAGTCATGTTAAGTCCCATTACAATCAGCGCAGAGCCTTCAAAATTCAATTCACCTAATCTAGATCATTATAATAATTTTTTTTAAAAATGATTTGAAAGGTAGTTCCAGATGGTCTGAACTAAAACACAGTTCTAGAAAGCATATTTTTTTCTTACATTAATTCAACATAAATTTATAATTTAAAAATTTCTATCAATATATTTAAATGGGACATTAGCAGGGAGCTTGGAAATCAGTTTTCTTTCTCCTTAGCTGAGTTGTGAAGCTGCTTGCCACTTTGCTGGGAGATGGGGAATAAAGGAAGCACCCCCATTTCCCATTCTGGTATGTCCCCAGGGTCTCCCTCCTTCCAGGGAGGAAAAGAGCTCACCCATCAAACACCAGCATCCTTCAGCCATCTATAACTTTTCTAGCAGGCATAAGACCCTCCCTCCCTCACTGCCTGCTGCTGTTAAGAAATTTCAGATTTCAGCCTTTGTTCCAAAGCAGCCAATCATCTCTTATTTGTCAGGTCTTGCTACCGGCTTATTTGACACAAGAACCAGAGAGATGGGAAAGAGGGCAGGAAACAGTTATCCCATCTTCCATTGTGCTACAGGTTTTTGGAGAGTGTAGCTGGAAAACTTAGTAAGTGCTGAAGTGGCCACCACTTCCCCAAATTTCATTCTTGGTAATGTGAGTCCCAGCATTCTGTAAATTATCCCATTTAAATTACTTTGTTTTAATAAGTATTACCCTTCCAATTTTTCCCAATTAAAGGTCACAAATGGACACAAGATTTTAATACATATACACACCACCATGAATGTTTGTTTTTGTTCTACATATCTTGCTGTGTTGCATGCTGCCCAGAATATGCAGATTGGGCTGGCTTGCAATAATTGTAAAGAAATTTTTGTAAAGAGCAATAGCAATAGCATATATCACTTTATAGTGGTTTACAGCCCATTCTAAGCAGTTTACAGAATCAGTATATAGACCCCAACAATCTGAATCCTCATTTTGCCAACCTTGGAAGGATGGAAGGCTGAATCAATCTTGAGCTGGTCGGAATCGAACCTCTGGCAGAGTTAGCCTGTAACACCATGCCACCATGGCTCTTAGATGGCTATTGATGTCTCTCCCTCCCACCCACCGTTCTGTCCTTTGATTACCAAAATGATGCCTGCTGTAAAGACAGTGCAGGTAAGTAACTGAAAAAGAAGTTTTGATCCTAAATTTAAGAACTACTTTTTATAGGAAGTTAAATGGCATTCAAATTCTCAAGCCATTCCAATTGTACCCTTAACAGAGGTAGTCCTTACGTCCCAAACAGGAAGCACCCGAATGGAGTGGAAAGCCTACTTGGTCATATTCATAGAAAGCTAGGTGACTGCAATACCAATCTTTATTCTAGCAGTAACTTCAGCAGCCCAAACATTTCAACATTTTTCCAGTTCTATTTCTTCAGGGAGCCACTGTTTATTCCTGATTTGTACTCGGACTTCTAAGAAATAAAATAGCAGTAGAAACTTCACAGCATTAGGGAATTTTAGCAACAGCTCCACTATAGACAGCAAATGCAAAGGATCCTTTTAAACAGATTTTTTTAAAGTGGGCTTTATCTACTAACAATACCTTCATAATTGATGCAGCCATTGGCATCTTCTTGTCCAGCCATCAATTGTTCAACTTCACTCTCTGTCATCTTCTCACCTATAAAACAGAAATCAAGTGAGTTTAATTTTGCTTCTGTATGTATCTTTGAATGCAGGAGAAATAGGAACTACTTAAATAATAAATCTTGTCGTTAATATTAAATAAGATTTAGTTCTGCCTTTCTTAACCTGGCATTCTCCAAATCTGCTTGGATTGTAAAACACAGAATGTCTAGCAAACATGGACAAAAGAATTCTGGAAGGCAACAAGTTAGGGACAACTGATATAGACAGATGCTTAGCACAGTAGAAGCCTCCAGTTATGCAATGGCATCATGTAATAAGTAGCTCCTGGCACAGTTGTATATGCAACAATAATCCCAGAAATATCAGTATTCACAAAAGAATTGCCAAATGAGAGAATGAATTCTTGCAAAAAATGAATGTTCCACTTGTTTTACATATGAATGGGAGTTGTGACAAAATGAAGAAAACTAGAAAACCAAATAATACAGAAATGTGTTCCAGTTCAATATGGCTGCTCTGCTTCCACAATCATCCACAGTTCAGAGGTTGATGCCTAAGAAGTTAAGTTTACTCTGAGATTTTTAACACCAGGGCTATTTCTTTAGTATGCAGTATTACTGATATTCACTTTTACACTTGGGCCCCATTATAGGCATTGATCTTGCACAATCGGCTGGGGAAAAAACTCCTGAAATGGCAGCTCCATAAATCACATCATATTATATTATTTATTTTATTTTATTTATTTATTTTATTTATTTTTGTCACAACATCATATAAAAAGGATTATATAGTATATAAACATATATATGAGTAAATACTAGGAGGTATAAGCACCAATATATATATAGGAAGAAGAAAAGAAAAAAAACAATAGGACAGGAACGGTAGGCACGTTTGTGCGCTTATGCATGCCCCTTATGATCCTCTTAGGAATGGGGTGAGGTCAATAGTAGAAAGTTTTTGGTTGAAGCTTTTAGGATTATGGGAAGAGACCACAGAGTCAGGTAAAGTATTCCAAGCACTGATGATTCTGTTACAGAAGTCATATTTTCTGCAATCTAGATTAAAGCGGTTGACATTAAGTTTAAATCTGTTGGGTTTTTTTTTTTAATTTACATTTATATCCCGCTCTTCTCCAAAGATTCAGGGCGGCTTACAGTGTGTAAGGCAATAGTCTCATTCTATTTGTATATATTTACAAAGTCAACTTATTGCCCCCCCAACAATCTGGGTCCTCATTTTACCTACCTTATAAAGGATGGAAGGCTGAGTCAACCTTGGGCCTGGTGGGGCTTGAACCTGCAGTAATTGCAGGCTGCTGCGTTTTAATAACAGGCTTCTTACAGCCTGAGCCACCACGGTTGCTCTTGTATTGTTGCAATTAAAGCTGAAGTAGTCTTTAACAGGAAGGACATTACAATAGATGATTCTATGAGTTAAACTTAGGTCTTGTCGAAGGCGACGGAGTTCCAAGTTTTCTAAGCCTAGGATTTCAAGTCTGGTGGGATAAGGTATTTTGTTGTTTTCAGAGGAGTGGAGAACTCTTCTTGTAAAATATTTCTGGACTCGCTCAATTGTATTGATGTCAGAGATGTGTTGATGGTTCCAAACAGGCGAGCTGTATTCTAGAATTGGTCTAGCAAATGTTTTATATGCTCTGGTTAGTAGTGTAGTGTTTTTGGAAAAGAAGCTACGCAGGATTAGGTTTACAACTCTTAGAGCCTTTTTTGCTATGTAGTTACAGTGGGCTTTGACACTTAGATCATTTGACATGAAAACTCCAAGGTAAAGACGGGGTGGGGGTTATCTGTAAGGTAATGTCCATCAAGTATGTACTTAGCGTTTGGGTTCTTTTTTCCAATATGTAAGACTAAGCATTTGCTGGTTGAGATCTGGAGTTGCCAAGTTTTAGACCAAGTGGTTAGATGATCAAGGTCTTTTTGGATACTAGATGCATTGTCTGTGGTGTTAGTTTGACATCGTCAGCAAAGAGAACACAATTACTTGCGATATGGTCACAAAGATCATTAATGTATAGTATGAAGAGTATTGGTCCAAGGACGCTGCCTTGAGGAACGCCACTCTTGACAGGAACAGAATATGATAGAGCATTGCTAATTTTGACCACTAAAGACACACACACAGTACTCATGGAAGCATCACAAAAAATAGCCTCCTTTAAATTCAAATCCACTGTCTGAACTAATTATAGCAGTGTGCTATATAGTGCATGCATGCTGGAGTATATATGAACATATGGATGATTTGAAAGACAGCAGAAAAGGTTGGCTAAATGCTAATTATTCTGGAAGGTCATACCTTGCCAAAACATAATTTTGTCACAAATTCTACAGATACTCTACTCTCTTCAACATGCTACGGACTAAACTCTTCCTGTACCTAAAGTAGCAAGGACATGACGCAGTTCAGCTCCCATGACAGTGCCATTTCCTTCCTTGTCAAAGACACGCAGTCCTTCCACAAAGTCCTCAAAAGTCCCTTGGTCCTTGGATCGGGCAATGTGTTGTAACATTGGGAGGAAGGTCTCAAAATCCAGCATTTTCGTGTTCATTTCTGACAAGAAAGAATATGCTGATGATGGCAAATACCAACAGTAACAGTTCTGATACAGCAACAGACAATTCCCCCCCTCTTTCTCTCCATCTCTCTCTCTCTCTCTCTCTCTCTCTCTCTCTCTCTCACACACACACACACACACACACACACACACACACACACACACACACAAACACTTACTTTCCCATGTGTTTAGCTACAGTCTCCCTATTTCATCAGCGTAGCTTCTTGTAACAACAAACTTGGAAACTGATTCAAGCAGATCTTGGATAGATTACAGCTCAGAAGAATTAAGTTTGGCAATTGATTGTAGATCAGTTATAGAACATGCATATCAGTGGTGGGATTAACATTTTTTTACTACCAGTTCTGTGGGCGTGGCTTAGTGGGTGTGGCAGGGGAAAGATACTGTAAAATCTCCATTCCCTCCCCATTCCTGGGGAAGGTTACTGCAAAATCCCCATTCCCTACCCACCCCACTAACCTGCTTTCCAGTTCTGTTCTCCTGTGCAGGGCAACAAAGGAACACCCAGCCAATCAGCTGGGACTTGAAAGACAGCGAATAGGTCAGGAGTAGGGCCAGCCAGAGGTGGTATTTGCCAGTCCTCCGAACATGGCATAGGGCCGGGTTACTTACGGGACCGCCTACTGCTACCGAATACCTCTCACCGACCCGTGCGCTCTCACAGAGAGGGACTCCTCAGGGTGCCGTCAGCTAGGCAGTGTCGTCTGGCGACGCCCAGGGGAAGGGCCTTCTCTGTGGGGGCTCCCACCCTCTGGAACGAACTCCCCCCAGGACTCCGTCAACTTCCGGACCTCCGAACCTTCCGTCGTGAGCTTAAAACATATTTATTCATCTGCGCAGGACTGGACTAGATTTTAAATTTATAGTGGTTTTAATTGGTTTTAATATTTATACTATTTTTAATAATTTGGCTTTTAGAATAAGTTTTTTAATGGTTATCTTAATTTGTACATATATGTTTTTTACTTGCCTGTGAACCGCCTTGAGTCCTCCGGGAGATAGGGCGGTATACAAATACGATTAATAAATAATAAATAAATAAATACTCAAAATTTCCACTACCAGTTCGCCAGAACCGGCTGAACACCACCTCTGATGCAGATGTATAGTGGTATGGTAGGCAGGAAACTTCTGAAGTAGGATATGAAAAGTAGGATATGAATCTCTGTATATATGTACCTTCTGCTTTTGGTTTCCCTAGCACTTTCAAGACCTCTGCATTGGTTGGGTTCTGTCCCAGGGCTCGCATGACATCTCCACACTGACTGTATGTGATTTTCATTTCTCCAGTTGGGGTCCTATCAAAGAGCATGAAGGCTTCCTTGAACTCTGGGAGGGGGGAAAAAAGAATTCCATTAGCTCTTTGCATTAGCAGAAAGTTTTGTAGAAATCCTTTCTAACCAACATGTGAAATAGTTAAAAAAAACAGAAATGGAGGCCTATTTTTATCTGTATGTGGGAGTTTTGGAGAGGTTATATTTATCTCATCTCAAAAGAAAGCACAATGGCTAGACTAGGTAGCAAACAGAAATATTATAATTTGTCTCTTTCAATGTGAGAAATTGCAAAGCAGAAAGTGATTTGGGCTGTTCTTCTATGGACATCGGAATGGCCTTGGCTGCCAGGCCATGCCCATCTCATCCTGGGCCCTCCACCACAGCAGACTTATCGGGGGGGGGGATACAACATCAGTTACTGCCTTCCAGACATTCCACACTGTTGCAGGTTACCCCTTGGCTGAATGCTGCAGATTTGTGGTAAGGCAGTGAGCGGGCAAGCAGAGCTTCGTGGTGCTTCTGAAAGGCAGAGATTGGCTAATAATAGAGTACTTCCAAGCACATCCAGAAATCAGGAATTTGTTTCCTTTCTTCTGCCAAACTAAAAAAAAAAAAAAATCCCTGACTGGCCCAATTCTGCACTCAGTTTCTCTGGGATGATCCAGCATTGTGAGGAAGAGTTGGATGCAGAACGGAGCAAGTCAGGATGCAACAGGAGGTAGTGGCCACCTCCTCTTTAAAGGCTGGTAAGGGAAAGTCCCTGCTCCTGACAGGCCCCCTTGAGAACACTGGATGGCTGAGTATATTAAAAAAGAAACAATTGGTCACAACTGGAAAATGAAAATATACTAAAAATGAAATCCACTCAAAGGATCCAGGCCTTAGGTTGTGTGAAAGGTGGGAGATGCTTATGGTTTCCAAGAGAGGCCCACATGAAGTTGGGAGTGAGGTGCCCTAGTAACCGTTCCTTGGAGAGAAAATTCACCCGGTCTTTTTATTGGCTGCAATCTATTACTCCTTTTGCCTTGCCCATAGTAGCTGTCAGTAACCACACTCTGTAGACAAAGGGACGGGAACACTCACCGACCGCTTTTAATCTCCTGGGGAGGATTCCTCAGCTCTTCTAATCTTCCTCCAGCCTTCCTCCTCCTGCCGCTCACAAGTACTTCAACAGAGTCCCCTCAACTGACTTCGCCTCCTTCATTTTCCCCACCCCATCACTAGCTGGAGGGGCAGGCTGGGGCTGAGGCAGGGCTGGGTGGCTGGCCAAGGTGGATTCAGGCAGGCCTGGGCTAGCCATGATGTTGTGACTTTTTTTTCCACTGACTATATCAGAGTCTGAGCACAGATCAAATCCAAAATATTTTGAGCAATGTCAAATTCTGGCACTAATTCATCACAACATAAAGAAACTAATCTAGACCTGTGATTTGTAATCTTATAAAGGATAGCAAGTTTCCAACCCCAAATTTTTAACAATAGCAGGATTGTTTTTTTAGTTTGGCAGAGGAAAGGAAGAACAATTGGGGTACAGCAAGGTAGACTTTCAGCCAACTCCTCCTCCCAAGTTCCATTTAGAAACTGAAAACAAATTCTAGATGTGCTTGGAAGGACTCTATTATTTCAGAAGCATCACAAATCTCCACCTGCCCACCTGCTGCCTTGCCATAAAACTGCAGCATTCAGCCAAGGGGCTCCTTGTAATAGCGTGGAACGTCTGGCAGGGACCGACTGAATCGTTCCTTTGGTTTGCTTTTTCCCGTCCTGCCCACCATGTCCATACATGCCTCCTCACCCTCTGTATTTACAATGGCCCCAGCCCAGATGGAAGCACCAGTGGTGATGGGAGTAGCAGCAGTGACTGTGCAGTGTACAGTGACAGCCAATCACAAGGCTGAAAGCCAGGTCTTCCAGAACACTGTGGGCCAATGTTTGAGCTTTTTGCAGTTTCTCACTTTTCCCCAACCAGAATAGAAGTGGCAGAAATGTTGGCTGCTGCCCTAATCCTGCTCATAGTGTTGTTGGTGCTGCCATCACTGCCTTCCTGTCACTTGCGGCCTGCTGTGAGCTCACACTTTGTCACCACACAGCACAGTGGATCAGGAAGTAGCGCTTCTTGCCAGGGGAAACTGTTGTTTCCCCTGGCAAATTTGCCCCCGCCACCACCTTTCCATTTTCCATTTTGAGAAGCCGGGATGCAAATTGACTGGGATGAGGGGCAGTAGAGAAGCAGTGGTTGGGGAGGAGGACCGGGCGAAGAGCCAGGAGAGGATGACTTCCCATGGTGGATCGGCTATGATGGGGGTTCAGAGGTGATGTGGGTGTGGCCAGGTGACCGTGGACAATTGTCCTAGACCTTATGGACACATACTGGGGAAATTCAACATTTCAAAGCTCTTGCAGAATAAATGGGAGTAAAACAAACAGTTAAATATTTTAGCATAAAAATGAATAATGCTCTTTGAATATGTTGTACAAAAAAAGTTGTAATATAAAAGATGTGCCAGGCATGTTATTTGTCCAACTTATTAGTTTGGAATAGATTATAGGAAAAGGTAGAAAGGTCGGAAAGCCAGTGACTTTGGGCCAGTCACTTTTTCTCATCCGTCAGTGGCTTCTGAAAAAGCTTGCCAAGAAAACTCCAGACTTGTCCAGGCAGTTTTCAAGAACTGAACACAATTGAACAGAAGGGGGGAAAAAGCTTTTAGTTAAACTTCAAAGGAAAATTTCTAATACTAAAAACAGTATAGTCTATTTTCCTTTGAAGAGATATTTAAGCAAAATCAGGAAGCCAGTATATTCAACATTGTATGTTGAACAGATCAGAATCATGATTTCCAATATTTTTTCTATTTTTATGCTATTTTATAGTATAAAAATATACTAGTATTTAATACTATTTTATTACTATTCCACTTAAAGGAATTATATTTATTGTCTTTTTGGTTATTAAGTCATCTTAACTCTGTTTCTGCTGGACTTAAACTATCCTATGTTTTGAATCTACCCTTTTATTTAAAGTTGCAGGAAATTTACATTCTTTTGTGTGGCCATCTGAAAACAAAAGAAAGTAATTGAACTGAAACCTAATTAATAGCATATTCAATGTGGATTCAGAAGTACACTCCAGTAAATTTAGTAGGAATGATTAATTTAAATCCCATTGATTTTAACAGTATATTCATACAGATAGTTATACTATATCTGGATCGTATAAACTGGGTACTACCTGAAACATTCAATTTTAATTTCAGCCCAGAACGTTACCTTCAGGGATGGATATTTCTGGAAAAATCAGAATTATGTTATTTTTGTATGTGATAGTTTTTAGCTTCTTAACTTGCTGCATTATCCTCTCTTTATCCTTTAATTCTGCAAGCTGAATAAGAACAGTTCTGCTGCATTGATTTGTATTTGATTTCTCCCTTTTCTGTGGTAGTCGATAGGCTTTTTCCACCACAATGATAGTACCTCCTAGTTTCACAACATGTGGCAACCATTTTTCTATGAAGGCTGCCAGATTGTGGCCCTCTTCTTTCTCAGGCAAGCCATGGATCCTGAGAGTACGAAGTTGCATCGATTTCTTGATCTGTTTCATGTGGCAACTGAGGTGTTTATTTTGTCTAGCTGAGCCATCCAAATCCTGTCTGCATGCTTGCTCATGCTCAATTATAGAGCTAGTCGCAGCTATTGACTGAGCCAGGCTGTGTATTTGCTCTTCCAGCATATCCATCCGTGAATTCAAGGCTGAAATTTTACCATCAAAATCCTTCACTACCTCTGAGGTATGGTCTACTTTTTTCTGGATTTCCAACATCACCTTTTTCATGATTGTATCTCTACCATTGAAGTCAGTGCCAGTGTGCAACCTCAGACAAGTGGAAGGCCAAGAGTCTTAAGCTTCACAGAAATCCTTGAGCCACAGCAATAGTTGGGTTGGCTTGTTATTAGGTCATTGGTGGCATCACAATGACTAATAATATATTAAAGTATTTATAAAGTGGATTGAACTTCAGGACTGAAGTTCAGACTTGCCACGGCAGTTTTTCTGCCTTCCTCAAGCTATTGTTTGAGATTTAGGCAATAATTCCCATAATGTGTAGATAACTGTCTTTTGCCATACTATCAACCCAAATATAATTCAACATAACTAATCTTAGGTTATGCCACAATATGTCTCTTCCTCTGAAAGAAGGGGGACTCGCTAATGCTCAAAAATACAGGTTGAAACTATTGAAATATTATAAAGTTTCTATATATAGATAACATAGCTGCTCATGTAATAGCTTTCAGGGAAAGATAAAGGTAAAGGTTCCCCTCACGCATATGTGCTAGTCATTCCCGACTCTAGGGGGCAGTACTCATCTCCATTTCAAAGCCAAAGAGCCAACGCTGTCTGAAGACGTCTCCGTGGTCCGGTGGCTGGCATGTCTAAACACCAAAGGCACACGGAACACTGTTACCTTCCCAAAGGTAGTCCCTATTTTTCTACTTGCATTTTTTAAGTGCTTTCAAACTGCTAGGTTGGCAGAAGCTGGGACAAGTAATGGGAGCTCACCCTGTTATGTAGCACTAAGGATTCAAACTGCTGAACTGCCAACCTTTCGATCGATAAGCTCAGCATCTTAGCCACTGAACCACCATGTCCTTGGCAGCTTTCAGGTAGTGTCCAGCTTTCAGATAGTACTCAGTTTATGGACAAAAGTTATTATACAAGGCTATTGTATATTTTCACCTGTCTTCATGCAAAAAAATTACTTCACAACCTACCAAAAACATAACCGTAAAAGATAATCTAGGAATACAAATTAACTTAAGCAAGAAAATGGTGAAAGAACAGCTGTTCACTCTAAACAAGTTCAAATGACCAGGACTTGGCAGATTACATCCCAGAGTTCTGAAGAAACTGGCACACATGATCTCAGAACCACTGAACCATATCTTTCATAGATCCTGCAGCACTGGGGAACTATCAGAGAACTGGAAAAGAATGTCAGGGTTCCAAGGAACACCCTCAACAAAATAAAGCTCTGAGGCTTGAGGTTCCTCAAAGTTCCCATTTATTAGAGATGTCATGTTGGCACAGCTGGGAAAACCCAAATCTGAAAGCTTCCAGGTTTTCCACACCCAGTTGACAGTTCACAGCCCTGCCCCACACCCACAAATTCATCGCATTGTCTAATCAACTCTTCACACTCAATTGGATACAATCTTCAGGCAGTCTACATCAGATGCAGGCAAAAGTCTTTGAATGTTGTTATGACTAACCTTCTACCGCTCCAACAACAAGCCCCCTCCCAACTTTCCCAGCTAAAATACGTGGCAGTTAAGAAGCAAAAAGAAAATTGTCTTCCAAAACCGACAAAGAGCTGATGTGGCTCTCATCTTCAAAAAAGGAGAAAAAGATAGATCCAGGAAACTACAGACGGATCAGTCTAACATCAATACCTGGGAAGATCCTGAAAAAGATAATCAAGCAACAGAGCTGCGAACACCTAGCAAATAAGAATCCGACATAGGTGTGCCAAAAGCAGATTGTGCTGAACAAATCATATTTCATTCCTTGACAAAGTGATTAAATTAGTGGACCAGCAAAATGCAGTGGACATAACATACGTTGATTTCAGTAAGGCATCTGAAAAGTAGACCACAACCTAGTTCTTGGTAAGCTAAAAAAAAGGTGGGATTGAAAGCATCACTATCAATGGATTTGTAACTGGCTGATAAACCACACTCAACATGCAGTCCTTAATGGAACTTCATGTACATGGAGAGAATGTAGGGTACTCCAAAGTTCTGTTTTAGGCCCAATACTCTGCAACATCTTCATAAATGATTTAGATGAGGGGATAGAAGGGGAACTCATCAGATTTGCAGGTGACACTAAACTGGCAGGCATAGCCAACACCCAGAAGATCTCGACAGACTTGAACACTACACCCTATCTAATAAATGAAATTCAGTATAGAGAAAAGTAAGGTTTTACACTTAGGCAAGAAACGCCAATTATACAGATATAGATTAGGTGAATCGTGGCTCAATAGCACTAGCTGTGAGAGGGACTTTGGAGTCCTACTGAACAATCAGTTAAATGTGAGTCAGCAGTGTGCAGCAGCAACAAAAAAGCCAATGGAATCTAGGCTGCATTAATAGAGGGACTGCCACAACAAAGAGGGGTCAACCTATTTTCCAAAGCACCAGAAGGCAAAACAAGGATGGAAATAAATCAAGGAGAGAAGCAACCTAGAACTAAGGAGAAATTTCCTAACAATGAGAACAAATAATCAGAGGTTCAGCTTTCCTTGTGTGTGCTCCATCACTGGAAGCTTTCAAAATGAGGGTCTCCTGCTTCAGCAGGGGGTTAGACCAGAAGGCATCCAAGGTCCCTTCCAACTCTGTTATTCTGTTATGAACTTTGATTTTGTTGAGTCATGCTATACTATGTGTGATATATGCAAAACAAGCCATTCTAATTTGTTAAACCATCATTATAAATCTTAGTTAATATGATGTGTTGAATGCAGCAAATATATTTAAGCTGATATCAAAATAATAACGTTTATCATAAGTCCTGTTGAACTTAATGGCTTTCATATTTATAGTTTAGTATATTTTGTGAAATTAACTAATGGTGATTTATTCACTAAAATATGGGGGGGGGGGAGGAATAGCATACATATGAATACAGTGGTTTTAAAATAAACCATTACTTACCTTCAATCTGATCAGCACTGAATTCAATCTAAGGGAGAGAAAGGGAAAGGCTGTTATTTGCTATTCCCTTTTTACACTTTGATTCAACTTGGTTCAATCCATTTCTTAGCATGTACTGGTATATTAAGGTTAGCAATAAATGCACCATTTGAAGATTGAAAGATCAAATTAGGGACAGATCATCATGGAGAAAATCTATAAAATCACTAAGAGTTGACACTGACATAATAGCACATACTGTACTTTTCGCACTATAAGATGCCCCGGACCGTAAGATGCACATTAGCTTTAGAGGAGGAAAACAAGGGGTGGGGGGAAAATCTGCCTCTGCCTCCCAGCGTCCATACAGTATTCATCTGTCTGGTGTCCTTGCAGCAAACAGCCTGTCGTGTCCCACTCCTCCGCTGATAGCTGGGTCAGGGAAATCCGAATCAGGCTTGCCTCTGCAGCTCTGCCCAAAGTCCTAGCAAAGTCCTCAGAGCAGGCAGGAGACCAGTAAGTGACTTCAGCAAGATAAGTTCGACTTTTGCCTGACTCAGAGACTGCCAGAAAGTAGATCCTTTATATAGGCCATGGGGTGTGGCTCCATGACTCAGCACTCATTAAGGCCTGCCCCTCCCTTCCCTCTGTTGCCTCCGCCTATCCAATCTTCTGATGCGAGGGTCACACCAATCAGCTGTTGGTAATAAACCCTCCTCAGGCTCACATGCTGTGGAGGAGGGGGAGGGGTCTAGCTGCTCCGTTTGCCTGGGCATGGAGTCAGGGCTGGGGCAGGGAGATTCTCCTTCTTCTGCAGTTTGTGTGGGCATGGAGCCAGGACTGGGACCGGGAGGCATACATTCCTCAGTGTTCGGGAGCAGGTAAGAAGGCCCCGGCTGCTCTGAGGGCGGGCAAGACACAACACAGCCTGGTCAGCTTCAACATGTTATCGCAGCCCCAGCATGTGGCTCATCAGGGCTCTGCTCCGTTGCGCCCACTACTGTCAACTGAGCTGAGCTGCTGCCGCCAGTAAGAACACTGGAGCCTTCACTGCCAAGCAGCTGATTGGTGGTTGGATCGATTTCCTGGAACACCGCCAGTCAGCTATTCTAGGCGGTGGGGATCGCTGCTGCCTATTGCCGCTGCTGCTCTTCACCACTGCCACCATTTGGCAGCAGCAATCGGTGGCAAAGAATGGTAGTGCAAATGGCAGCAATGAATGGCAGTGGAGAATGGCGGCAATCCCCACCATCTAGAACAGCTAATTGGCGGTATTCCAGGAGGCCGATTCAACTGCTGCTCGGCAGCGAAGGCTCCAGCATTCCCTGGCAGCAGTGAACAGCAGCAGCAGTGAAAGGCGGTGGCAGCAAATGCTGCTGCTGCACCAACCCCCCTCCCCCCCCACAATATTCACTCTATAAGATATTCACAGATATTTCCACCCACTATTTTTTTGGGGGGGAAGTGCGTCTCATAGTGCAAAAAATACTGGTAATTAGTCAAATTATTTGAATAATTTGAGGCATCTACAGGCCTTTTACTACATCTACAAACAAGACTACAGGTAGTCTTCAAGTTATGACCACAATGGATTTCAGAATTTCACAAGTCATTATGGTTGTTAATTGAGACACTACATCAGGGGTGTCAAACTCAATTTTATTGAGGGCCACATCAGGGTTGTGTTTGAACTTGAGGGGCTGTGATGGGCATGGCCATGGTGGGTGGCCACACCCACCACAGCTCGATGTCACTTGTGTCAGGGGTGCCTATGGCAGCCTGAGTTCTCTATCAGTGAAAACAGGCTCCTGAGCTCCATTTTCAGCTGCAATAGCCTCTTATAGCTCTCTGCCAGCGAAAACAGAGTAATTTTCACTGGCAGAGGCACCACAGGTTGCTCCTTTGATATTTCCAGGGAAACCCCATGGCCAACTCTAACCACCCTGTGGGTCAGATTTGGCCCCCGGGCCTTGAGTTTGATACCCCTGCACTGCATGACTGGACATTTTATGACCATTTTTACAACAGTCATGAAATTCAGTCAGGTTGTTAAGTGACTCCAGTATATCAAATGTGGTTTTTTCCATGTTCTGCTGAAAAAGGACAAAAAAATATTGCAAATTGCAGTCACATGATAGCAGAATACTGCCACCAGTCTTAAATGTGAGTCAGTTGCCAAGTACCCCCACTAGCAGTTAAAAGGAAGAAACAGCTGCGATCACACATTGCTCCCAGAAGCACGAGGCTGAAGCCTGAGGATGACGAATGAGACTTCGTCGAAACGTTGCCAAGACATTTCCAATTTTACATGGGAGAAAACCCGAACAACCAAAGACCTACATATATATATAATATATAATATATATATATATATATATATATATATATATATATACATACATACATACATACATACATACATACATACATACATACATACATATAACCTACAATGTGGCTTAGGGTAATAAGTGATCTAAGCCAATTTATTATGATTTACTAAGTTTATGTATCAGTATCTGCATTTGTGCTTCTATATATTTATTAGCATATCAGTATCTGCATTTGTGTTATATATTTTTATTAGCATAAGTCATCTTTCTGCAGACAAGGCTTAAACCTTTTCCATTCTGTTCTGAAGCTATTAATAATTCAATTACAAGAGCTATCTACAAGAATGTGCCACTATCAAAGGAGAGGAATGCAAAAAGTTTTTCCCTTGCCTGCATGATAACCTCAGAGACCACTGCTTTGAGTGCCTGTGGAAAGCAAATGATAACAACACATGACCTACTGCATGTGTTAGTTCCATGTATTTCACTGTTATTAAGAGTAGTTTCACTGACACTTAAATATTAAAAGGAAATGTACCTCTAAATGCCAAATATTATGGTTAAACAAAGGAAAACAAGTTGACACATTCCTCATAAGCTTTTTCTGTTATTTGATTATTTTTGGAAACTGGATCCAGAACTAGAGTAACTCTTTAGGATACTTCAGGATAATGCACCTCTCCTTTTATACATTCAGAATTTTAATGCCAAATTGAAAGGTGAAAAATTGACTCACTATGTAATGGTTTAGATTAATGGTGCACTTGGGTACTGTAGAGAAATGGGCTGAGAATAACAAAACTTTAAATTTTAAATGTCATTTCATTTTTACATGAAATTTAATAGAGACAAATGCAATTTTTTTCATTTAAGAAACAAAGTATGTGTATAGGCTAGAGAATTTGGTAATAGTATTGTGAAAAAGATCTTGGAATACTAATCAATTACAAACTGAATATGGATAAACATGATAATGTTAGAAAAGAGGCTAATGCACTTTTAAGCTGTGTCAACAGAAATACAAAATCCAAATCATCTTCTCATTATATGCTGATTAGTCCACAGCTTGGTTGAGTTCAGTTTTGGACAACACTCTTTCAGAAGGATTCAGAGAACATGAAACAGGTTCAGAGAAGGATAAACCATATGACAAGAGGATTAGGAAAATACTGTAGTTCTACGAAGAAATATTGAAGGAACTAGGAAGGTTTAGTCTTGAAAGGAAAAGGTTGAGGGGGGAAATTTTAGAAATTAACAAAAACCTGAGCAAATGGTACATAGAAAAAAGGAAAGATTATTCTTTAGGACTGTATAATGCTACAGTCCTAAAGAATAAAGAGCAGTTTGATTAGTGGAACCAATTTTCCACAGGATGATAAACTGCACCTTCCTTTTTAAATTATTATTTATTATTTTATTATAAAAATAAAATACAAAACAGTAAAACAAACAAACAAAATGAAACAAAACGAAAGCATACATTCAACCCTAACAACAAAAAAAGAACCAATAGTCTACAAAAAGGGATCAATTAAATTGAATATTTAACATGTAGGATCCGTCCTGGCTAGGTGCTGAAAGAAAAGAAAAAGCACTAAATTCTCCTTCCCATTTACACTTACACACACACACACACACACACACACACACACACACACACACACACACACACACACATACATTAAATATCTGTTGTTCTATTTAGCACATAGAAAGTCCACAAGCAGTTTCCAGTCTCGTATAAAGCTGTCTAATCCATTATCTCTAATCAAAACAATTAATGGATAAGTTGCACCTTTATGAAAGGGTTGTGATACAAGTTAGGCAGCCATCTATCTGGAATGCTTTACTTTAGATTTGCCTACTGAGGAATCTAAGAGGTTGACCTAAGTGCCCTTCCCGTTGTATAACTTTATGGTCCTGCACAGCTTCATGAAACCATTTGGGTTTTGGGTCTTTTTGGCAGATACATTGGCTGTTTTATGCAACATTTATTTATTTATTGGTTGGTTGGTTATGAGTGAGTGAGCGAGCGAGTGAGTGTATGGCATATCATATATGGACTAGGAATATAAATTAATTAAAGAAATTGTGATGCAGCTTGTTTAGTTTGGGTTTATAGTAAATCCAGTCCCTGGGAACTGTGCATATCCAATCAACTGTGGTTTATTTGATTAATAATTATTAAATGTACTATTATATGATTTATGAACCTAGTTATTATGTTCAATAACAAAACAAGTAGATCCAAAAGGATAAGTTCTTTCTTAAAAAAAGAAAAAGAAAATAAAGAACTTTAAAAAATAGGTGTCTTCCTATTTTTATATCGTCTCATGTATTTTTCTTTAGCTGGGTTTACTTATCACCTGAAATTCCAAAACCATGCCATAAATTATGATAATATTTTTTAATATGCTTCCAGTATCATGAGTTCAACATGACATGTTGAAAACTACATCTTTGATATTACTTTCTGCCTATTCCTCTACAAATATTATCAAAGGAATTTCTGCCTGGGAAATGAAAATGGAGCCCATAACTATTAAGAAAAAAATTTAGAAAGTTGTGCTGTCCATCATTTGACACCATTACTCTTGCCATATTTTCTATGTGAAAATTCATAGGGAAAAGAGATAATGATGTCACCACACTCTAACATAGCAAAAGAGAACAAGTTTTGGAAAGTGTATAGTACACTAATGATATCTTCTGCTTCTTCAGAATAGTACAATATCACAGAAGGGATCTATACCAAACTTAAAAGTCCAAATTTTTAACTTTGGGAAGCTTTTGGAATTTTTTTAAACTAGATCTAGATAATTTCTTCAAATAGTTGAAAATAATGTTGAAAGGGGACAAATATTTATTTTGTGAACATTGATTCCATTTCAACATGAGTTTTAAACAAGGAAGAAAATATGTAGAATTTGAGCACAATGATAACAGCAGAAAATAAATAAATAAATATTTTATGGGAAATTAAACATTTTTCAACATTTTCAAGTTACTGGTTCAAGGTTGCTGGTTCAAGAAAATGAACATATACATTATAATATTCATTCCTTGGAATAATAATATATTTGATGAAAAAGTGTTACAAACAAATGGTTCTACAATTAATTTCAAATTAAATACAAATCTTACCAAAATTTTCAACACCTAAGAATTATTTCTTATTAAGTACCAGAAATATTAAAAGTTACAATTAACTTGAGCTACCCGGTTTCTGCAAAATATATTTATATTCATTGAGCAGAAGCTGATTTCCAAAATAACTATTCATTGTAGATCAGATTGTTTAATTAAAATAAGTAATGAATATTTAATATTACCTGAAGCTGTATAAGGAAGGAATGGGAGGCTGATAAATTAAATTTCAGAGTAGCCAAGTGATAAATTCGGAATAAAACGTGGCTTCTTCCACTATTTAAATTCACTAGCTTGGGTAACTCTGTCTGAACAAAGTCATCCTTTAAAATATCAATGGCAAAATTGTATTCCCTGCTCCTTCTTCCAAGGAAGATAATGAATAGCTATGCTTCTCAACCTAATGCCGTTTCAGATGTGCTGGATCTTGCTATCCACAATCATTTCTAGGATTGTTATCTGGAAATTATAGGAGTTATTATCAGAAACATCTGAGGGCAGCAGATTGGCAGAGGCTGGAACAGGAAAAACTGAAGCTCCTACTTACAGTCACACTTTTGGGATCAAAGGCAGGTTCTTTAGGTGGTTCTGGAGCTGCAGCTGGAGCTGCAGCTGGAGCTGCAGCTGCTTTGGGGGCTTCTTTCTTGGGGTCAGGCTTTTTAGGAGGCATGAGTCTGGATTTCTTGCCAAAGTGCTTGGTTGAAAAAAACCTTAAGGACTTCAGGGAACAAAAGGCAATACTTGCATCCACGGCTTATATACTCAGCTGTGGGTCTCACTCCCGAGGGGTGGGTAAATTGCAAAGACAACTGTTTACTATAAAAGGAAGGGACTCCAAAAAAGTAGCGTGTCTCTCAATCAACAATTGTCCTTTGTCATTCACAAGGGCCTGGCTTGGCTCCATGTCCTATGATAGAAAATGCAAGCTGCTTTTGCACACCTGAGCTGGGAAAGCTGTAGAAAACATTTACTGAAATGGAAATGCTTTTTTTAGAGGATTATCCAGGGGGAAAAAAATAATACAGCTCTTTACTTCTCAACCTGCCTCTATACTCAAGGGGGGACAAAGTGTGTCTTTTTATAGGCAAGCCTTACAAGTGCAAATACCACACATTCCTTTCAAGCTCTGGATTTACTTTCTGACACTTTCCCAGTGGAATAGTTGACTGCAAGCTGTTTGATCAGCAGGTGTGTATGCGTGTGTGTATTTCACTAGCTGATCTTGCAGGAGAGCCTTATTTGGCTTTTTGTCTCGTTTTATTATCAAATATATATTTTGCAATCTTGCCTTTTTCCTAGAAACTCAAATTATTTTTCGAAGATTTATTATGTTGCATATTGAATGATGATGCCTGGGTTCTTCCATTGTATTAAATTTTGCATTGACTTTTGCTAAACAGGGTGTGCAAGCCTAGCTAGCTGTAATTTATTCAACAAATAAATGGCTGCATCATTATAATTTTTAGCATGATAGATAAACTAAACCAAGTTTTACAAACCATAGTGGTTAGGTTTGGATATCATGCTAAGTCTAAACCAAACAAATCACATTATGGCTTGACATACTAAATATCCATTCAGTGGTGTCATTCTCATAACTGTGCTTATTCATAGTTAATTTAAACATCATTTGCTCAATTAACCCAATTCTCTGCGTCGATATACTATATTATACTAAACCATGAAGTAACAACCAGACTACAACATATATAGGCCTAAATTTAACATGGATATCTACAGCAATTTTTATAAGGGTGACTTTTATTTACAATAGATTATGTCTTTACATGCATACGTTTCTACTAAAATTGTACTGTAAAACTGTACCCCTATGCACTTTTTTGTTTAGCATCATATTACATGAGACAACTTGTGATCTGTTGAGTCATCCTTTCAGAGATATTTCCTTTTCTAAACAAATTAAACAGAAAGGCTATAAGCAGGCAAAAAAGCAGTGGGAGTGATCCCACCATTTGCATTCTTGCCAGTTCCCACTGCTCAATTCACCACAAAAAGTGTCCTTCATACAAGTTGCAGCTCTTTTCTGATTCACAAATAACCAGATTGACCTAGACTCAATAAGGAGAAATATTGGACGATTGGATAGGTTTTTAAAAATTCCTCTTCAATGGCTGGGGCAGACGGATTTTATTTAACAAAACAGGAAAACATATTACTAGAGCTATAGTTTAATCACTCATAATACCCCCCTTTTTTAGTTTTAATTTTCTACTTTTGTTTTACCTCTTCTTCTTCTTCCTCTTCTCTTCTTTTTGTACTTGGCTGAACTACGTGGCTCATTTTTTCTGAATCTTTGCTCAATCCGAGGGAAACAGCTGGAATAACTTTTTCTTCGTGAAAGGTCTGAGGCAAGGAGAAAAAGGCTTTTTCTTCCTAATTGTCTCAGCTGTGCTTTCTTTCCTGTTTCCTTTTTCGCAGCTGGGCTGCCTATCTTTTAATTTTACTCTTTTACTCTTGGGCTTTGGCTCTGATTATTTAGCCTGATGCCTGTTTGCAAAGTCCCTGGGCAGCCATTTTCTCTTTCTTGCTCCTCCCTGACTTTTCAACACTGCCATTGATTGGGAATGCTGGGAGTGAGATGAAAAGAGAAAACAAGAAGAGAGCAATAATGCTTATGTTATAATCTGCTCTGGAAGTCTGTCCTTCCACAAAGTTCTACAGATGGCTTTCCTGATGTTGCAACACCTCCAAGAAACTACATAACCCACAACAAACCAGCCCGCCATCTTCCAAGTGCATGTCAAATACAACCAGACCACCTATGCAAAGCCCCCTCTCTGATGTTATCGACGCAGGGTGGAACGGCGCTGAGAGGGCATGTCGGATGCCCTCTTCAGCCAGGTACCCTTCAAATAATGCTGCAGTGAACTGTGGGCCGTTATCGGACACGAGGGTGTCCGGTAGCCCGTGCGTGGCGAATAGGTGTTTTAGTGCTGAAATGACGGCTCCCGCGGTTGTGGATTTCATTAGGATGATCTCCAGCCATTTGGAGAATGCATCCACCACAATTAGAAATGTTTGGCCGTGGAAAGGGCCGGCAAAATCAATGTGAATGCGGGACCAAGGGCCTTGGGGTTTCTCCCACTCCAACACTGGGGCCGTAGGTGGTAGTGGTCTGGATTCCTGACATACCTGGCATCGGCCAACCCTGTCACCGATTTCCTTGTCCATTAGGGGCCACCAGACATAGCTCCTGGCTAGCCCCTTCATCCTTACAATTCCTGGGTGACCTCATGCAGTAGTTCCAGGACTTTTTCCTCAGCTTCTCTGGAACTACCACCCTATCCCCCAGAGCAGGCACCCCTTGCACAGACAATTCCCTCTTTCTTTACAAATTTTCTAAACGGTCGCCGCGCAGCGGCCATCCCTTGAACCCAACCGATTACAGTTCTTAAGACAACGTCCCGGTAGGAGGCCCGAGCCACTTCCTGCGATGTGACTGGCCCAGAGTCCCAAGAGTCAATTAGTAGAACGGGGGTGCCCAGAGTAGGGTCCTCGATTTCCCCGGGTAATGGGCATCTGCTCAGTGCGTCCGCATGCCCCAGCTCTTTTCCCGGTCGATGCTGTAGTTTGTAAGAGTAGGCGGCCAAAAAGATAGTCCATCTGGTCAGCCTGGGTGATAGTGCCACTGGCGTTGGGCGGTCGCCAGCCAGTAAGCCCAATAGTGGTCTGTGGTCAGTGATAATGTCAAAGTCTCTCCCGAAAACGTATTCGTGGAATTTTTTCACCCCTGACACTATTGCGAGAGCCTCCCTATCTAGCTGGCTGTAATTTCTCTCAGCCGGGACATCGTCGTGAGTAGAACGCTATAGGGCTTCTGTGCCGTTTGGGAGTCTGTGGCTAAGTACAGCTCCTACTCCATAGGGGACGATCACAAACCAATACTAACGGCAGCCTGTTATTGTATTGTATTAACAGGCTATCGCTTGATAGCAAACTTTTTACTGCCTCAAATGCCCTATTCTCTGACTTCCCCCACGACCAAACTGTGTTTTTTCCAAGCAATTTATGCAACGGTTCAGCAACGGTTGCCTTGTCTTTTAAAAACACGGCGTAAAGTTTACCAGACCCAGGAAAGCCTGGAGTTCTGTCTTGTTTTTGGGTGCTGGGGCTCTCTTTATCGCCTTGACTTTGCTCTCAGTGGGTGAATCCTTTTTGTCTATTCTATAACCCAGAAATTCAACAGATTCGACCCCTATCTGACACTTGCTTGCTTTAACTTTTAATCCTGCCGTCCTAAAAATGGCCAAAACTTTCCTTAATCGCTTCCCCAGTTCTCTTAAATCTTCCCCTGATACCAACACATCATCGAAATAGGGCACGACTCCCGGTAACCCTTGTAGGAGTCGCTCCATCAAATTTTGGAATAGCCCCGGGGCCACACTCACCCCAAACTGTAACCGGGTGCACTTAAAGGCACCCCGGTGCGTTACAATGGTCTGGGCTTCCGCTGAAGTGTATATAAGGAGAGGTTTTTCTCCAGAGTTTTGCTGGGTCACACTATATTAAAGAGCTGTTGTCACTAACCTGGTCTCCTGCCTCGTCAATACCCGAACTTAACATTGGCGACGAAGGTGGGATCTTGAGGCAGAGCACCAGAACAGAGCTGAACTCACTACGAGAATCAAACCCAGCAAGGTGATAGCGAATGCAGCGATGACCGGCTACACGCCACCCACTCCGTTTGACCCTGCCCAGGAAACATGGGGAATATATATGACCCGTTTCGAAAGTTTCCTGGAGGCAAACGAGTTACAGGGAGTCTCCGACAACCGCAAGCGGGCTTACTTCATAAGCCACTGTGGGTCCGCAGTCATCGCCGCAGAAGCCTGGCGGAGCCAACACCGCTACACTCCGTGTCGTGGCAGACCCTTCAGACCCTCCTGAAGAATCACTCGCACCGGCCCCGTCCAAATACGTCCGACGGTACGAGTTTGGGGAGCGCAGGCAACAAGAAGGCGAGTCTATCAGCGACTACATGGCAGCCCTGAGACAAGCCTCCAAGCATTGCGAGTACCGCGATCTGGACGAAGAGCTGCTGGAACAACTTATACGGGGTCAGAGACATCCGTTTGAGGAGACGGTTGCTAGCCAAGAGCAACCTGACATTGGCAAACGCCTGGACGAAGCCAGAGCCCATGAGATGTCCAACCATGCAGCAGACACCTTGCAAAGCGACTCACGCCGATGGCGGGCGCAAAGCCGAGCACAGTCCACCACGAAGAAACCTATCGTGAGTCAACCAGCGAAGAGGAGGAAGAAGTCCACTACACCGAAAATCGACAAGGGAAGACCCGGAGGAATGCGGAAGTTGCGGGCGACATCAGCGCCAAAGATGTAAGTTCAGGGACGCCATTTGCCGGCGGTGTGAGAGAAAGGGGCACCTGGCCCAAGTCTGCCGAGCACCCCAACCTTCCCGCCGAAAATTCAAATCGGCCAATCAGAGCGGCTCTGAGTCAGAGATGCAAACCCCACATTCCCGCCGAAATTTCAAACCAGCCAATCAGAGCGCGGAATCAGCAAGGCGACCCGCGATTGGCCAGGAAAGAAAGAGCGCGAAGTCAAACCGAATGACTGTTACCATAGACCACGCAGCTACCCGCATCGAAGAAAAGATCTTCACAAACCCGACAATTGAAGGCGTACCGTGCCGGCTGGAAGTAGACACAGGATCAGCTATCACAATCATGTCCTGGGACACTTTTGTGAAAGCCTTGCCGACATCGCAAAGCGCAAGCTACAGAAACAACGGCCCGGGTGCAGGATTACCAGGGCAACCGCATCCCTGTTCGAGGACAACGACCGTCGAGGTCAAGTACGGAACATACGAAAAGACCCTGCCCATCACGTTAGTCGAGGAACCTTGCCAAGTTTGCTGGGGCTAGACTGGTTCCGGGCGTTGGGAATGGGGTGACTGGCGCCCACCGAGCGGATGCAACCTGCAAAACGCCCTAATGGAGGAATTCGCAGACGATTCGAGGACCGTTTAGGCAAGTATAAGGGGACCCCTATATCCTTCAGTTTAGACCCCCAAATAGCTCCCATTAGGCTAAAGGCAAGGAGGGTTCCTTTTGCACTCAAACCTAAAATCGACAAAGAGCTAGATAAATTAGTCAGCCAGGGGATACTAGTGCCAGTTGACCATGCCAAATGGGAGACGCCAATCGTCACCCCTATGAAACCAGACGGGTCCATAAGAATTTGTGCCGATTACAAGGCTACCTTGAACAAAGCATTGCAAAAGAGCGCCTACCCAGTTCCAGTAGTGCAACACTTATTGCACTCACTAGGCACGGACAAGTTTTCGCCAAATTAGACTTGGCACAAGCTACCAACAGCTACCCGTAGATGCTAGCACAGCTGAAGCCCAGACCATTGTAACGCACCGGGTGCCTTTAAGTGCACCCGTTACAGTTTGGGGTGAGTGTGGCCCGGCTATTCCAAAATTTGATGGAGCGACTCCTACAAGGGTTACCGGGAGTCGTGCCCTATTTCGATGATGTGTTGGTATCAGGGGAAGATTTAAGAGAACTGGGGAAGCGATTAAGGAAAGTTTTGGCCATTTTTAGGACGGCAGGATTAAAAGTTAAAGCAAGCAAGTGTCAGATAGGGGTCGAATCTGTTGAATTTCTGGGTTATAGAATAGACAAAAAAGGGATTCACCCCACTGAGAGCAAAGTCAAGGCGATAAAGAGAGCCCCAGCACCCAAAAACAAGACAGAACTCCAGGCTTTCCTGGGTCTGGTAAACTTTTACGCCGTGTTTTTAAAAGACAAGGCAACCGTTGCTGAACCGTTGCATAAATTGCTTGGAAAAAACACAGTTTGGTCGTGGGGGAAGTCAGAGAATAGGGCATTTGAGGCAGTAAAAAGTTTGCTATCAAGCGATAGCCTGTTAATACAATACAATAACAGGCTGCCGTTAGTATTGGTTTGTGATGCGTCCCCCTATGGAGTAGGAGCTGTACTTAGCCACAGACTCCCAAACGGCACAGAAGCCCCTATAGCGTTCTACTCACGAACGATGTCCCCGGCTGAGAGAAATTACAGCCAGCTAGATAGGGAGGCTCTCGCAATAGTGTCAGGGGTGAAAAAATTCCACGAATACGTTTTCGGGAGAGACTTTGACATTATCACTGACCACAGACCACTATTGGGCTTACTGGCTGGCGACCGCCCAACGCCAGTGGCACTATCACCCTGGCTGACCAGATGGACTATCTTTTGGCCGCCTACTCTACAAACTACAGCATCGACCGAAAAGAGCTGGGGCATGCGGACGCACTGAGCAGATGCCCATTACCCGGGAAATCGAGGACCCTACTCCGGCACCCCGTTCTACTAATTGACTCTTGGGACTCTGGGCCAGTCACATCGCAGGAAGTGGCTCGGCCTCCTACCGGACGTTGTCTTAAGAACTGTAATCGGTTGGGTTCAAGGGATGGCCATACTGGCCGACCGCTTAGAGAATTTGTAAAGAAAAGAGGGAATTGTCTGTGCAAGGGGTGCCTGCTCTGGGGATAGGGTGGTAGTTCCAGAGAAGCTGAGGAAAAAGTCCTGGAACTACTGCATGAGGGTCACCCAGGAATTGTAAGGATGAAGGGCTAGCCAGGAGCTATGTCTGGTGGCCCCTAATGGACAGGGAAATCGGTGACAGGGTTGGCCGATGCCAGGTATGTCAGGAACCCAGACCACTACCACCTACGGCCCCAGTGTTGGAGTGGGGGAAACCCCAAGGCCCTTGGTCCCGCATTCACATTGGTTTTGCCGCCCTTCCACGGCCAAACATTTCTAATTGTGGTGGATGCATTCTCCAAATGGCTGGAGATCATCCTAATGAAATCCACAACCGCTGGAGCCGTCATTTCAGCACTAAAACACCTTTTCGCCACGCACGGGCTACGGACACCCTCGTGTCCGATAACGGCCCACAGTTCACTGCAGCATTATTTGAAGGGTACCTGGCTGAAGAGGGCATCCGACATGCCCTCTCGGCGCCGTTCCACCCTGCGTCGAACGGCCTTGCTGAACGTTTTGTTCGGAGTGCAAAGAAGCGCTATCACGGCAGCCCGGAGACTGGCAGGCACAAATCGACGATTCCTAACCGGCCCAACACAGGACCCCTGTGTGGCCACCGCCGCAGCCCAGCCGAGCTATTAATGGGCGGAAGCTAAGGTGCCCGCTAGACCGCTACACCAACTACGTGCAGGACGGGTTCAAAACAAAACCAGATAGACTCCGGGAATTAAACATAGGAGACTCAGTGTGGGCCCATAATTAAAGCGACGGCCCAAACTGGAAGAGGGGGATAGTCATAGACAAAACGGGCCCCAAATCGTATCTAGTGGAAATAGACGATGGCAGAGTTTGGAGGTGCCACATAGATCAGCTAAGAAACAGATTGAGCGATAAGGCAGAAATAGGGGAGCCGAGCCCTGACTATGATTAAATTAACCCCACAGCTGACTGGAGCCGAGAACAAACAGAAAGCATAGAACCAAACAGAGACTTATCTGAGCCAGGCGAGGTCCAGCGACACCCTCAGGCCCTCTAGAGGACAGCAGGTCCGAGCCGGCGAATAATCCAGGGCCGGATGGCGGGAGGAGGAGCTCAGAGGAACGAAAAGTCCCTCCGGCAAGCTCGACTCAACTCCAGAAAGTGAACTGCGAGGTCCGGGAGAGTCAGGAGACGCCCACGCACCTGCAGGACTACGAGAGAAGTAATATGCAAATATTGGCAAAGTGCCTTCTGGGAGGGAAGGAGTGTAATGTATTACTGTAAGTTTTGGCGGGAGTTTTAGGCGGAAATATCTCGTTCTGATTGGTTGCAGCCTCAGGCTGAAGTGTATATAAGGAGAGGTTTTCTCCAGAGTTTTGCTGGGTCACACTATATTAAAGAGCTGTTGTCACTAACCTGGTCTCCTGCCTCGTCAATACCATATACAATACATAGCTCCTGGCTAGCCCTTCATCCTTACAATTCCTGGGTGACCCTCATGCAGTAGTTCCAGGACTTTTTCCTCAGCTTCTCTGGAACTACCACCCTATCCCCCAGAGCAGGCACCCCTTGCACAGACAATTCCCTCTTTCTTTACAAATTCTCTAAACGGTCGCCGGCGCAGCGGGCCATCCCTTGAACCCAACCGATTACAGTTCTTAAGACAACGTCCGGTAGGAGGCCGAGCCACTTCCTGCGATGTGACTGGCCCAGAGTCCCAAGAGTCAATTAGTAGAACGGGGTGCCCGGAGTAGGGTCCTCGATTTCCCGGCAATGGGCATCTGCTCAGTCGTCCGCATGCCCCAGCTCTTTTCCAGGTCGATGCTGCAGTTTGTAAGAGTAGGCGGCCAAAAGATAGTCCATCTGGTCAGCCGGGTGATAGTGCCACTGGCGTTGGGCGGTCGCCAGCCAGTAAGCCCAATAGTGGTCTGTGGTCAGTGATAATGTCAAAGTCTCTCCGAAAACGATTCGTGGAATTTTTCACCCTGACACTATTGCGAGAGCCTCCCTATCTAGCTGGCTGTAATTCTCTCAGCCGGGACATCGTTCGTGAGTAGAACGCTATAGGGGCTTCAGTGCCGTTTGGGAGTCTGTGGCTAAGTACAGCTCCTACTCCATAGGGGACGATCACAAACCAATACTAACGGCAGCCTGTTGTTGTATTGTATTAACAGGCTATCGCTTGATAGCAAACTTTTTACTGCCTCAAATGCCCTATTCTCTGACTTCCCCCACGACCAAACTGTGTTTTTTCCAAGCAATTTATGCAACGGTTCAGCAACGGTTGCCTTGTCTTTTAAAAACACGGCGTAAAGTTTACCAGACCCAGGAAAGCCTGGAGTTCTGTCTTGTTTTTGGGTGCTGGGGCTCTCTTTATCGCCTTGACTTTGCTCTCAGTGGGGTGAATCCCTTTTTTGTCTATTCTATAACCCAGAAATTCAACAGATTCGACCCCTATCTGACACTTGCTTGCTTTAACTTTTAATCCTGCCGTCCTAAAAATGGCCAAAACTTTCCTTAATCGCTTCCCCAGTTCTCTTAAATCTTCCCCTGATACCAACACATCATCGAAATAGGGCACGACTCCCGGTAACCCTTGTAGGAGTCGCTCCATCAAAATTTTGAATAGCCCGGGCCACACTCACCCCAAACTGTAACGGGTGCACTTAAAGGCACCCCGTGCGTTACAATGGTCTGGGCTTCAGCTGTGCTAGCATCTACGGGTAGCTGTTGGTAGCTTGTGCCAAGTCTAATTTGGCGAAAACTTGTCCGTGCCCTAGTGAGTGCAATAAGTGTTGCACTACTGGAACTGGGTAGGCGCTCTTTTGCAATGCTTTGTTCAAGGTAGCCTTGTAATCGGCACAAATTCTTATGGACCCGTCTGGTTTCATAGGGGTGACGATTGGCGTCTCCCATTTGGCATGGTCAACTGGCACTAGTATCCCCTGGCTGACTAATTTATCTAGCTCTTTGTCGATTTTAGGTTTGAGTGCAAAAGGAACCCTCCTTGCCTTTAGCCTAATGGGAGCTATTTGGGGGTCTAAACTGAAGGATATAGGGGTCCCCTTATACTTGCCTAAACGGTCCTCGAATACGTCTGCGAATTCCTCCATTAGGCGTTTGCAGGTTGCATCCGCCCGTGGACGCCAGTCACCCCATTCCCAACGCCCGGAACCAGTCTAGCCCCAGCAAACTTGGCAAGGTTCCTCGACTAACGTGATGGGCAGGGTCTTTTCGTATGTTCCATACTTGACCTCGACGGTCGTTGTCCCTCGAACAGGGATGCGGTTGCCCTGGTAATCCTGCACCCGGAGCCGTTGTTTCTGTAGCTTGCGCTTTGCGATGTGCGGCAAGGCTTTCACAAAAGTGTCCCAGGACATGATTGTGATGGCGGATCCTGTGTCTACTTCCAGCCGGCACGGTACGCCTTCAATTGTTGGGTTAGTGAAGATCTTTTCTTCGATGCGGTAGCTGCGTGGTCTATGGTAACAGTCATTCGGTTTGACTTCGCTCTTTCTTTCCTGGCCAATCATGGGTCGCCTTGCCGATTTCGCGCTCTGATTGGCTGGTTTGAAATTTCGCGGAATGTGGGGTTTGCATCTCTGACTCAGAGCCGCTCTGATTGGCCGATTTGAATTTTCGGGAAGGTTGGGGTGCTCGGCAGACTTGGGCCAGGTGCCCTTTCTCTCACACCGCCGCAAATGGCGTCCCTGAACTTACATCTTTGGCGCTGATGTCGCCCGCAGCTTCCGCATTCCTCCGGGTCTTCCCTTGTCGATTTTCGGTGTAGTGGACTTCTTCCTCCTCTTCGCTGGTTGACTCACGATAGGTTTCTTCGTGGTGGACTGTGCTCGGCTTTGCGCCCGCCATCGGCGTGAGTCGCTTTTGCAAGGTGTCTGCTGCATGGTTGGACATCTCATGGGCTCTGGCTTCGTCCAGAGCGTTTGCCAATGTCAGGTTGCTCTTGGCTAGCAACCGTCTCCTCAAACGGATGTCTCTGACCCCCCGTATAAGTTGTTCCAGCAGCTCTTCGTCCAGATCGCGGTACTCGCAATGCTTGGAGGCTTGTCTCAGGGCTGCCATGTAGTCGCTGATAGGCTCGCCTTCTTGTTGCCTGCGCTCCCCAAACTCGTACCGTCGAACGACGGACGGGGCCGGTGCGAAGTGATTCTTCAGGAGGGTCTGAAGGGTCTGCCACGACACGGAGTGTAGCGGTGTTGGCTCCGCCAGGGCTTCTGCGACGGCGATGACTGCGGACCCACAGTGGCTTATGAAGTAAGCCCGCTTGCGGTTGTCGGAGACTCCCTGTAACTCGTTTGCCTCCAGGAAACTTTCGAAACGGGTCATATATATTCCCCATGTTTCCTGGGCAGGGTCAAACGGAGTGGGTGGCGTGTAGCCGGTCATCGCTGCATTCGCTATCACCTTGCTGGGTTTGATTCTCGTAGTGAGTTCAGTTCTGTTCTGGTGCTCTGCCTCAAGATCCCACCTTCGTCGCCAATGTTAAGTTCGGGTATTGACGAGGCAGGAGACCAGGTTAGTGACAACAGCTCTTTAATATAGTGTGACCCAGCAAAACTCTGGAGAAAAACCTCTCCTTATATACACTTCAGCCTGAGGCTGCAACCAATCAGGAACGAGATATTTCCCGCCTAAAACTCCCGCCAAAACTTACAGTAATACATTACAGGTGTCATTTGCATAATGATGGAAAACAGCTAAAAGGAGAGTGGCAATATTATTGAGGTTAGCTTGAATCCAGAATGTAAAATATTGAAACACATTTTTTTTTATTTTGTCACAACAGTATACGCAAACATTGACACAAAATAATAACACATCATATAAACATATATATAAGCAAAAGTATACAACAATTATATTAATTTGATATAATGTAAGGGAACAATAGGACAGGAATGGTAGGCACTTTTGTGCTCTTATGCACGCCCCTTATAGTCCTTTTAGGAATGGGGGTGAGGTCAATAGTAGACAGTTTTTGGTTGAAGTTTTTGGGATTTTGAGAAGAGACCACAGAGTCAGGTAGTGAGTTCCAAGCGTTAACAACTCTGTTACAGAAGTCATATTTTCTGCAATCGAGATTGAAGCGGTTAGCATTAAGTTTGAATCTATTGTTTGTTCTTGTATTATTGCGATTGAAGCTGAAGTAGTCTTTTAGAATAGAATAGAATAGAATTTTTTATTGGCCAAGTGTGATTGGACACACAAGGAATTTATCTTGGTGCATATTTACAGGAAGGACATTGCAAAAGATGATTTTGTGTGTTAAACACAAGTCTTGTCGGAGTCGGCAGAGTTCTAAATTTTCTAATCCCAAGATTTCAAGTCTGGTGGTATAAGGTATTTTGTTGTTTTCAGAGGAAACAGGCAAGTTGCAATATTGCAACCTGCAATATTTAATACGGGACTTCTGTTAGCCAAATTAATTGTTAAGAAATAAAGAATGATCATCGCTGGCCATCACTCTTACAGGAGAGCTCACAAAATATGGATTGGCATTTCCTGGATCTGGAGATTTGGTTGAGTTTGCACTGATAAGTCTGGCTACTGTATACTGAAAAAAATAAGGTAAACTTTTCTCATTTAACATGAATGTGATATCTTAAGGGATTTTTAATGTTAACAAGACCATGCCTATGCAGGTGGTCTTATTCTTTTAAAATGTTCTTACAAGATCATTACCATAGTCTTGACCTTGAAGGAACCTACACAGTGTTTTGTACAACTAAGAATTAAAAAAAAACTTCTTACCAATTATAAAAATACCCCTATAGCAGTTTCTTAATGAAAAGAAGTTATTCTTTCTATTATGTCAGATTTAACTTATTAAAGAAATCATTGTCTGGATTGTAGCATTGGTAGAATTCCTCCTAAACGGAAGTAAGAGTATTCCACATCGTACTTGTCGGTGTCTATTAAAAAGGCTATCTCTGTGTGCCTCCCCAATGTTTTATGCTACAGTGTATGGATCAGCTTCTCAAAAACCATTCTTTCTCATGCTTTGTGTCCATTACATCCAACACATATACAGTGTATTTCTTTTAGCTCTCCCTTAATTGACTGCAGGTGATTTTTTATTTTTTTTTGCATAGGTATAATCCTGAGTTATACATTTTTCTTTTCAGTACTCTATGATACTGAATGAAACTATATTTTTGTAATTTATGTGAATCTACAAAATAGGGATGACCACCTTTTGACCCCACCCTCCTAGTGCTGGTATTTGACTATAATAAATATCTGATTTGACCTTTTGATGCCAAGATTTGAGGAATGAGAGGAATAGTTGCTATAAATTGGACAATTATGCTAAATATATAGGGGCTATGTCATAGACAATGTAAAGCTGGGATTATAATTATCCAGGTTGCTGGATTTCTCTCTCTCCTTTTTAAACACTTGTTTTAAACCTATTATAACATCAGATGATTTTATTGCTTTTTATCATATGAAGCTATCAATTTTGACCACTGAAAGTTGGTGGTATACTATGAAATGCAGTGCTTGGCATTAGGGCAAAACTAAATGTCTACGGAGATTCTCAGTCATCCAAGTCATAGTTGTCCCAAAGGTGCTTTTTCAAGAGGTAACTGGACATTCTTGTTTTTCTTTGAAGGTGTTTCGTTTCTTCAGAAAAATAAGAAAGTCAAGTTGCCTCTTGAAAAAACACCTTTGGGACATTAGGGCAAAAGTCATACATCTCTGCCATGACAGATCAGTTCCTTGAAGCATTTCAATTCAAGGGAGAAAAGTCAAAATTTAGAAATGCAGAACCTGTTTCAAAAGTTATTTGTTTAATTATTTTATATCATATTTATTATTTTTATAAATATCTCAAAGCAGTGAATATACATAATACTGCTTCCTTCCATCCTTAATATTCCTCATACCACGCTGTGAGGTAGATTGGACATAGAGAGAATGACTGGCTCAAAGTTATCCAGCAAGCTTTCATTCTTAAGGCAGGACTAGATCTCCCAGTTTCCTGGTACTTTAACCACTGGATCAAACCAAGTACAAATTGAATAATTGGAACAGTTTCCTTACCTTGAGAATGTACATGAGCACTGGTTGGGATTTTTCTTTATTTGTATCAGAAGCACCTTCAAATTATAAACATACAGCCTTAATATTGAGCAAATAAAATAGATATAAAATAGGTCATAAAAGTATAGCAGGTGTAAAAAGCATATAAAATAAATAGGATTGAAACTAAATGACATTTGGCCAGTATCGGGCCACATCAACAGCATTTTTTTCGCCAGCATGATGTCTTCCTGCATACATGTTGAAGGTCATAGCACATGTGAGATGTATTATTCTCCACATTCACACAGAATATCTTCTAGGGAAAGCTCCATTTTTTAGATTGTCCTTTGATCTCCCTACCTTGGTGCCCAGTCTATTTAATGATTTCCATAGAGGATAAGGTTGTTCATGACCAGGTGACAATTGTGTAGTTATGCTCAGTTGCACAGTAGCTCCTTACTTGCCTTCCCTAGTTCCAAGACAGTATTTGGTGACTGTTAGGAGAGATGGAAGTTTTGAAGAAATCATTTCTCGATCTCAGTCTTGACCTTGGAGGTTGATGGCCATAGAATAGTGTATTTCTGTAGATGTCACTTTAACTCACTCTTTATGCTTAACACTTTCCTGGAGGAATTTTGAAGGAGGGATATTAGCTAGATCAGTGATGGCTAACCGTTTTGCCGTCGCATGTCAAGAGTGGGGAGAGCATGGGGGTGTGTGCATGCGCGTGCCCACACTCATAATTCAACATGCCCCGGCCCCCGTGCATGTGTGCACGCCCCCCATGCGCTCCCTCCACTTTTGGCACGCAATGGCACGGTGGGCCCAGTAGGCCCATTTTTCACCTTCCCCAGGCTCCAGAGGCTTTCTTGGAGCCTGGGGAGGGCGAAAACGGCCTTCCCCAACCCACCCCTCCAGAGGCCCTCCAGAGGCTGGAAACAGCCTGTTTCCCGACTTCCAGTGGTCCCAGAAAGCCTGAAAATCAACTGGCCGGTGTGCGCATGCAAAATGGAGCTGACCTAGGGCAAAGCTCACGTCCACACAGATATGGCTCCACGTGCCACCTGTGACATGTGTGCCACAGATTCGCCATCACTGAGCTAGATAATACACCCTTTGTACTGGAGTCAATATTTTCTGTCTGGCTTTAAAACAGTGGTTCTTAAAGATTTATTTATTTATTTATTTATTTATTTGATTTTTATACCGCCCTTCTCCCAAAGGACTCAGGGCGGTGTACAGGCAAAATAAAACAATACAATATAAAGATTAAAATACCATTAAAAAACTTATTTAAATTAGCCTGAAATTAAGAATTTCCATACTAAAAACCCCGTTTAAAATTGATAAAATTTCCCAATAAAACTAATTTAAGCCAGCCCCGCGCGAATAAAGAGATGTGTTTTTAGTTCGCGACGAAATGTCCGAAGGTCAGGTATTTGACGTAGACCCGGGGGTGTGGGCGCCCCCACAGAGAAGGCCCTTCCCCTGGGGGCCGCCAGCCGGCATTGTTTGGCGGACGGCACCCTGAGAAGTCCCTCTCTATGGGAGCGTACGGGTCGGTGGGAGGCGTGTGGTAGCAGCAGGCGGTCCCGTAAGTACCCAGGTCCTAAGCCATGGAGCGCTTTAAAGGTCATAACCAACACCTTAAAGTGCACTCGGAAGGCCACAGGCAGCCAGTGCAGCCTGCGCAGGATCGGTGTTACATGGGAGCTACGTGTAGCTCCCTCTATCACCCGCGCAGCTGCATTCTGGACTAACTGAAGCCTCCGAGTACACTTTAAGATAAGTGTGCAGATCAGAATTACTGCCAGATACTTTAGAAAAACACAACGTTCTATGCTTGTTCCATTCCATCATACCTGCAGAATTCTTAACACCCTATGGTTTTTCAAGTGGAAAGCACACTGTTAGTTTGGTGTCATGGATAAGTGATAGTTGGTCGGATTCCACCCATTCTACTACGCTGTCTCAGCTTTCATTGTTATCTTCATATCCCCACAGATTATTATGACAGCTGAAGTCACCTATTATAAACTTAACTGGTTTGTTACAGATGTTTGGTGGTTCAATGAATGAATATTTTATAGGTGGTGGTTTATAAACAGATGTCACTGTGCAGTCACTGAACTCAGCTACTAATATTTCTACATTATTTTCTTCCATCACTGCCATAGACAAGATACGGAGATTGGTTCTAGCAAAATCTGTGCTTCCATATTGCTGGTGACATTGTCAACAGGTAATTGTGTTGGAAGAAATATCAGTCTGGTTCAGTTCCAAGCTGGGAGAAAGACACTGGAAACATGGAGGCTGATTGGAAAGATGGTTTAATAATGAACCAGCATTTATGGTTCTGGTGCAATGGAATTTTGGGAAGATTTTATACCTTCTTTGGGCTTTGTATTTGAGCTTCCTGTTCCTGTGCAAAAACATGTCTTTTAATATTCTATTGGCTGTTGTCAGATTCCTACGGGGTCATGTATGTAGGGGTCATAGCTGGTTCTATAGGCAAAAGAGGAAATGCAAATCCTAGATGTTTGTCTGAGCTGTTGTTGCTAGTTACAAAGTCGTGTCCGAACCATTGTGACCCCATGGACAACGTTCCTCCATGCCTTCCTATCTTCTACCATCCTCTGGAGTCCATTTAAGCTCATGCCTACTGCTTCAGTGACTCCATCCAGCCACTCATTCTCTGCCGTCTCCTTCTTCTTTTGCCCTCAATCTTTCCCAGCATTAGGCTCTTCTCCAGTGAGTCCTTCCTTCTCATTAGGTAGCCAAGTATTTCAGTTTCATCTTCAGGATCTGGCCTTCTAAAGAGCAGTCAGCGTTGATCTCCTCTAGGACTGACATGTTTGTTCGCCTTGCAGTCCAAGCAGTGGTGGGATTCAGCCAGTTCGCACCACTTCAGGAGAACCAGTTGTTAACTTTCTGAGCAGTTTTCTGAATTGGTTGTTGGAAGAAATCATTAGGGCAGAGAACTGGTTGTTAAAATATTTGAATCCCACCACTGAGTCCAAGGGACTCGCAGGAGTCTTCTCCAGCACCATAGTTCAAAGGCCTCAATTCTTTGGCGCTCAGCCTTTCTTATGGTCCAACTTTCACAGCCATAAATTGCAAATGGGAAAACCATAGCTTTGGCTAAATGCACTTTTGTTGGCAGGGTGATGTCTCTGGTTTTTAGTACACTGTCTAGATTTGCCATAGCTTTCCACCCCAGGAGCAAGCGTCTTTTAATTTTTTTAAATTTATTTACATTTATATCCCGCCCTTCTCCAAAGACTCAGGGCGGCTTACATTGTGTAAGGCAATAGTCTCATCCTATTTGTATATTTATATACAAAGTCAACTTATTGCCCCCCCAACAATCTGGGTCCTCATTTTACCAACCTTATAAAGGATGGAAGGCTGAGTCAACCTTGGGCCTGGTGGGACTCGAGCCTGCAGTAATTGCAAGCAGCTGTGTTTAATAACAGGCTATCTTACAGCCTGAGCCACCCACGGCTTACAGCCTGAGCCACCCACGGCTTTCTTGACTGCAGTGATCTGGGAGCCCAGGAAAATAAAATCTGTCACTACCTCCATTTCTTCCCCTTCTATCTGCCAGGAATTGAGAGGGCCGGATGCCATGATCTTAGTTTTCCTTTCTTTTTTTTGAATTTTTTTCTTTTTATCTTTTATAAGCATAATAAAAAAATCATTGTGAATAGGTTGTCAGGTACATCTTTAAATATATTTCAAATTTCACCCCCTGTTATGATCTAATATAATATATTTTCTTCTCCTTCTTAAAATTAATTATTATTTGCACATATCTGATAAAAAAAAATCAGTTCCATCCCATTCTGAAAAATATTTGAATGAAGTCTAATCCCCATATTTAATTCCCCAAAACATCCTTAATAAATCTTCTGTTAACTTCTTAAATTTCACAGATCTGAACATATATCTATACTACTTAATCAAAGGTCAGACCATTTAACAATTCTTTCTTAAAACTGCCCAGCGATCACATAGACAATTTCAATCTTACTTAGGAATAGTAATGAACTCACAAAGACTATTCCCTCTTATTATCTTCCTCTGCCTCTAAATAACATATGTTTAAATTTTTTCCCCATCTAATCAATTCTCAATAAAAAAACAAAAAACTTAACATTAAAAAGGGTAATTACTGCTTATTTCTCCCAATCCTTCATTGTGTTTAACTATTTCCTTGGAAGTTTTTGTCACTAATCATTTTTATTACCTTACGTATTCTTAAAAAAAAAAGAAGTAACCTTCCCTCTGCATAATGCCACTCATTTTCCTCTTATCCCAATTTATTGCAGCCTTTCCCTCCATTCCCCAAAACATCATTAATAATTATTTCATAATTGTCACTTATATTTTTACATAAATGTTAACATTCTCTACTTAAATCCTTGACATAAATCTGAGAACAGCCATTTAAAATCCTTTCTGAAAAATGTTGTGTGATCACACCAAGAAAACCATCTTCGTGGGAATAGTCTGCTATTCCATTCTTGCATTCTTCCTCTGCCTCTGGAAATAATTCTTTAGTACAATTACAAATTACAAATAACAAATTAAACATTTTAAATCACAATTAAATTTCTTCTTGTTTTAAATGTTTTCTTTTGTTCCATATTCATTCCTTGTATTCTTGCTTAAATAACAAAATTTTCTCTTAATTCTGTAATTCAGAGGCAGCCATCCAAGGTCCTTTTTTTAAAAAACTGTTGCATAATCACACCCATCCTTGTGGGAATAGTCATAAAACAAAAGCTATTCAACTCTTACTTTCTTCCTCTGCCTCTAGATGTCACTCTTTGATACAATTGCAAGCGACAAGTAACAAGTAGCCATTTTAAGTGACAACTTAAATTTCTTCTTAGTCTTAGATGTTTTTGATCATGGAGGTCAATTTTCCAACATCTTTACTTGGCTGTATTTTAAAATCACATTTATAAGTATTTTAAATCCTGAGAAACAATTTCTTTCTTTCATTTTTCCTCTGTCAATGTCTTCTTTTAAATTACAATCTCAGTTGACACAGTGTCCATTTTATTTCTGTAATAATAAACCACGCCTTCCCTTTGTCTCAGCTTGTTTGTCTTTATTCAAAATCTTATCCCCTTTCAATCGTTTCTTTAAATTTCTTCCAATCCCGAATTAGAGGATAGAGGGATTTGAGATATTTCATTAAAGTCAATACAATATTTTCTTAAACTCTTTTCTCTTGTTTCTTTTATTTCCTGAATAGTCCATTAAAACTTCCAGGGCTCTCAAAACAATTGCTTAATTAAAAATATGTACTTTCTTCTCTTATTTAATTAGGGCTCTTAACTTCCATTCCAAGCCCAATCAAAAACTCATTCACTTTCCAGAATGTGTATTCTTTAAATTGGTTTCTTCCACTTTCACTTTCCAATACATTTAGCCGCCAGTCTAAAAAATTTTTTTTCCAAAGCTTGTGCCAAACTTAAAATAAAGTTTCTTCATGAGTTGATAGTAACTCACCCGACTTCAGCGATCTGTTTCTTTGGTGTTTCATCCTCCTGCCCAATCTTGTGGCTGTGGCGGCTTTGTTGCAGCTGATGGCGGCTTCATTCTCCCCCACTGGGTCGGGGGAAAGAGATCCAGAGGTGCGGGGAATTTTCAGTCTCCCCATTTGCTCTAGCGGCTCCCCCATTCTTTGCTGACCCTTCGAGATAGCTATAGTCTGATCCAAAAGATGGATGAACCCCCATATCGGGGGGGGAATATCGGTGCATACCCCGGAGGCACCGGGGCATGTGACCATCTCGCCCGTGACGTTGGCCATGCCCCCATCTTAGTTTTCTTAATGTTGAGTTTCAAGCCAACTTTTGCACTCTCCTCCTTCACCCGCATCAAGAAGCTTTTTAGTTCCTCTTCACTTTCTGCCATATCTGAGGTTGTTGATATTTCTCCCAGCAGTCTTAATTCCAACTTTTGATTCATCCAGCCCCGCCTTTCTCATGATGTGCTCTGCATATAAGTTAAATAGGCAGGGTGATAGTATACAGCCTTGCTGAACTCCTTTCCCAATTTGAACCAATCAGTGGTTCTGTGTCCAGTTCTCACTGTTACTTCTTGACCCACATATAGGTTTTTCAAGAGACAAATAAGATGGTCTAGTACGCCCACCTCTTTAAGAACTTGCCACAATTTATTGTGATCCACACAATCAAAGGCTTTAGCATAGTCAATGAAGCAGAAGTAGATGTTTTTCTGGAACTCCCTAGCTTTCTCCATGATCCAGCATATGTTGGCAATTTAATCTCTAGTTCCTTTGCCTCTTTGAAATCCTGTCTATTTCTGGTAGTTCTCGATCCACATATTGCTGGAGCCTAGCTTGTAGGATTTTAAGCATAACCTTACTAGCATGTGAAACAAGTGCAATGGTGTTATAATTTGAACATTCTTTAGCATTGCTTTTCTTTGGAATTGGAATGTAAACTGACCTTTTCCAATCCTGTGGACACTGCTGAGTTTTCCAAATTTGCTGACAAATTGAATGTAGCACTTTTACTGCATCGTTTTTTAAGATTTTGAATAGCTCAGCTGGAATACTGTCTCCTCCACTAGCTTTGTTGTTGCTCAGATTTCCTAAGGCCCATTTGACTTCACATTCTAGGATGTCTGGCTCAAGGTCAATGACCACCCCAACGTGGTTATCAGGAATGTTAAGCTCGTTCTTGTATATTTCTTCTGTGTAATCTTGCCACCTCTTCTGTCCTTCTTGTCTGAGCTAATCTTGATCAATCTCTGACTTATTGTTTATCTGAGCTCCCAGGTGAAGTTTGGACTGCTCTGGGAGTGGTGCAATGAAGGGGCTTTGGACGCTCTGTGCTGCTTCTAATCCCACCATTCTGCCTTTGTTTCAAGATATCCTGCCATAAATGGATTACCAAATCTGCATTTTTAAAAGGTGGCCTCCTCAGTTTCTGCTTGGGGACAGGGACACTGGGGTGGGTTTCTGAATAGGTTGACTCAATCTTTCTTAATGGGCAGAGGTGGGCTGCTGCTGATTTGGACCACTTTGGGGTGCTATATCTCCGTGTTTTTGAAGCCATGTGCATGTGCTTAAGCCGCACGCTCAGGTTTTCGGTGCTGGACGAACCAAAATACCTGCTGAAGCCTATTAAGAAAGACTGAGTCTGCTTCCTGCCTCTAAAAACATGTTTCTCTGTTTCTCATTTAGGGAAATATAATATTCTGCCTTTTTAAAATATTCTTAAAAATATTTCATTCTTCCAGGAGGGGTGGTGGTGGCTTCCCACAATTGCATTCCAGGAACTTTAGGGCATTGCTGGTTTTCCTCCCTATGAGTTTCTTGCAAACATAATAGGTCACATTTATGTTTGCCACAAAATTCTTGGAGCAGGATTTCTTTGACCAAGGATATTCTTTTTATGTTAACTGTGATTAATGTCAGTTTGGGTCCTGAGAAGGAGCGTATTTTGAGATTGCTCTTCTTATGAATTACCTCTGACTGAAGATGCTTCTGAGTTGAAAGGATTTGCCAGTGACATCATTGTTGCCCAGGGGATGCTTAGTTGCCAAAAGTCTTTGGGGAGGCCTCCTTTCATGACCGCCATTGGTAGGGATGAGGAACTACTAAAAATATCCTATCACTAAACAATGTGCTTATGTGAAGGGTGTAACTGTCTTGCCTTCATGTACATCTCCCTATTGCTGAGGAGAATATGTACTTATAAAGTACATCTTTATGAGAGTGCATATAATAGGGCGGGATGAACTTATCTTGTAACTTTAACGTACCGGAGGAGGAAAACTCCTATTAGTGAACAGGATTAAGCTTTTATTTTAATATAAACAACAGATGTACTTCCAATAGTTTCTGAGTCTGCAGCACAGGAAGACAGGAGTTAAACGCTATTTCTTGGCAGGATCGCGTGCCTTCTATGCCTGTTATTTGCCATGAACAAAACCTCCTCTTGTTTGACTGTAAAAAGAGCATATGTTATAACCTGGCGATCCCTTATTATTACTGTAAAGAAAATGCTGTTTGTGAATCAGCCCTGAGCTCTATTTCCAACCCTGCTTCCATGTCTATCCTTTTTTAGATTCGCTCTTCCTTCTCAGCTGTCCTTCTTAGCCAGCTAAGTTTATCATAACACATCCTGAAGTGGGAAGAGCTGAACATCAGTCCAGGAGATATTTTGACTTTTCAGCCTCTCAGGGGGATGGTCAAGTTTCTTAAGCAGGTGCTGTGTAGCAAGTACATTGGAATATGTGCAAACCTCAAAGCTCTTGGGGAAGTGGAGTGGAGATAGATGGGCTGGGCAGCTGCTGAAATTGCTGAGTTTGTGTAAAGTCTCCAGATTCGCTCTCCTGCTTTTCTTACATACTTCACTGCTGAATCTGTTGATCCAAACATAGGAAGAGAATCCATTTCTGCAGCCTTGAAGCATTACTTATCATTCCGATAAAATATGTTCCTCATCTTCTTTAATCTGTGGCCCTCCAAATATTTTCCCTTTGTCCAAACTATAAACTCTGCATTGTCCAATATACCTGAAACTAGATGCAGGACAACCTAGAAGAGTTTCCTTTAAGCCAGGAAAAAGGTTTTAAATATAAATTAAAAACAAAAGGAACTGGAGTATGGATGTGATGACAGCATACTTTGCAACACAGGAATGTATAGGAAAGAACTGAGAATAGCATTTCCCCTTTCTTTTATCTCATTTCTTTAATTTCTTTTGCTTAGTTCTTACATGTTTTCTATATTTTGCATAATGTTAATTTCCATGAAGGAAAGGAGAACCCACTGGAGTTAGGTGGCTAATTAATTAAACAAATAAGTAAATAATAAAAGAAAAAGTATGAAATAACTGTTTTAGGATTTGATTGTTTATCTGTTTCCTTGTTGATTGGTTGGCTTTCCTCAAAGAGGCACTCTGGTTGTTGTACAATAAAACGTTAACATATAAAAATAATATATAAAGATTAAGCTGTTAAAATTAAATTTTTAGAATTAAGATTTTGGAAAGAGACAAGAATAATTAAACCCCACTGAAAAGGCGAGGGGAAGGGTCTTAAGGCACCACCCAACCCTGCAGCTGCCTGCTTTTTTGGGCTCCCCTCACGAGGCTGCAGAATTATGTCTTAACTCCTTTTTGGAAGGCCAGAAGAGAGGGAGGGGCTGCCTCACCTCCAGAAAAAGAATATTCTGTAGCGCAGGAGCAATAGGAGAAAAAACTCTTCCTATACCCTGCCAGTCAGAGTTCTTTAACTTACAGGTACACAACATACTTTCCCTGCCTGACTGGGTGGGACAGGCTGATGTAATGGAATGAAGCCCGTCCCATAAGTAACCTTCCCCCATGCCATGTAGAGCATTATAGGTCACTACCAGAATTGGACCCGGAAACGAACAGGCACCCAATGTAATTCGCTGAGCAATGGTGTTACATGTGCCCTTCTCTGGGTCTATACATCACGTGGCTACATTCTATACCAAATGAAGCTTCCAGATATTTTTCAATGTAGAGTGCATTGCAGAAATCCATATGGGAGATGACCAGGGCATGAGTGACCAAGTGGAAAGCCATCCTATCCAGGAAAGGGCATAACTGGTGCACAACACAGAGTTGAGCTAGCTATGGTTGCCACCTCTCTTTGGGCAGGAGCCATAATTCCAAGAGAACCATAGATTGTGTGTTGTATCTGTCTGAGGTAGCACCACCCATTCAAGATCAAAGATGATAAAACTCCTGGACATAGAAGAGCCACAGCCACTCCATTTTACAAGGGTTGTCTTGGTAAACCAGCTGAAGTCTATTGTTCCTCATCCAGGCCTACAGGCATTATGAAAGAACATCCACACTATCAACACATTTCATCCAGGATGGAGATATTCAATTGGGTATCCTCAGTGTACTGGTGATACCTCATCCCATGGCGATGGATGATCTCACCCAGCAGTTTCACGTAGATTTGAAAAAATAGCACAGAGAGAACAAAGTCCCATGGCACCACACAAAGCAGTGGCAGTGAGCTGGATGTCTCACTTCCTACTAAAACAAGTTTGGGATGAGCCTTGGAGGAAGGAAGTGAATCAGCATGAAATTCTGCCACCCATGCCCAACTGGCCCAAAAGGATATCATGGTCAATAGTACTGAAAGTTGGTGAGAGATCAAGAAGTGAAGGATGATTGTTCATGAGTGAATTAATCCCATGGGGATCCCATATCCAGGCCTGAAACTTAACTGAAAAGGATCCAGGTAATCCATTTCCTCCAAGATCTTCTGGAATTGCATCACCACCTTCTCAACCACCTTTCTTAAATTGGGGAGGTGTGAGACTGGATAAAAATTGTCCACAATGGTAGGATCCAGTAATGGTTTCTTGAATAGGGGGCACACCAGTACCCCTTTAAAAAGAGCCGGTAATATCCCTCCAACAAGGATGAATTCACTAATGCTTGGACTCATCTATATGACATCTCTTGAGTAGCCTTAACAACCAGAAGGGGACATGGATCTAAAGTGCAGGTGATGACGTTTACAGTCCACTTCCTCAGGTCCAACAGAATCAAACAGTTCCCAGATATGAACGAAGGCAAATTTATGTGTCCTTGGATAATATTGCAGGATCCATTCTGGATTGGTCACCGGGACCAGAGACTTTGTCTTCCCAGCTTTCAGACTCATGCTGGAGCACATCCTCAGGGAACTTCTCTGTATGCTTTGAATCGGGGGTCACCAACCTTTCGGACCTCAGGGACCACTAAATTCTTAATTTTAAATCCCACGGACCACTAATACGATCTGCCTCATGACCAGCTGTGTGGGTGTGGCTGGGTGGTCATGCGACTGGGTGGGCATGGCCAACTAGATGTCACTCATATCGAAGGGCACCTCACCAGTCTCTACTCACCGCTCTCCTCCCAGCCCCTCCTCCCCTCCCCGCCTGGGCTCCTTAGGGCGCCAACAGGAGGCAGTTGCTGGAACTAAGCAGCCACCACGAGAAAGAGTTGGCAAAATAGCTGGCTCAGTTCAAATTGGATCTGACTGAGAAGGAGGCTCAGCAGAAGCACCTCACTCAGGACTAGGAGCATGGCTTTCCAAGCAGGGGGATGACCTGTGGGAGTGCAAGGCCAGGTACCGGCGCCTGGAGGCTCAATGGGCTGAGATGGTCAGCCAGTTCCAAGCCATGATGCAGTCCCACTGGAATGAGGTCCTCTGGTTCTTCGCCACCAGTGGCACTTCCCTCTGGCCTTCCCCCAAAGTCCCACACCAGGAGGCTAAAACAGACCCCGGGTCGGAATTTCTGCGCCCCTCTGACCCACATAAAAAGACTCCAAAGGGGGAGACTCTCTGCAGCAACACAAACATTCATTGCATGTATCCAGCCCAGGGGCTGTAGTTTAAGGACCTCTGATTTAGTCAATATTAAAAAATGGAAATAATTTTTCTGCAGACCACCAAAATTTTCTCATGGACCACCAGTGGTCCACAGACCACCAGTTGGTGACCACTATGTTCTATGTGTAGTAGTTATATGGTGGTTATTCTGTGTAGCTTTTAGGTGTAGATTGGGGTGTTGACAACTGGCAAAAAAGCTACACACAGCAGTCACCATAAATGCCACCCACAGAACAGTCCAAAGCACATAGAGAAGTTCCCTGAGGATGGGCTCCAGCAAGAATCCAAATGCCCAGAAGACAAAACCTCTGGTTCTGGTGACTGACCCAAAATGGATCCTGCAGTTCCCACATAACTGGGTAAGCCCTCTCCTCAGGCATCTCCACAGAATTTGCACCATACTTGGTATCCAACTGGGAGCAGATTTGAGTGATACTATCCTCCAGATGCCTGGAAAATTCCTCCTCATGGTCTTGTAAGTGGGCCTCCGAGTTTCCCTTTCCAAGGAGACCTAAGGCAGCATTCTAGAATAAGAGTATTTTGTGGCCTTAACTTGTATTTGGAGAAGTTTGTTCTTCATTTTCCTTCAGTGCTCTTGGCACCCTTAACTCCATGAGCCATATGAATCACTCCTTGATTAGCTTTTAGATATTCAGGGCAGGAAAGCTATTATCTGTATCCCAAGTAATTGGGGGGAAAAAGGCAGTCCAGGATATACAAGCTCATGATTTCTTTTGATAAATCTGCTGTCCAGAATGCTCAATTATTACTATGACGAAAATAGCACATTCAGGCTTTTTTTTATTAGATGTGCAACCAGATTCAAAATCTGCAGGTACAGAAATAAATACCAATTTCAAAAGCACATGTGCAAAATAGAATTCAAACAATGCAAATATGTTATGATATTTGGTGGATGATCCCACTGGTGCCCTGGGGAGTATACTTATCATTTCACAATGAAAAGCAAGGGTATAATTCAGTACCACAGCCTTTGCTTGTCATGCCACAGTCCAGGCATTCATCCATTTATAACTTTTCTATCTCTAGTCTTTCCAGAGCATCATTCATGCAGAAGAGTCAACTCCCATATTTTCTTCATTTGTTAAAAGTTACTCTATTCAAGTTACCTCTGAGAAAGAGGAAGAATACTGGCTTTTTGTATGATTTTGTATGAAAAAAAAGTCAAGCAAAAATAATAAAATATTTTAGTTAATATTTAAAGGACAGCCATTATCTTTCAATAAATGCAAGCAAATTAGCAATACTTCTAAATGATGTAAAAAAGGAAAGTTAGTTGTTCTTTGTTTGGAGAGGGCCTCATAATTTTAAGCCTTGACCTGTAATTTATTTGAATGAGCTGCGGGTCAGATAATATGCCCTTGAATCAGGGATGAAATGCTCCCGGTTCGGAATGGATCAGCCAATCTAGTAGCGATGGCAGTGGGTGGTTCGGAGAACCGGTAGCAAAAATCCCTGCATGCCCCCATGCCCATCCAATCGCCCAGTTGCCCGCTTGCCTGCTTGCCACTTCTTTCCAGCTCGCTCGCTTTTCCCACCCAAATGGTAGGAATAGTTTGTAAAAAAATGCTTTTAAAAGTAAAAAAAAAAAAGGCTCTGACGATCACATCTGAACCACGTGATCGTCAGAGCCTTTTTTTTACTTTTAAAAGCATTTTTAACAACTTATTCGGCTGAATAGAAATTTCTTTTGTTAAGTGAGATATTTGTTGAATTTTGCACCGTTTTACGACCTTTCTTGCCACAGTTGTTAAGCCAATCACTGCAGTTGATAAATTAGTAACCCAGTTGTGTTTTTTTTTGTTTTTGTTTTTTTGTTTACATTTATATCCCTCCCTTCTCCGAAGACTCAGGGCGGCTTACAGTGTATAAGGCAATAATCTCATTCTATTTGTATAGTTTTATAAGTCAACTTATTGCCCCCCCCAACAATCTGGGTCCTCATTTTACCTACCGTATAAAGGATGGAAGGCTGAGTCAACCTTGGGCCGGGCTTGAACCTGCAGTAATTGCAGGCTGCTGTGTTCTAATAACAGGCTTCTTACAGCCTGAGCTATCACGGCCCCTAATTGTTAAGTGAATCTGGCTTCCCATTGACCTTGCTTGTCAGAAGGTCACAAAAGGTGATCACATGACCTTGAGACACAGCAACGGTTATAAGTATGAACCAGTTGCCAAGCATCTGAATTTTAATCACATGATCAGGGGATGCTGCAAAGGTTATAACTGAAAAACAGTCCTAAGTCACTTTTTTCAGTCTCATTGTAGCTTTAAATGGCCACTAAAAGGACTGTTTTGAGTTGAGGATTACCTATAATTATATGCAAACTCTGCCTATTGTTAAATGCTAATTTAGATCACATATATTTATATCTATATTTTTAAAAGACCAAAAGATACAGCTGATATATGTGTTTTATATCTTCATTATTGAATTGTTATCATTAGGCTATTCTTTGTTTAATAAAATACATTTAAATACATATAAAAATTAAATTATTATTATTATTATTATTATTATTATTATTATTATTATTATTATTATTATTATTATTATTATTATTATTATTATTATTATTATTACATGGTTTTTCCATGGTCAGGGAAATTTTCACGATGCAAAGATAAGCTTGTCTTATACAAAAAAAAATGTATACAAGAAAAGAATGTGTTATATTCTCTCTGCTATATTTTCTCTGTTTTAAAGATATATATTTCATGCCTTTATTTCCCTTTTTTCATTTATTGTCAAATGTTGTCATTTATTTAAAAGTTAAAAAAAAGGCTCTGACGATCACACGGCTCAGCTGTGATCGTCAGAGCCTCTTTTTTGACCTTTTAAAAGCATTTTTTTACAACCTATTCAGCCTAAATAGGAACACACACACACCCCCGTGCGCTGTTCCACTTACCCCATGCGTCCTTTTGGTGCGCACTGTGTGCACGCACACACCGCACATTTGGCGCACAGCACGCATGCGCGGTCAGAAAACTGGTAGTAAACCGGTTCAGATTTCACCACTGCCTTGAATAAAACCTGTTGGATGGAAAGGTGGTCAGCTTCTTTTTAATTTATTAATTAGAAGCCGCTCTGTGGCTACAATCCCTTATTGGTAAATTCAACATTGCAGGTAGCCAAACAATCCCCAATGCTGGCTGGTAAGAAAATAGGATGTCGTTTTCAGAGCTAAATGGTGTTGGAGAAAGAGGATTCAAGCAATGGGTGGAAACTAATCAAGGAGAGAAGCAACTTAGAACTAAGGAGAAATTTCCTGACAGTTAGAACAATTAATCAGTGGAACAACTTCCCTCCAGAAATTGTAAATTGTAAATGCATAAGAGTACAAACGTGCCTATTGTTCCTGTCCTATTGTTTTTTTCTTTTTTCTTCATATATATATATATATAGGTCTTTGGTTGTTCGGGTTTTCTCCCGTGTAAAATTGGAAATGTCTTGGCGACGTTTCGACGAAGTCTCATTCGTCATCTTCAGGCTTCAGCTTCCTGCTTCTGGGAGCAATGTGTGATCGCAGCTGTTTCTTCCTTTTAACTGCTTGTGGGGGTTTGAACTGATTGGGTGGGAGCTTGGCTGTGCTCTGATTGGATGGGGTTTTTTCTGTGCTCTGATTGGATGGGGGTGTGTCCTGTGTTGGTGGGGGACACAGGACACACCCCCAGCCAATCAGAGCACAGAAAAAACCCCATCCAATCAGAGCACAGCCAAGCTCCCACCCAATCAGTTCAAACCCCCACAAGCAGTTAAAAGGAAGAAACAGCTGCGATCACACATTGCTCCCAGAAGCAGGAAGCTGAAGCCTGAAGATGACGAATGAGACTTCGTCAAACGTCGCCAAGACATTTCAATTTTACACGGAGAAAACCCAACAACTAAAGACCTATATAGAAAACCAGTGAAAACCTCAGAAAACATATATATATATATATTTGTTTTCTGAGGTTTTCATGGTGTTTGTATGTAGATCTTTGGTTATTCGGGTTTTCTCCGTGTAAAAGATCTACATATATATATATATATATATATATATATATATATATATATATATATATATATATATATATATATATATATATATATATATATATATATATATATATATATATATATGCTTATACCTCCTTATATTTCCTCATATATATGTTTATATAATCTTTTTGTGTGATGCTTATATATATTGTTGTGACAAATAAATAAAATAAAATAAATAAATAAAGAATGTTAGATAACCATTTGTCTGAAATGGTGTAGGGTTTCCTGCCTAGGCAGGGGGTTGGACTAGAAGACCTCCAAGGTCCCTTCCAACTCTGTTATTTTATATCCTAAAACTGCTTGCAGACCTGTGGATTTTTTAAAAAAAAAAATCGTTTTACCAGTGTAATTATTAAAGCAAAAGCCAATTGCCTGGAAAATGGGGGGAAACTGTGGCAGAGAAGGTTGTATGGAGCAGGGGTCCCCAACCTTTTGGACCTCAGGGACCACCAAGTTCATAATTTTAAATCCCGCGGACCACTAATACAAATCCAGCGTGCTGCTTACTGAAGCGCCTGGACTCCCAGTGATGAGATGGAGTCTTTCAGGCACTCTCCTCCCCCCCCTTTCTCTCTCTCTCCCTCCCTCTCTCCCCCCTCTTTCTATCTCATTCTCTCTCTCCCCCTCTTTTTCTCTCTTTCTCCCACTCATTCTCTCTCTCTCTCTCTCTCCCCACGTCTCTCTCTCTCTCATTCTGATTTGCATTCTGATTCTCTCTTTCATTCTGTCTCTCTCTCTCTCATTCTCTCTCATTCTCTTTCTTTCATTCTCTGTCTCTTTGTCTCTGATTCTCTCTGATTCTTTCTCACTCTCTCTCTGATTCTCTCTCTTTCTCTCTCTTTCTCCCTTTCTCTCCCTTTCATTCTGTGTCTTTCTTACTCTCTGTCTCATTCCCTCTCTCATTCGCTCTCTCTCACTCTCTCTCTCTGATTCTCTGATTCTCTCTCTGTCTCTGTCTCTTTCATTCTCTTTCTCTCTCTTTCATTCTCTGTCTCTTTCTCTGTCTCTTTCGCTCTCTCTTTTTCTCTGTCTCTTTCTCTCTCTGTCTGTCTCATTCTGATTCTTTCTCTCATTCTCTTTCTGTCTCTCTGATTCTCTCTTTCTCTCTCTCATTCTCTTTGTCTCTCTCATCTCATGGGCCAGCCAGTGTCTTGGAGCTGAGAGGAAGTCAAGCATCTCCTTGAGAGATTGAGGTGCGCAGAGCACCAACAAGAGGACTTGGAGCGGTAAACGGTGACTGGTCCGGGGAGCAGCCAGATTTTGCTCTCCATTGCAGACACCAGATCAGCCCCCTGCCCCCTTCTTGTCTTTCGAGGAGCCTGGCCAAAGTTTCCTGTGCTGCTTCAGTGAACGCTCCTCAAGAGACGAGAGCTTGCAGGGGGCCGATCTGGTGTCCACAATGGAGAGCAAAATCTGGCTTCTTCTCTCTGCTATAGTGCAGCATCAGGATTTGCACGGCATCAGCATTCCGCCAGTCGGTGGTGCAAAGCATCCCTTGTCTCTTGCTGCTTGGGACTCAGAGCAGTAAATAGCGACTGGTCCAGGGAA